>NC_132912.1:2413076-2758565 GCF_047675955.1 Chlorocebus sabaeus
AAACTAGCCAGGCGCGGTGGTGGCGCCTGTAGTCCCAGCTACTCAGGAGGCTGAGGCAGGAGAATGGCGTGAACCCGGGAGGTGAAGCTTGCAGCGAGCTGAGATCCGGCCACTGCACTCCAGCCTGGGTGACAGAGCGAGACTCAGTCTCAAAAAAAAAAAAAAAAAAAGGAAAGTAGGAAGGAAAAATGGTACAGACAACTTGGAAGATAATTTGGCGGTTTCCTGCAAAACAGAATATACTCTTATCTTACCATACAATCCAGCATGTGCTCCTTGGCCTTGGTTTTTACTCAACTGGTTTAAAAACTCATGTTCACATAAAAACCTGCACACAATTGAGTATCTTAGCTTTGTTCAGTCTCCCCAAACTGGAAGTAACCAAGATATTCTTCGGTAAGTGAATGGAGAAATCCACTGTGATACAGTCAAACAGCAAATTGTCATTCAGTGCTAAAAACAGGTAAGCAGTCAAGCCACGGAAAGATGTGGAAGAACCCTGAGTGCGTATTACTGAATGAAAGAAAACAATCTAAAAAGACGGCACACTCTAAGCTTCTGACTCTGTGGCATCCTCGGAAAGGCAACACTCTTGTGAGAACTGACTCCTCACTGGACCCTCAGGCCTTACTCTCGCCCACCAAGGTGCAAGAGCAAGTACTCGACAGGAGGGTGGTCCCCTGGGGCGGCATTCCACCTGGAAGTAAGGAAGACCCTCGTGGGCGTCTCAGATGACGCCCAGGCTCCTGCAGCTTCCATCAAAAGCTATCCTCATAAAAACTCTGTAAATTAAACGTCCGAGGGCTCCTTTCATTTAGAGATTGAATTTTATTGATGCTAACGTCGATGTTCCTGTATTTCAGCTGTATAATTCTAAGAGCTCAGGTTCCATTCAACATATCTATCATCAATTCCAGAATGTTCTTCATGGTAACTCAGCTCTACCCCACCTGCTGCCATCCTCTGTGAAATGGGTGTCCAAGCCAGGGTTGCTATTTTGTTATGACCCAAACACGCTGGGGCTGCACTCTGAACCCAAACAGAAACGAGGGTCTCCTAGCTCTCCGCATGTGGGGCTAAGGCTCTGCTCCAGCCCACACCACAGTCTCAGTGCTGGTGCGCTAAGACCTCAGGCTCTCTACTCCGTTAGAAAAACAGAAAGCCCCTGGATATGAGTTTGCAGAGAAAGGACCAGTTCAGCCTTACAAAAACCCGTATTGCATATTCTTGTTTGAAATCAACTGGGAAATGGCAACGAGAAGGGAAGGCCATGATAAACAGAAACATCTGTATTTTATTATTACACTGTGAATAGTATTACATATTAATGTCCTCAGTTATAACATTTATGACTCTTAAATAAATCTTCTTCTTTGTTGTCATATTAAATAGGATGATACTTTTATCTGCTCAATAGTTGGAGTTCATTAAGTTTGGCTTTATGAAATTCCGTTAGATAATATATCATTAACACAAAAATCACTGGCTTTTAGGCACCATTGATCCACAAAACATCATACATCTGAAATTCCATGAAAGTATCTGCTCAATAGTTGGAGTTCATTAAGTTTGGCTTTATGAAATTCCGTTAGATAATATATCATTAACACAAAAATCACTGGCTTTTAGGCACCATTGATCCACAAAACATCATACATCTGAAATTCCATGAAAGTACAACATGATATGGTATAAACTTTCTTTGTTTTCATAAGAGAGACTTTCACTCTGTTACCCAGGCTGGAGTGCAGTGGCTCGATCTCAGCTCACTGCAACCTCCACCTCACAGGTTCAAGCAATTCTCCTGCCTCAGCCTCCCAAGTAGCTAGGATTACAGGCAACTGCCACAACGCCTGGCTAATTTTTGTATTTCAGTAGAGACGAGGTTTCACCATGTTGGCCAGGCTGGTCTGGAACTCCTGACCTCAGGTGATCCACCTGCTCAGCCTCCCAAAGTACAGAGATTACAGGCGTGAGCCACTGCACTCAACTGGTATGAACATTTTTATTGCATCAAACGTGCCTATTCTACATAAAGCCTGCAAGTGTTCCCACATATCACCCATGTGGCTTAGGGAACCCATTTATTTATAAACTCGATCAGAGACGGCTTATTCCTTGCCTGTATCCTTCTATCACATGACTTCAGACATGAAATATTAAAGAGCTGTCACAGTGACTTTTTATTAGCTCACTGTGTGATAACGTAGGATGTTAATGAGCAAACCCTCTTAACATTTCAAAAAGATCTTTAGGACCTAAGTCAACCACTTTTTAAATGTTCTGAACAGAGTTTATCTTTTTTCTGTCTGTCCTTGTACATCTTAATTTTCTGTCTGTTCTTTTAATTCCAGCTAATTAGGGGATTTCACTGCCATGTAATGCTGGCCCCTTAAGCTGAGCTTGTAATTACACTGAGGAGGCAATGTTCCATAATTGCGGATTGTGGGTTAATTGGTAATTCCTCCTACAGCATGCTTCCGGGGGAAGAGTTACACTGCAGTTGTTGACTTCCTTCCCAAGACAGCGGGCTTAACCGTTCATCAGGGTATGCATCCCTCAGAATGCTAGATAAGATGTTCTTCCGTTCTGATACCTTAGATGGTCTCAGTGAGAAGAAGAAAACGGGGAAGGTATCATGGAGAAAGTAGCTTCATCTCTGTTCAAAAACAGATTTTATATTAGAACATTTATCTCACACATCTACATATAATGCATTTGGAACAACTGAATGATTTATTTATTAAAGACAATTCTGGGCCAGGCACGGTGGCTCATACCTGTAATACCAGTGCTTTGGGGGGTCTAGGTGGATCATTTGAGGCCAAGAGTTCCAGACCAGCCTGGGAAACATAAGGAGACTCCACTTATATAAAAAGAAGTTAAACTATCTGCATGTGGTGGTGCACCCACTTGTAATCCCACGGAGACTGAGATTGGAAGAACACTTGAGCCTAGGAGTTTGAGGCTGCAGTGAGCTATGATGGCACTGTTGCACTCCAGCCTGAGTGACAGAGCAAGATCCTGCCTGTCTAAAAAGAAAAGACAATTCTAGCACACACACTATTTTAAATAAAATTATTTATCTTTATCCCAACATTTATTTGCAGAGAAAGAGGGGGAGAGAAAGGGGAAAAGGAGGGAGCAGGAGTGATATACATTGGCTTAATTTCCTAAAATTATTGTCAACAAGATTTTGGCATTGATAAATGGTTCCTTTCCTGAATCAAGAAAATTCAGTATACCTAATACTGATCTCATCTTTTTTTATTTTTCTTTTTTTGAGGTGGAGTCTTGCTCTGTTGCCCAGGCTGGAGTGCAGCAACACGATCCCAGCTCACTGCAATATCCACCTCCCTGATTCAAGCGATTCTCCTGCCTCAGCCTCCAGAGTAGCTGGGATTACAGGTGCATGCCACCACACCCAGCTATTTTTTTTTCTTTTATATTTTTAGTTGAGACAGTTTCACTGTGTTAGCCAGTCTGGTCTGGAACTCCTGACCTCAGATGACCCACCCACCTAGGCCTCCCGAAGTGCTGGGATGATAGGCGTGAGCCACTGTGCCCAACCCGATCCAATCTTTATATTTTCCAACAAACTCTGCACCAGTTTCCCTTGTTCTGGCATCACGTTCCCTCTCAGGAGTAAGTGAGGAAGTAACTCTTGCCTTCTCTTTTCTTCTTTGCTCCCCGCAATACAGCCCGAGTTCATTTCCATCCTCACTTCCTCTGACTGTGGGGTATGTGCTTCCTTCCTTCCTGCTCTCACTTCCTCCCTCAAGATGAAGGCACCCCTCACATCCTAACAGTGTGTTTTGTCATAATTCTCCAACATGCGTGTGGAACTCGTTTTTAACTAAAGACATCTTATATCACCTTAAAGAAAATTTACATTAAATATCCACTTACAGTCTTCCTGAAGAGTCTGTTGGTTTGAACTGCAATGCTGTTCGAGTAAAACTTTTGAAGGCTTGATAATAAGTGATTGCTCAAGTTAGTAGTGGCTGCCATATCACCTGCATATCGGTGGGCTGCCATGCAGTTCAGGTTTGTCTACAGTTGATCCAGCCGAAAATATACCTTATATCACTGAACACACGTCACTATGAGGTCAGGTGGTCGTCTGGCACAGCAATGCCTGAGGCCTAATGTACCCACTCAGATTATTAAAGTGCCCCATCTAAAATGCTTTAACCACTTATTTGAAGCAATAAGGAAAAACTGGTGTGGAAATCTGTATTTAACTTTCTGTGTAAACTTGACCATTGTTTCACAAGCCAGCAGCATCAACGGCACCGTGAGAGCATGTTGTGAGGAATGCAGAATCCTGGGCTCTTCTGTGGACCCCTGAGTCAGGGTCTTCACTGGGCCTATGACCCCAGGGTGGGTGTGCCTGTGAGCCTCGGAGAAGCTTGGCCCTGCAAATCTGCCCCCCACATCCCAAAGACGGAAAGGACAATCACGACAAAAACATTGTCATCATTTGGCTTTAATTTCACAATTTTGGTGAAAGTCATTACAGTCCTTTGAAGGACTTGGTCACGCTAGCTCATAATTCCAATTCGGGCCTCTAAATGCCGTTCCAAAGATCGGCTCGAAAAATCCAAATGAAGAATATGACATTCCGAGGACTTGTTCCACTCGTTGCATTTCTCTCAACTCTAAGAGCTTTATTTTTAGATGAATAATTGCATCCTTTGTACTGAGAACAAATTAATAACCACTTGCATTTAGCAATTTCAATTTCACCATTGGAAGCGCTCATGTACCCAGTCAGAGCGGAAGATCGCGGAGACAATTAGTTAAATTTAGCTGGCCTCGTGGAAAAACCCCACTTTCCAAGGGCAGTTGTTAAATGAGGACATTTGGGTTACTAGGCAAATATTAAATTAGATGAGTTTGCAGAAGCCATAAACATGTTATTTCAGGGCCCTACAAGAAGATAATAGAAGTAATAACAAATAGGCTTTGAAATCACATTTTAATTAGACAAACTGTTTTACACAGAAACTCTGACACAGCACCAGCTATGGGGCCATGATGCAAGTTAAACATATAGCTATGAACCAGTCTATTCGGAAATAAAAATGTACCACTTAATAAGCAGTTTTGCTCAAAATAATAACTTCCATATATCATTATAACTAGAATAATATTGAATTGGGAATGTGCCCTCTTTGACTTTATTATTATTTAACATTATCTCTGGATACTGTAACAAAGTTCCATTTTATGGATGTGTTTTTCAATAATATGAAAATGTAATAAACTGAAAAGTTCATCATCCAAGTACTTGATTTACTGCTTCAGAGATGGTGGGGGGAGGGTTGTTGGAGCAGGGACCCTGAAAACAGAATATGCTCTGAGATGCGGCTGAAGCTGTCCCTGCACTTGTTCAGTGGGTTTTCAGGCTAATTTCTGCATGCACATCTTCCTTGAACTGCTAACATTTCTATTTTCATCTCTCTTCCTCTAGGTGAGACCATGGCCCTGAATTTCAGGGCAGGTGTGCACTACATTGCCTTTGCCTCCAGGGCACTTCATTCTACACCCACCACCAGCTCTTGCAGATCTTCTGTCACTGATATGGTTTGGCTGTGTCCCCACCCAAATCTCATCTTGAATTCCCACGTGTTGTGGGAGGGACCCGGTGGGAGGTAACTGAGTCATGTGGAAAAGGCTTTCCTGTGCTGTTCTTGTGATAGTGAATAAGTCTCCTGAGATCTGATGGTTATTATAAGGTGGTGTTTCGCTGCACAAGTTCTCTCTCTTTGCCTGCTGCCATCCAAGTAAGATGTAACTGGCTCCTCTTTGCCTTCCGTCATGATTGTGAGGCTTCTCCAGCCACATGGAACTGGAAGTTCATTAAACCTCTTTCGTTTGTAAATTGCCCAGTCTTGGGTATGTCTTTATCAGCAGCGTGAAAATGGACTAATACAGTCACCTTAGGAAGATCTCATAACTGGTCCCAGGCAGATGATTCTCCTGGTCAGCTGGGAAATGGCAGAGCTCCCCTACTTCCTGCACTGTTCACTCTTCTCAGGGGAACCCTGGGAAACACAAAGGCCCCTTGAAAGGCTGTCCCTCTGCCGGCATGGCTGGGAGTTGAGAAATGGACAAGGGCTGCAACAAAAGTGCTTTGAGTTACTTCGAAAGGCACAAAGAGGGAGGAACGATATGAGAGGAATCCGAAAGGCTAATGTTAAGCAAGTATTGCTCACAGTGAAACCGCAGCTTTGCAGAACCCGTTTGGAGTGTGAGGTCTGAGGCTGGCGGCCCTCAGAACAGATCAGCTGCAGGGGAAACCTCTGCGTGCAGAAAAGCTCGAGTGAAGATGCAGGAAAGTCTCACAAACAACCAAGTACAAAACTTCTCCTCGGCCACGGCAAATCAACGGCATCGTTAAGCATGGAAATAATCCATCCCAGCTTTCGTATTGCCTGCTTCACTGCCAGCTGGCTGCTCTGTCTTCCTATACATTTCATGCTGCACAAGCAGCCCTGAGGCTCCGATGTAAACAAATAAACATATATGTGTAAAAATGTGATTTAGAAATGTTCTGAGGCACGTCCTGTAGAACACTGTCAATCAATTACCATTTTCTTTCTTCAAATCAACAATGCCTCCTAGAAAATATGGCATAACCAAGGAGCTGATCCCCAAAACCAAAAGCTAGTTCAACATTTAAAAAGTGTATATTGCATTTATTATTTTAGCTAATTAAATTGCATAACATATTTTCATCTCTATAGATGTAGAAAAAAGTCATAGGCTTGATACAATTCAATATCCATTCAAAGTTTAAAAAGTTCATTTGGGCTGAGCGAGGTGGCTCATGCCTGTCATCCCAACACTTTGGGAGGCCGAGGCAGGTGGATCACTTGAGGTCAGGAGTTTGAGAGCAGCCTGGCCAACATGGTGAAACCCTATCTCTACTAAAAAACTACACAAATTAGCCAGATGTGGTGGCAGGCACCTGTAATTCCAGCTACTTGAGAGGCTGAGGGAGGAGAATTGCTTGAACCAGGGAGGCAGATTGCAGTGAGCCGAGATCGTGCCAGTGCACTGCAGCCTGGGTGACAGAGTGAGACTCTGTCTCCAAAAGTAAATTAATAAATACATAAATAATATATATTTTAAAAAGTCCATTTGCAAACCAGCAGTAAAATGAGCATCCATTACCTTACAAAAGATAAGTCCAAAATACTTTTTGGCAAAATCATACTCAAAAGAAAAATGATAAAATTGAGATGCTTAAACACTAGAAATATGACAAGAACACCAGCTCTGACCACTTCACTTCACTTCACACTAGATCTCCTAGTGCTGCCATAAAACTGGAAACATAGATCGCAAAATCGTGGAGGAAACACTGAACACCGTCATGATCTTATCTCTAAATTGTTCTGTAATTCAACAAAACGCCAAACTCCCAACGAGGGAGCTGTTTTCTTTGTCTTGTTTTTTGTTTTTTGTTTTTTGTTTTTAGGTTTCTTGAGGATATTGATAAGTAGATTCCCAAATTTTATATGGAAAAGACATGGCTCAGATACAGCGAAGACACTGCTGACCTTGAAGACGAATGTGAAGTACGTCAGACACAACATTGTGCATTGCTGGAGGATGGAAGGGAATGACAGTTTCGTATGGGAAGCAGAAACACTCAGTTTTCTCTTTGGGAAAATTAGTTAGAAATTGGAAATCTAATATATTAAAAACTTAAAGGTAAATGGCTAAAGATTAAACTGTTATAGAAAAAAAATCGATGAATTCTGTAGGAGTTTGGGGTAATGCATTAGGTAGGCTGAAAAGGTTATATTGTATTTACGAATAATCCCCACATCCAAGCACTTTACCCCGTTGCTTGCTTAATTCTTCCGCACACGTCTGCTCCTTGTCCAAGTGACTCCCCACGGTCAGTGTCTTCAAAGGGCAGCACAGCCATGCAAGCGGACCGGACAGAGATGCAAAGTCTCACATTTTCATCAGGTGTCGTGTGTGCTTCACTCTTGTTGCGGCTGTTCATGCATTTGGTGTTACCTATTAAAATCTATGACCAAATCCAAGGTTATGAAGAGCCATCTCTGTGTTTTCTTCCAACCGCTGAATAATTTTAGCTTGGATACCTAGATTTCGAAATACTTTGTGCTCATTGTTGCATGTGGTATAAAGTAGGAATCCAGCTTCATTCTCCTACAAATGGAAATACAGTTGTCTGAGCACCATTTGTTGAAGAGACTGTTTGTTTGTTTGTTCGTTTTGCTTTTGCCCATTGAATAGACTTCACACCCTTATTAAAATTAGTTGGGGGCGGGTACATGAGCTTATTTCTGCAGCCTTGATCTATTCCATTTGTCTCTCTATATAAGCATATGCCAGGATCACGCTGCTTTGATTATTGTAGTTTGCAATATGTTTTGTAGGTCGTCTCACTTTGGTATTCTTTGTCAAGATTATTTTGGCAGCTTGGGGCCCCTAACAATTCCAAATGAACTTGAGAATTTGCTACTTTATTTCTGCAAAAAGTCTATTGAAGTTTTGGTAGGGATTGCACGGACTCTGTGAATCATTTTGTATAATACTGACACCTTCACAATATTAAGTATTTCAATCCATGACAAAGAAATGTCTTTTTTAAAATTTATGTTTTCTGCAATTTTTTTTTCCATAAATGTTTTCTGATTTTCAGTGTATAAGTCTTTGACCTCTTTAGTTAAAATGTATCACTAGGTAATTTTTCTTTCCTTTTATCCTTTCTTCTTCCTTCTCTTTTTTTCTTACCCTTTTCCTATATTTCCCCTCTTTTGTTTTCCTTTCAAAATTATAGTTAAATATGGATAACATACAATTTACCATTCTAATCATTTTAACGGTACAGCTTTTTGACATTAGTATTAGGTTTGTGCAAACATAATTGCTGGTTTTGCCATTACTTCTAAATCAGCAATTACTTTTGCACCAACCTAATACATTCATATTGTTACACCAATCTCCAGAAGTTTTGCCTGTCCTAACTGAGGCTCTGTACCATTAGTGTGAATAACCCACTTCCCCTCCTCCTGCCCCCAGGATCAGCATGGTACCTGCTGCCTCTATGAATTTAAATAATCTAGGTACTCATACAATTGGAATCATGTCATCTTCCTTGTAGCCGAGGAGTCTGAGATTCAGAGTACAAAGGCGACTTGATCAAGACCACACCCCACGCTGACGGCTGAGCAGAAGGGCCCAGGCCTTGCCCTCCGTGGATGGATGACCTGCAGATTTGCTGGTGAGGAGGAGATACGAACCACACCACCCTCCTTTAATTGCACACCAGACTTTGTTTTCCATTGCTTTTTCCATTCCATTTAAAAAAGTGTTTTAAATCTAGTCACGTTTGATACTATCCAAATTAAAAGTATAAAAAGTAGATGAGTTCAATATACATACAAATGGGAAATAATGCTAGAACTTAAAATGTAGAAAATTTTACCCGCATCAAATACAAGCTGAGAAAATCCTGAATATAGGTACATGTAATTCTTATTCACTTGCTCCCTAAACTTCAGCCACTTGTCATTTTTGGTATTCTGATGGTGTGAGATAAGTAACAAAGTG
This sequence comes from Chlorocebus sabaeus, assembly GCF_047675955.1. Taxonomy (NCBI): domain Eukaryota; kingdom Metazoa; phylum Chordata; class Mammalia; order Primates; family Cercopithecidae; genus Chlorocebus; species Chlorocebus sabaeus. The sequence continues at coordinate 2,422,677 of NC_132912.1, forward strand.
AAAAGGCAACAGTAATCAACGAGTCACGTGATCAGTAGCTGTAATTTTGACATAAGCTTGTGTGGAGAGGGCAATATGTTGGGTGTGAATCAAACAAAATCGTTTCCAAATATGGACTGTGAACCACCTTTCTTATTTTTTATTTGAACTTACCATGTCTACATAATAGTTGTACATATTTATGGGGTACACGTGGTATTTTGACAAGCATTCAACGAGTAATAATCAAATCAAGGTAACTGAAGTATCTGTCACCTCAAGAAGTTATCATTTTTTGTGTGTTAAGAACAGAACATCGCAATTCCACTCTTTTAGATCAGCTCTTTTAGAGAAGAAAGCTCTTTTAGAGCTTTCGGAACATTGCAATTCCACTCTTTTAGATCAGTGTGTTTAGAACAGCTGACAGGTGAGGAGGGAGAGGGGTGTGTTTAGACCAGTGCCGCAGTCCTTCATTCCCACCTCAACCTAGATTGGTGGGGGGGGGTTATCTTTCCAAGGATCCTCTGTGCGTGCTGCAGGTGGGAAGGCTCAGGCGGGGTGGAGGGGGCGGTGTGCAGCAGCCTGTACCCACTGTTGTCCTGCTGGAGGCCACAAGCTTACATGGGAGCCCTGCCTTTGGACATATTTTGAAATATACAATACATTGTTACAAGAGTTGCTACCGAATTCTCATTCTCATTTCTTCTATCTCATTGTATTTTTGTACCCATTAATCACCCTTTCTTTATTCTCTCCTTCCCCCTACCCTTTCCAGCCTCTCCTACCAACCTTCTTATTTTTCTTGTAATACCCAAAATCCTGAACCATAGATCAAGTTAAGGAGCTATTCCAATCAGCACATTTTTAATGCTACCATTAGCAAATGTAACCTCTTTAGTGAACGAAAATTTAAGCAATCATGCTAAGATTCCTTTAAGAGAAAATGAGAGGGTGGATGGAAGACGAAAAATTTGATAGGGATATAAAACCACATTCTTTAGAGTAAGTAAAAACTTGATAAATATTCATTGATGCTCCTCCTATTCATGGTAGCAATTCGTAACAATTGTGAAGAGTAAAATAAAAAGTAATTAGAGATGATTAGAATTCTCAAAATCACACCCTCAGATGAAGTGAAATATAGCTTCGGAAATCTTCAAATGGCAATTTTCTGAATCAATTTTAAGTTTGCATCACCTAGCATGGTCTGAACCTATCCTACTGATTGTTCATGCTGAGAGAATGTCATTATGATGATTCTAACATTGTTCAAAGTAAGTACTGGAGTTCGGCAAGTTCACCGTAAACTCGCACTACTGTAAGACCATTTGGAGACTATGTAAAGATAATAAAGAAAATCTGGAGTATGTATTGAGGTCTCAGACCTGATAACCGAGCTGAAGATCTTAGGTGATGCTGCTGTGAAGAACTTGGCTTTGTCTGCTGACTGCATGACTTACCATCCTTCTCTGGGATGAGCACCTGCTCTGACTGTGATTACAATGAGTGTGTCTTTCTGTGTCTTTTCAGCCTTTTTGCTTTTGCACAGTGATTCATATTTTAACATAATTTTAATTGATGGACTATGTTAGCATCATAGATTTTATTCTAATGTATTAAGTTAGATATGTACTTTGAGGAGATTTAAATTAGAAGCTGCAATTAAAGATGAGGTGAAGATTTTGAAGGGTTCAAAATTATTTTCTATTTATTCGAAATTAACATAAAAATAAACGTTACCCCATCACCTCACTTTTAAGCCAGTTTCTCAGTGGAGATGAGAAGTGGGATTTTTTGAAAACAAAGCAAATCCATATTAGAACGATTAGACTAACTCTCATTTATAATTTGAGAATATTTGTATGCAGCAAATTCTTTGTAAGGTTAATTTGTAAAGTTCCAGGCCAAAAATTGTGTTAAAAATAGAGAAAACAAAATTGACAAATAATTTGTTTTAAATCACCTATTTTTTAATGTATTCATTAAGTATTTATTCAGCTCTAGTTCCATTCTAGGCTGTGATGATCTCTGTGTAGGGCGATCCCTCACAGCCGTGTTTCTCAGGCTTGCCTGATCATAATCCCCGGGAATCAATGTCATCAATATCCTGGTTTCCTCTTCTTTTTTCTTCCCACCGCGTGGGTTTTGTCTTCGTGTGTGTTGCCTCAAGATTATAAGATGCCGTGTCACCTACAGCACCATGTTTATGTCCAATGCAGAAAGAAGAGAGGAAGGCTGGTGTTTGTGCCAGAAAAATAAAAACGTCCCCCAAATCCTTGGAGGTTCTGGTTCGTGTGTCATTGGCAAATGTTTTTTGGTTTTCAATTAATCAGAAAAATAAGCATTCCACCTAGACATGTTGCTGCCCCCAAAAAAAGTATGATTTAGCTGCCAATGAAGAGGGAAAAATACGTATTGTATAAACAACCTACAGTGTGTGCTGAGAAATCAATGAGTAGTGAGATGAGCCTGTTGAGAGGAAATGACAGGATCATACAAAATCCTTGATAAGAACTTGATAAGTTGATAAGAACTCTCTCTTTATCTGATATTGGGACCAACTATGACATGCCGCTTCTCCCTTCTTCACACCCTTCAGAACCTACGTGGGCTTTTAGTATTGATTTCTTCTTCAAGAATGCCTTTGTTTCTTATATTTAATACAAATGTGTTTTAATAAACCGATACGAACTTTCACAGTAAAATTTCTCAAAATTAATCTTCAAAAGTCATGATAATTTTCCACAAAGTCCACTCCCAGAAATGTTGACGTAACCTGCATCCCTGACAATGTGGGTTGGCCCAGTCGCTTAGAGGAAAAACGTCAGAATGAAGAGCAGGGAGCCATTAAATTGGAAACAGACTTCAGTGTAAATTGTGACGATTTGGAAAGATACTCAGGATAATTTTATTTTAATACAATGATCAGTGTACTCAATTTTATGTGGCTATGGTTATACACAGATATGTTTATTGATTTGGATTAACATGTTTCTTTCTGGATGATGATCTTAGATAAGAATTTTACTTTTTTAGTTACTATGCAAATTAAATTAAATATATTACACATAATTTGGTCAACATTGGAAAAGGGGGTAGATATGAAGACACTGAAAAAGTGCTTCTGTGTCAAGATTTCAGTGTATTAGAAGTGAGAACACAGGAGACGGGGAAGTCATTCTCTACAAATTAGCAGGCAAGGTGGTGCAATTGCATGAACGACGAACAGGCAGGCACGAAGAAGGTGTCAAATGTTTATATATATTTTTATTTTTTTAACTTTTATTTTTGAGATAGACTCTCCCTCTGTCTCCCAGACTGCAGTACAGTGCTGGGATCATGGCTCACTGCAGCCTCGAACCCCTGGGCTCAAGAGATTCTCCCACCTCAGCCTTCCACGTAGCTGGGACCAGAGGTGAACAGTGCCACACCCAGTTAAAGATGTGAAAATGTTCTATTCAACCCAGTTCGACCTTAAGGAAAGCAGCTTTTAATAACCTCCTAGCTTCTTGCTTATAAACTCTCTAAAAAACAAACAAACAAACTTATTTTCTAATATTCCCCCGCTATTTTCTCATCCAATCCTGTACTATTTAATTCTGTTATATAGTGTTAGCAGTGTGTATTGTACTAAAATATTTGATCAATAGCTATTGAATTAGTGCATATTTGGAAATATTGATATTCTTTTCTCTTTTTCATTTTCTCATGACATGCTTATGATATTTCATCCAAAGCGATTACAGTCTCTCTTTATTGTGGTTAGAGAAGTAGATAAAAGTACTTCAAATTATAGACAAGAAAAAATGCAATTGATAATAAACTTCTAAAACTCCAAATTGTACTTTCTTCAGAAGGAAAAATAACCCTAAAGCCATAATTTGTCATGAGAATCAGGAGTTTCTAAATAGGGTTATTACATCAGAATTCAGAGTGAGAGGATTTGGATCATGGGTTTTCTTTCACAAAGTAGACAAGATGCAATTTCGTTTATTACCTCTATACCGTGGTTGCAGCTCTAAGTATGAAAATATATGGTGTGGAGATTGGAAAAGGTCTAGAACTGTTCCTTTGAGTTGTCAAGGTCACAGGGTGAGGAGGGGAGAGGGGTGCGTGTAGACCAGCGCTGCAGTCCTTCGTTCCCACCTCGACCTAGATTGGCGGGAGGTATCTTTCCAAACATCCTCTGTGCGTGCTGCAGGTGGGAAGGCTGTGGGGCCTGCAGTCTGTACCAACTGTTGTCCTGCCTGAGGCCACAAGTTTCCAGGGAAGCCCTGTCTCCGGACATTTGCAAAATAGCGTGGTGCAAAAATGTGGGGTCATCGGTAGAGGGCAGGGAGAAATAGAGATTCAGATGGCCTTCGTACGTCCTGATCGCTTCCCTCTGTGCTTAGATTCTGACGATGGATCTGTTATAAACAACTTGAGAATCAATAGCATCAGGGCCTGCACCTCTCTCTAAATAGGACTCTGACGTTACCCAACTGGCTAACATTTACCACCTGGGGATCCACCATATCGCATGTATGCAGGAAAAGTTCCTGAGTGGGTACTCCCTAGCACCCCTGCTGTGTGGGCTGGAAGGAACTCAGAGATGAGCATGGGCACCTCATGAGGGCGGCTGGCACTGGAGGAGGGGTTCTGCCAGGAGTGGCTGCTGCGTTGGGGTTGAAGTGGCTTTGAAGCAGATTGATGGGGCCAAGTGCTGGGGCCAAAGAAAGTCAGAGTCACAGGTAAGTCTCAAGAGGTATGCAGGACCCATTAGGAAGAAAATCCAGCCTAGGTGATGTAGACCCGAGGATGGACAACACTTTCCCTGTGCACCAGAGGTGAACAGGGCATTTCCTGGAAGTGAGGAGGGCTCAGGCACACAGACTCCACCATAAGCCAGGGGTCAGTTCAGACCCGGATGTAGCAGAAGACCCTGAGAGGCAGACCCGGGAGCTTTCCTCAAAGTTTCTTCTTCACACACCGCGGTCAACCTCACCTTCGGGGTTAGACTAGCTTGAAATCTAAGAGATACACCTTTTACCTAAAAGCACTGTTTCCAATATTGCATCAGACTGCATGACTCTGCTGGACTTTATTCGTGCTCGTGATCTGTAGGAGAGAAATTGCAGGAAGAGTCAATTATCTACAATGACATGAACGCTGACCATTCATGACCTTGCTACAGAAAGGAAAGAATGAGTCCCAGGGCGTGTCACACCACGTTACAAAGAAGCAATATTTACGAATGAGAATTATCCAAAATAAAGGCAGTTGTGCTATCAAGGCTGCTTTAGCTAAATCTGAAAAATGTAGTTAAAAACCCTCCAATTTTAAAGACAGTAAGATGTCGTGATCCGGAAGCTCAGGTGACAAGCCTTTAAGTAAAGATAAAGACATATTGGGAGGCCAAGGTGGGCGGATCACCTGAGGTCAGAAGTTCAAGACCAACCTGGCCAATATCGTGAAACCCCGTCTCTACTGAAAATACAAACAATTAGCCAGGCAGGTTGGCAGGTGTCGGAGAATCGCTTGAACCTGCGAGGTGGAGGTTGCAGCGAGCCAAGATTGTGCCACTGAGCTCCAGCCTGGGCAACAGAGCAAGACTCCATCTAAAAATAAAAATAAAAGTAAATAAAGATAATGACATAGGTGCTGCAGATGATGGGCCCCAGACATGAGCTCTCTGTGCCTGGAGGGACAGAGTCCGCTGGAGAAGGAAGGCTTGTGGTGTGATGCCAAAGAACGCGGTAAGGAAATGCGGCTGCCTGAGTGAGGACCTGAGCAGTTCAGTCCAGATGACATGGCAGGACTTTTGCACGTAGAAAAATGAAAGGAAAATGCAAGAAAGTCCCCACAAGGTTGTAACTATAAAGAGAGAGATTAAAGTAGAGCCCTTAAAGAAAGTAAGTGTGCAGGTGGGTGATGGAAATTACACAACATTTGAATTCCCGGGTGATAAAGGAAGCATATCTAGATGTCTTCATAACTCTTTTAATCGTCATAATTTTTGGAGAGGTTTTGGAAAAGAGGAATGTCCAGTCCCAGTCAATAGGAATGGAATTGATTTTCAAAAGCAGTAGATACACAGAGTAAATGAAAGATTACACGTGTTTTGGAAGAACTGATGTAAAGTCATTAGGGAAAATAATACTGTAGAGAACTTTTTATTAAATAAAGTAATTTGATTTAAATAATTATACTGTATGTCCTTCTATGCCTTGAGATGGAATCACAACATTGAACTTTAACTGTTAAACATTCTTCACTTAGCAAAATTAAACAATGTGATGTCTGTTGCCTGTGTATTTGTTGTAAAATTTTACTCATCTATACATCTGCAAGTATAGGAATCGCTAGTCTAAACCACCAACGACACAGATCATTTCACAGACAGGTCTTTAATTCCCAAATTCACAGAACTCATCACTTTAAGTTAAATTATATATATACTATCATATACATATTTGTGTTACAAATTTATTAACTATGGTAAATATGATATCAATAAGTAATATATAGATATAATTTCTTTCTCATAGTTTCGAATAATCTCTTGAGGATGTTTGAAAGATAAATCCCAGTCGTTGCACATTGTTCCACCTTTGCTGCCTGTTTGTGCTTATACACATGAGAATACACCAGGGTATTTCTCTTAAACCATTCCTAAACTAAATGGTTTTGTTTCTCCAAAGCAAATGTTTCTTTGAAGAACATTAGCACAGTATTTGATAACTTTGGTAGTATTTGATACGCATTGAATGAAAAGAGAGCTATATTGTTCATCACAATATGAACAGGAATTATAAGAATTATATCCTGTGTAGGTAAGTTATACAGTAATCTATCTTATCATTATGTAAAGAAACCCCTCCACATTTAAGTTAGTTGTGTGTTGCTTGAAATATGAGCATAATAATTATACTCACTTTTGTGTACCATTTTTGCAGAGTGAAGTGTCAATGCAGGTCTTTTCTTCCTTTTTCTATTGCTTTTGTTAAGTAGAAACTGCTTTTGTGACAAAGAGGTGTTACCTTAAAAACCCTCAAATTCGTTTTTGCAGTTCGTCTGAAGCTCACTGTACAATTTCTGGCACAGCCAGAGAAGGCTGAGTGGATAAGTATAGAAAATGATCTCAGAACGAAGCCAGTGGTTTTATAGAATATCGTTTTTAAATGCTAGTATTTTTCCTTCTGTAAATCCTTAAACGATATCATGCAATTTTTTCCTCAACTTTTTTCAATAACTCCATAAATAAATAACTTATTTATTAACATTCAAAATCATTGTATAAATTATATAATGACTTGATATATATTTGTCTTTTTCTGAACTCAGATATTTATATTCTCAAAATATGAAAAATGCATCAAATTATGAGATAATACTTGACTTATATCTAAATTACTTAAATCTAGTGGAAATTATGTACTTCTAGTCCACTTTTTTGAAAAAGTAGATGCATTAATTCTCAGATATGAGTAGTTATCTGAATTTTCCTGTATTCTAGTCAACTAAAAAATGATCATTTTTTAACAGAAAAAAACTATAAGCAAAGTTCTGCTTAATTTTATAAGCAATTCAGGCATTTTATTTTATTTGTGTGTTTGTTCATCTGGCCTTATCTAAGACCATCCATCAGGGCTAAGGACCTGCCCAGGCATTGCATCTTATCTAAGATTCTCGTGACGGGTAAGGACCTGTCCAGGCGTTGCATCTTATCTAAGATCCTCTGTGTAAGGACCTGCTCAGGCATTGCTTCCTACCTGAGACTCTGTGTCAGGGCTAAGGACGTGCCCAGGCATTCCATCTTATCTAAGACCCTCAGTCAGGGGTAAGGACCTACCCAGGCATTGCTTCCTATCTGAGACTTGGCGTCAGGGCTAAGGACCTGCCCAGGCATTCCATCTTATCTAAGATCCTCTGTGTAAGGACCTACCCAGGCATTGCACATCCTATCTGAGACCCTCCATGAGGGGTAAGGACCTGCCCAGGTATTCCATCTTATCTAAGATCCTCTATCAGGGCTAAGGACCTGCTCAGGCATTCCGTCTTATCTAAGACCCTCCATCAGGGCTAAGGACATACCCATGCATTGTGTCTTATCTAAGACCCTCTCTCAGGGGTAAGGACCTGCCCAGGCATTGCATCTTATCTGAAACCCTCAGTCAGGGATAAGGACCTGCTCATGCATAGAATTGTGTTGTCAAGCCGTGCAGATCTCCTTCCCTGGCTTCATTCCCCACCCCTGATCTAGGTCTGGATGATTTTATATATTTGCTTTCTCGATCTTTACAACTTGGGTTCTACTGTTTCAGGATATAAATGGCAAATGATGTGTATGAATGATGCCTTTTGGTCAGTTTAACGTTTTTTAGGTTTTTATCCTAGTGTTGCATTTCTATGCATTCAAATCAAAGCAGCTTTCATCCTTGCAGTCTTGCAGTCACACGGGCGACTTCAAGGATAATTCAGCAGAAAATCCAGGTCTGCAGTTTATGACAACTTTTGTTGTCTATCTGATTCTTGCCTTATCAATACAAAGAACAACTATTCCATTCTTAATGTTTAAATCTTTAAGACTACCTCATTTTTTAACTTTTATAACTAGCCTTTCCTTCTGCCAAAATGTTCTCATTTTAAACCCTACCCCATTCTTAAAATTATTAATGATGACCAGGCTTTAATTGGGTCACCTTAAAGTGTTAATTCCTTTGATTGGGAAGTTAGAAAGGAAGCCAGGTGCCGTGAGGAGTCTAAGCACACTGGGGTGGTTGAATGATCTGAGAGGAGCCACGTTACGGAGGGGCTAGATGAAGTGACCCAAATCTTTTATCTTAGAACACCAGCGTCATCGGGCTCACGATGTATCCATCCTTCATGGAACTGAATTATGCCTGCATTGGACCTAGTTATATTGAAGAATTTTAGGCATAATCAGATAAACTGAGGGTTTAAATAAGAATGCTATGCACCACTCACATGCTGCATGGAGGTTCATGTCTGAAGCAAACACTATAACATTTAGTATTTAAAATTCTGACCTTACTTCTGTTGGTTTCCAGACGAACTTTAGAGGACAGCTTTCTCCCTACTGCAGTAGTGATTATAGTAACCCAGCTGCTACGGGAGAAAGATTTTTATCTTTATTGCCATGGGCCGTTGTCTACAGGCTGAAATGGGGTAAATGAATTTGGTGATGGTCTTCAGAGCCTGGTTTCTCATCTTTCCTCAAAGCTACTGTAGAAATGGGAAGGTGTCATACCTTCCCTTACCTGTCATAAGGGTCACAGCTGATACTGCTATAACAAAAGACAGGTGAATGAGAGAAAAGTATCACAAATTTATGAAATCAAAGTTTTACATGGTATACGATCTTTCAGAAATGAAAACCCTCAAACTCAGCAACAACTACTTTTATGCTTAGGTTCCATAAAAAATGGACAGCTGTGCAGAAATGTGTTTGGACAAAAGGCTGTGACCTGTCATTAACAAAGTTGAATGACCTGAGGTCAGGAGTTTGAGACCAGCCTGGCCAACATGACAAAACCCTGTCTCTACTAAAAATGCAAAAATTAGCTGACTGTGGCAGTGGGCACCTGTAGTCCCAGCTACTAGGGAGGAGGCAGGGGAATCTTGTAAACCCAGGAGGTGAAGGTTGCAGTGAGCCAAGATAGTGCCACTGCCCTAGAGCCTGGGTGAGAGAGTCAGACTCTGTGTCAAAACAGCCAACCAACCAAAGACACAAATACCAAAGTGAAGGGAAACCCAGCAAGGACTGCCTGTTCTGGGTCTTCTTGACCTCTTTGTATGTGTTCCTTCCTCCCAGAGACAGGGCAGGACTCCTCTGAATGAAGGTCTTCAAAGGAGAGGGGTTAAGGGAGAAGGTGACCTTCCAGGTGTCATGGTAGATAGGTGTGTTTGGGGAGCCAGGCGACTGACTGTGACACCCAGCCTCCAGGATGACCCCCAGCCACCCTCGTCTCCTGGTATTGACACATGTGTTTGGGTCCCTCCAACATTTAACCAGGGCTGCTGTGTGTGGCCAGTGTGATATGGTGGAGGTGACCATGCCTGACTTCTGGAGCTAGGACTCGAGGGCATTGCAGCGAATGCTGTGGCTTCTTGGATCATGTATTCTGAAGGAAGCCAGTCACATGTGAGGACACTCAACAGCCTTGAGTGTGGCCCACACAGAGAGAAACTGAGGTCTCCAACCAATGAGCTTTCTTCATTGGATACCGTGAATGTCGTGGTTCACAGACGCTCATCCTCTGGAGAACTCTGTTGTCTTGTTAAGCAGAGACTTTCCAGCCTTTAGGCTCAGGTCAGTCATCACAGCTTCCAGTGTGTTGTTTCTCTTCTTTGCTGCTTTCCTTTTACATCCTAAACTCTCCAGGCTCTTCCTCTGACTCCCTGGACAGAAGGCCGCAGGATTCTGTTTCTGTTAGAAGCCCTCACCGTGCTGCTCTGTGACATAAGCCACCCGGGGGCGAACTTGGGTGTGAGAAAGAGAAGAAACCGCTAGGAAACCACCCAGAGTTCTTTGCTTCACAAATGTGGATTCCCCTCAACACCAGCCTGCCTGGTTTACTACTCACAGTCCTCAGGTAGTTGTGTTTTTAAAAATGTTTTTCAGTAGCTTCCCAAGTAGCCTCTCATTCCACTTGCTATAATCAGTTGTCCAGGATAATCATTGAAGATGTGAATCCAGCCATGATAATCTCTCTTACATATCTGTGAAACTCTGCACTACCCTAAATAATATTACAACTGCTTATCATAGCCCCACACTGTATGGAACCCGTTTACAGCTCTGAGCTGGTCTTTACAACTCCTATTTTCTTAACCGCATCCTAGCCACGTGGCCCTCTCTTTGTTTTTCAAATGAAAATGCCTCAGTGCTGTTTTGCCTCTGAGAAAGCTTTTTTTTTGAGCTTTTATGTGGCTGTTTCCTTCTATTCACTTTTCATGTCTCCAAAGACCTTCCCTCAGCCCCGTGTGTTAATTCCTTCTCCCTCCTCACCGACTGTATGTCATCCTTTTATCCATTCACACATTTATAGCTTTTTGAAATGACTCTTGTTTTTAACTTAAAACATTCCTGTCATATGCTTCTTCCATTGAAATTTAAACTGTATGGCTCCAGATCTGAGAAATACAGAAGATTAGATTGTGAAGTCAGATTTCCACGAATCTTTTTTAGCAAGTATCAGCTTTACTACAGAGACAAGCTGATGTCTAGATCTGCAGCTGACCTCCCCAGAAGCGTTCTCACCCAGCTAACCAGACCGTCCTCACCCAGATCACCAGAGCACCTCATCCTCAACCAGATCACCAGTCTACCTCATCCTCAACCAGCTAACCTGCCCAACTCTCCCTCATCCAGCTAAACAGCCCACCTTGCCCTCACCCAGCTAACGAGGGCTCCTCACCCTCACCCAGCTAACCAGACCACCTCATCCTCACCCAGGTAACCAGGGCACCTCACCCTCACCCAGATCACCAGGGCACCTCATCCTCAACCAGATAACCAGTCCACCTCATCAACCAGCTAACCTGCCCAACTCTCCCTCACCCAGGTAAACAGCCCACCTTGCCCTCACCCAGCTAACCAGGGCACCTCGTCCTCACCCAGCTAACCAGGTCACCTCACCCTCACCCAGCTAACCAGACCACCTCACCCTCACCCAGATCACCAGCCCACCTCATCCTCAACCAGTTAACCTGCCCAACTCTCCCTCACCCAGCTAAACAGACCACCTCACCATCACCCAGCTAACCAGGTCACCTTGCCCTCACCCAGATAACCAGGGCACCTCACCATCACCCAGATAACCAACCCATCTCACCCTCAACCAACTCACCAGCCCACCTTGCCCTCACCCAGCTAACCAGGTCACCTCGCCCTCACCCAGATAACCAGGGCACCTCACCCTCACCCAGCTAACTAGGCCAACTCTCCCTCCCCCAGCTAACCAGCCCACCTTGCCCTTGCCCAGCTAACCAGGCCATGTTGCCCTCACCCAGCTAACCAGCCCACCTTGCCCTCACCCAGATAACCCTCACTCAGTTAACCAGGTAACCTTACTCTCACTCAGCTAACCAGATAACCTCACTGTCACTCAGCTAACCAGGCCACCACGCCCTCACCTAGATAACTGGGTAACCTCGCCCTCACCCAGCTAAATAGGACACCACACCCTCCCCCAGATAACCAGGCCACCTTGGGCCTGAAATATCTCTAGTTTTGGACTCAGATAGTTACAAACTTACGTAATATTTTCTAGGGAGACATGCCCCATTAATATAAAATTCTAGATGTGTCTGTTATAGAAAACACTAGACAATCAAGCATTTTCTGCTAAAAGCACTCCATGGACAAGAAAATGGAAAATGACCCTAAAGAATAGCTTTCTTTGAACAAACTCCTCTCACAACTCCACACACAACCATTAGCATAATAACAGCTCTGAGAATTATGCCCCCCAAGTTTTAAAGCTCTGTGATTCAGGCTTCTAGAAACTTATTTAATCTCTGAACGCTTCTTTATAACAGTGATTTAGAAGACTCAAGGTGTCCTACAGCTACCCAAAGTAATAAGAGGTGAGAGCTCATTATTCTACCCTTTAAAGTCAGGGTGACGACGTAACTCACTTATATTGTGAGTGAGAGGGCGCTGTTGCTGGTTATGTCGGGAAAACAGGTGGAAATGCCCGCCACCCAGGATAACATCCAAGTACACTCACTTCATCTAAAGTGAATGAAAGCAGCAATATGTTTATTTTTAAGCAGTAACAACTAAATATTTCTACCTACATCAGCCCCTAAATTATATATATAAATTATATATAATTATATAAATATAATTGTATATATAAATTATATATAATTATATAAATATAATTGTATATATAAATGTATATATTTATTTAATTTTATTTAAATATATTTAAATACTATATAAATAAATATATGAATTTTTTATAATTATATAAATAAATTATATATAGTATATAAATTATATAGAGAGAAATATTTTATATATACATATGCATTCTCTGAAAATAAATTTGGAAATACCAAAAAGCCTAGAGCTGTTTCAGCTGATGGATCAGCCTACGTTTTTGTTAGAAACATGAGTACAGTGCAGGAGACAATGAAGGAAGAATACGGCTTTTTTTGGTGGAGGCACAGCATGGGGGCTCAGTAATCTCTCCTTTGTTGTGTGTCAGAGTTGGAACGTCTGGATAATAATTTAGCCTAAGCCACCAGGAAGAGATGGAGACTAATATAAATCACACAGCTCTGAGTATACTGCTCGCTAAACAAATACCAACAGCAAGAATAATGTTTGCCTAATGGTGGTGAAATGTCACACGAAATGTGGGCTCAGCAAAGCAATCACCGTCAGCCTGCACAGAGTGCTCCAGAAAGCAAGATACCCAAGGGCGCCGGGGCTCTTCTCTTCCTTTGATCTTCCTGCGAGAGAGAGAGCTTCTTTCTTGGATGGAGGTGAAGCACTTTGTCTTGCTTATGTCTAGATTAGGGTTTGTGGGGAAAAAAGTGATAAAAGATGAATTCAAAGACCAGAAAAAGAGATGAAAGTAAGGATTAAAACAAGAAATAAAAAGAAAGAGACGGAATCTTTGGATTAATGGAAATGGGTTTCTTTTAAATAGGTATTGTCATTACTCACTAGAAGATAGCCCCTCACCGCTCTATCCCCCTTGCTCCTGTTCACCCGTCACAGTGCCTTGGACACAATATGTACTCACAGACGATTACCGACAGAGAGAGGCAGAGAAGAAAGGAAGACGTTCTAGAAAAATTAAAATAAAATCATACCAGAAGCTGTGTCTCAAATATTAGCAAAGGTACCATAGTATTTTCTGAGTAGATCTTTAGTTCAGTTCCTCATACTTTCTTTTCTAACTACAAATTTAAAAATGGAAAATATACCATCTGTTTTCCAGCTTTTTCCTAAAGTAGATCCTAAATTGATTGATTTGGAGATTAATATAAAAAGAGACCAGTGTTCTCCTTAGAATCGACATCTACATTAAGAATGGTGTGTACTTTATAACAATACCACTAGGGTCAATCAGTAGCTCATTTATGTTAATAACTTAAAAAATTTATCTGGAATACTTGTAGTAATTTTCTAGATAATCAAGTATATTTTGTTTTGCAATTTAGGTCAATTTTTAGTCTTTAACTTGTAGTTGTATCTGGAGATATTTTCTGAGCTGTCATCTTAAGATATGAGCAAGAAGCATAATATCTAATGTGGCTGACATTTGAATCTAATATTGACTATCTTTGTATCAATGATGAGCATATTATTTTCAATTAAATGATAATTTTTGTGGAAGAGGGCTTTGTGTTATGTGCTATACAAGAATAAAATAAAATATTATCTTTCTTCAAGCATCTTAGAGTTATAAAAACCACATGTGAAGAGATGTTAGATAACATGAAAGTTTTAGTAAACATGCAACATTATCAAATGCTAAATGACAGTGTAGCATAAATTTGTAGCATGGAGCTAATATTTCACAGTTTATCTAGGAATTATCTCTGGAGAGTATGAAGTTTCTTAATATCTGTCAAAAATATAACTGATATTGGAAAATATGTTTGTTTACAAATAAGTTGTGTGTGTCAAGGCATTTTGTAGGTTTGTCATTTGATAGAGGAACTCTTTGAATTGGTGGAAGGAAGAATTCCCTAGTCTTTTAAACCTGGTTCTTGTTTTCTATGTCCTGGGCTTGAATACTGAGATCTAGGGGCAGTGGATTCACAGCGATTATGGGGAAGTGTGGAGGAGACGACCCCAGCTCCCGAGAGTTTGTGCTAGAACAGCCTTCTCAGGTGCTCTGATTGAACTGAGTGACAACACTGCAAGAGAACACGGTGACAGGGTCTGTCCTGAGCCATTGGGGATGGCACTTTATGGCTTACGAGTGTCTTCAGGTGACACAGCCTAAAAATTCTGGAAAACGGGTCAAAGTGAGAGAATGGGAGGATGAGAACCAGTGCTTTCCCCATCCTGTGAGTCAGCACCGCTGCTCCTTGAATCTTTAAGAAGAACAGATGAACTAGTAAAGTGAACACATCAAGCGACACTCCAGGCTGTAGACAGGCTTTTCATAAACCTTTGTTTAATAGTCTATTTTAACCAACTGAAGAGAAACAAACAAATAAATCATGGGGCCAGGTGTGGTGGCTCATGTTATCCCAGAACTTTGGGAAGCTGAGTCAGGAGGACCCCTTGAGTTCATGCGTTTGAGACAAGCCTGGGCAACATAGGAATAATCCATTTCTACAAAACTTCTAAAAAATAGCTGGGTATGGTGGCATGCACCTGTGGTCCCAGCTACTTGGGAGGCTGAAGTGGGAGGATCACTTGAGCCCAGTGGTAGAGGCTGCAGTGAGCAATGATGCTCCCAATGCACTCCGGTGCCTGGGTGACAGAGTGAAACCCTGTCCCAAATAAAATAAAATAAGAGAAGTTTCTCTCAATGTATAGCAAACACAAACATCAAAGTACACTGGGTGGCAGAAGGGTGATTATAGAGGAAGTGCTTGAGCTGCAAGATAGACAAGAACTAAAGGTGGAAAGGAAGGAAGCCCCTGAAAGAGAACAGGTGCGGAGACATCCGAGTCTCCCAGATTCTATGTCATTCTCCACATCTCACAGCAGGAGGAGACTGAGTCTGGAGAGATTACCCGAGCTGCTCAAGCAACCCATTCAATCCGCAACTGAGCAGGGTCTAAAACTCAGGGCTTTCCACTCCTCATTCTGCATTCCTTCTTCCACCAGCACTTACTATCTCTCCAGTGGCTCAATGCTTGGCCCCAGATTAACACCGCAGGAAGGTTACGCACCTTGCTACGCATTACAAGTACTGGAGTAGAGCACAGGTGCGTTACACCATCTGATATGAAGTAAATATGTTGTATCAATGAAGGTTTGTGGACAATAAAATTGGGAGTGTTTGAAATACAGATGTTCTTGGACTTACGAAGGGATTATGTCCCAATAAACTCATCATAAGTTGACAATATTGTCAGTAAGAAACACATTCAATACACTTAACCTATGGAACATTACAGCTTAGCGTGGCTTACCTTAAACCTCAGAGCACTTACCTTAGGCTACAGTTGGGCAAAATCATCCAACACTACTACCTAGTTTCAGAAGGTTTTGCATAAGAACCAGCTATGTCTGGGAGTAACATCATGAGAAGCAGGCCCCTTAGCTCTTAATTTAGATCAATGACAATTAGAAGACCTAACTCTTAAGGGCTAAAAAGGGTTTAACTCTTGTTTGTTTATTCTGGTTTTTTTTTTTTTTTTTTTTTTTTTCTTAAGACAAATGATTTTAGAACAAAAAGCATAGGTTCTTCAGCAAATATGGGCATTTGCGTACTACAGTTCCTTAAACTCTGTGTGCACGTTCTGTGGTTTTTGTTCATATTATGTATTTCATTAAAATACTTTTAAGCAGCTGATTTTTTTTTTCCTGGACATAGCCCTATTTTTCAAATCGCGTGTGTTAACAGTGCCATAATCCCAGGAGGAAAGTGCTATTTGCAGCACCTGCCGAGCCGGGGGTCCTCAGGCACTGGGTTGATGTATTTACTAAACTCAGAAACAGACATCTTTTGATGTAAGATGAAAGAGGTTAGCCCACATCGTGATAAATGTTCACTTCTCAAACTATTTATAAACAGGGAAATACCAGGCCTCCTATATGGCAGTCCAGGCAAAAGAGCCTGAAGAATATTTGGGATAAATACAGCAGGTGTTTATGTAATGACTCATCTTGCCCCAAGGTCACTGAGAAAAGGGCTCCCATTGCTGCCAGCGTGGTGTGAGACCTGGGGCACAGTGTCAGTGGCAATTGGGGTACTGGTTGCACCACAACACTGCAGAACCCATGGCCTAGGTGAACCACCTCTCACTCAACAGCGAAACTGCCATCACAAGTAGACTCCGTTTCTCAAGCCATTAGCCAGTGTCCAGCAGAGAGTGAGGACTCAAAAAATGCTGATTACCCTGTCAGGAATTATTTGCTGAAACATCACTGAGATCTCTATTGCATATTCTTGGAAACAACGTTGTCATATTAAACACGTAGGGTGATTTTAGAAACATTTTCTCATGCGAAATGCCACTCTATTTGACTAGGTTAAAACACATACATTGTCAGAATGCTATATTGACTCTGAGATACTTATGGTATGAGGAGGGCGCAGCAGTTTAGGGAGGCAGGATAGCAACGTACGTCCTCATGGAGAGAAACATGAATGGATTTCAAGGGGATTTCTGGATTCGGATTAGCAGAAGAGACTCTGGCGAGAGTGGACAGTAGGAGGAGCCGCAGCTGGATTGCAGACTTTTCTTTTTCGTCGTTGGATGTGTGGATTTGGGTCAGCGCAGACAGGAACGCTCAGATCCATATCCAGTCTGGAAAGCTCCATTTCAGGCCCTGGGGCAGGGCGCACAGAGAGACTGTTCATGTGACCCAGACACGCTCCACTCTTAGCACTTCCAAAGCTCCGTGGTGAGATGCAATTTACGCCCAGTAGAAAGGACATGGTGGCTATTGTTCTCTCAGGATCTAGAGTCAAAGTTCATAACCCTCAGCGTAAATTTCCAGAGTCATTTCCAGAGCAAATTTCTGATAGGATTCTTGTGGTGGGATGACATCACAGGAATTCAACAAGGGAATTTCTGATAGCATAAACCCAGGAAGTTAGGCATAGAGACAGAAATGAATGAGAGACAGCAAGGAAGTCGTTGAATGAAATAACCCAGATGCCAGCTGAGATCCCTTCATCTTTTATACATTTGCTATGCTGGGTTTTAATCCCAGGTTCATGGTCTGCGGCAGCTAAATGTAGTCTAAATTGTGTGTGTGTATGTGTGTGTGTTTGTGTGTGTTTGTCTGTGTGTATGTGTGTGTGTTTGTGTGTGTGTGTGTTTGTGTGTATGTGTGTTTGTGTGTGTGTGTTTGTGTGTGTTTGTCTGTGTGTGTGTGTTTGTGTGTGTGTGTGTTTGTGTCTTTCCTGAATTTCTAGGGAGAAATGCTCTCATGGTCCCAGGCTCAAGAGAATGTTAGATTCCTCTTAAAATTTTAATTACTCAATCTTTCAGCTGAGAATAATTTTCAGAATCTCCTAGGTGTGAGGCACCTCTAGGATAGAAGTCCTGTTGAGTTAAACGAAAGAACAAGTTGCACGAGCAGATTTTAACTCCAGAAACTTTAGCGAAGATGATTTCATAAATGCCCATGCCTTCCAATAAATAATTGTGTAAATATTTTTGAACATGAAAAATCTACTATACGGTTCACCATAGAGCATTTTCCATAAGCTATATAGTGAAAAGAGAAAGACTTTTATCCATATCACTAAAGACATTACATTAATGAGAAGACTAAAGGAATGCTTATGTTTTTTTGAAACATCACCTACAGTGAAGCCTGTGTCCCTGTGTGAAATGGTATAATGTGTATGGCTGATGCATTGGACATTGACGTAAGTTAAAACAAATGCAAAATCATAGGATATCAGAGCATAAGTTGACTTTATACACTATCTAATTCAATTTCTAAATCAAGACAAATAAAATTTGAGGGAATTTATTGCCAATAGACATGTCGAGCACGGGATATTAGAAAACATTCTTCAGAAACAAAGAAAAAGTTATAGTTCAGAAACCCAAATCAACACGAAGAAAGGAAGAGAGTGAGAGAATAAATAAAGA
Organism: Chlorocebus sabaeus; assembly: GCF_047675955.1. NCBI lineage: Eukaryota > Metazoa > Chordata > Mammalia > Primates > Cercopithecidae > Chlorocebus > Chlorocebus sabaeus. Next base: position 2,441,421 of record NC_132912.1, read on the forward strand.
TACACTAGAATATTTTATATGTTTTTTCTTAGTTGATCGAACAGGTAGCAGTTACTTTAAATAGCAAGAAGAACGATGCTGTTAAAGGGTGAGCACGAGGAATTGGGAATATTCTGTTCTAAGTCACATGCATAGCCCATGAAACAGCATAAGGTTATTTGAAAGAGCACTAGGATTTATTGTAAATGTATACTGCACATTCAAGGGCAGCCACTAAAAATCATTTTTTGAAAAAGTTATGATTGATATACTAAAAGTAAACAAAAATACAATCATATAAAACAAAACCAGAGAAGGCAGAAGACGAGTGGAAGGCAAATAATAATAATAATAATAATAAAATAAAATAACGTAAAAAGAAATTATAAAATTAACAAATAGAAAACAGTAACAGATGTGGTAGGTATTATTCAGATTACATCAAAAATGAGTTTAAATGTCAATGGTCAGATTACTCCATAGATGAACGGGGCTTCAGGGGCCCTTCTGCTCCTGGAGGGACTGCCCCTTCCAGGGTTAGTTAATTCCCAGAGATAGCAAACAACTCACCTATAAGTGTGCCTGTCATTAGCAAACTGACCAATGCCGAGTGGAAATCCCCAACCTCAGGCTGTCATGCTTAGCCCCACCATATACCCTGCCCTAGTCATCTCAGGACCAGACACCAGATAGCTGAAGACAGCCCCTGTGCCTGGAGCCTGCTAAATAATTGAGAGTAGGCAATACCAACACTGCTTCCCCGCCTCACCCATTCCTCCCAGTAGAAACCACAACAAAGGGTTGGGTGTGGGGACTCATGCCTATAATCCCAGCACTTCAGGAGACTAAGGCGGGTGGAACACCTGAGGTCAGGAGTTCAAGGACCAGCCTTGCCAACATGGCAAAACCCTGTCTCTGCTAAAAATACAAAAAAAAAAAAAAAAAAAAAAAAAAAAGCTGGGCATGGTGGCATGTGCCTGTAATCCCAGCTATTCAGGAGGCTGAGGCAGGAGAATCACTTGAACCTGGGAGGCAGAGATTGCAGTGAGCTGAGACTGAGCCACTGCACTCCAGCCTGGGCAACAGAGACCCAGTCTCAAAAACAAAAGAAACAAACAAAACAAAACAAAAACAAGGAGAGAAACCACAACAGAGGCCCTTGTGTTCCTTCGTGGTGAGCCTCCTGTCCTTATGACTTTCGTTTCCACGTTGTGTGTCTTACCACACCCCAATTAAAACCAATTCTAGGTGTAAATAAAACAGCAAAATGCCACACTTTGCCATGTCATATTCAAACTGCAGAAAACTGAAGGAAACAGAAAATCTTGAAAGATAAAGGAATCAAAGAAAGCTTAGCTACAGAGAAACAATGATGAGAATTGTAGCGGACTTGCTAAAACGCACATAAGCAGTGAAAGAGCAGAGAGAAATATCTAAGAGGTTGAGGGAAGTATTTAACACGTTGGAAGAAGAAAACAAAGCACCCGTGGAGATTTCTATATCCACAAAATTATCCTTGATGAATTAAGGAGAAATAAACACTTTTTCAGAAAAATAAAACCTAACAATCCATTTCCAGCATGCTGGCTCTACAAGAAATATAAAAAGAAATTCTTCAGGCAGGGGGAATATGAGATGAGTCATGAGCCTAAAAGAAAAAGTGAAAAACAATCAATAAAGGTAAAATAGAGTCTTTTTTTTTCCTTAGTCTTGATTTATCTAAAGAATGCTATTTAAAGCAAATTTATGGACTAAATGCTTGTGACCCTCAAAATGTATCAGTTGAAATCCTAGCCTCCAAGGTGATGGCATTAGGAGGTGAAGCCTATGTGAGCTGACTAGGTCATGAGCGTGGAGCCTCATGAATGAGATTCACACTTTTCTAAAAGGGACCCAGGAGAGCACCCTCTCTCCTTCCTCCATGTGAGGGCAGAGCAAGAAGCTGCCTTCTATGAACCGGGCAGCAGGGCCTCACCAGACATCACATTTACCGGCAACCTGATTTCGAACTCTCAGCCTCCAGAACTACGGAAACACATTTCCGTTGTTTATAAGCCACCCAGGCTACGCTGCTTTGTTACAGCAGCCTGGACAGAGATAAGCAATAATAATGATGCATTAGGTGATTACAGGACATAGATAAATCAAATAAATGAAAGCAGGCAGAAGAACTAAGAATACAAGAATTGGCCGGGGGCAGTGGCTGACGCCTGTAATCCCAGCACTTTGGGAGGCCAAGGCAGGTGGATCACCTGAAATCGGGAGTTTGAGGCCACCCTGACAGTGGAGGTACATGCCTGTACTCCCAGTTACTCGGGAGGCTGAAGCAGGAGAATCGCTTGAACCTGGGAGGTGGAGGTTGTGGTGAGCCAAGGTCGTGCCATTGCACTCCAACCTGGCCAACAAGAGTGAAACTGTGTCTCAAAGAAAGAGAGAAAAAGAATATAAGAATTACAATTATATGTGAGATAGTGCAGCATTACACAAAAGTGGACTTTGATTAGTCAAAATTACACGTTTTAAACTCTAGGGCAGCCACTCAAATAAATTTTAAATTAAATCATATTGAAATGCTAATACACCCTTTTAAATGGAATCATATTAAATGCTCAATTAAAACTAGTTAATTCTGATATGGAAGGGTAGAAAAGACACGCCCAGCATGCAACAAATAGAAAACAGTTACAAACATGGTAGATACAGTTCTACAAATGTTGTGACCACTTTACATGTAAATGGTATAAATACACCAATTAAAATGCAAGAGATTGTCATTCCCAACTATCACCCTTGTTTCTTTTATACTTAGTATTTCCTCATCGTGCAGTGTCCATACTCTTCCCTGTTACTCACACCACTCAATGGATGAGGGAGAATTGCATACCATAGACTCCGTTCCTCACAATGGACATTGGTAAAATTATTTTTATTAAGCTTGAATTGTTAGGGGGACTGGAAAAAATTGTGCAAATCAACAAAGCAGGCGATAAAAATGAAAACTAGTGAACTAGTGCTCAATTAGTAAAATCCAGCAAAAAATGCAAACTATAGGAAAAAGGTGGGTTTAAGGGATATGACAACAGAAACAGGAGCAGTCAAGAAGAGGCGTGGCCTGAACTCTATCCCAAAGCAATAAGGGAGGAAGTGACAACACACGCCTAATGCACAATGAATAATGAAGTCAGAGTTCCATGTAAGACACACACACACTCACACACACACACACACACACATCACTAAGAGGAGACAGTATTTCCACTTTTGCATGTGAATACTGAGGTTTAGGAGTTTTAACTAATTCCCGGAGGTCACACTGTGATATCTAATGGAGCCAAGGAAAGGCTGCCCAGCTCCTAAGATAACAGACTTTTGATCTATATATAATGTCATATGCTGACAGCGTATCATTGAGTTCAGTAAGAAAAATCCAGTGATTTGGAGAAATCCAGTTGCTGCATAAGCTAAAACACAGAATAATAAATTTTCCAGTTCAGAAATGTTGCTAGGATCATTTAGTCTTGTCACCAATACAAGTTTGCTAGAGATTCCTAATTGACCCCATGTTTTTAAAAAGTGCTTGCGTGACTTTGGTTAGAACACAAAGATTTCACCCACCCAGCTCAGGCAAGTCTTCTGTGCAATGCTGGGCTCAGACGTCCCCCAACAGCATCTTGGCCTTTTCTTACTGCAGCACTAGAAACAGGTTTCTTTCACTACCTTGGACGTGTGGTTGTTTTTACGTTTGTTGTTTTTGTTGTTTAATGTTTAGCTGTGAAGAAAGAGAGAGTGTAAGTACTTATATCTTTATAAAATTGACTGAAAATTTAATTAAACTAAATTAAACTGAATTTTACTTAATAGAGGAAGGAGCAACTCACCCGGTTCTCCCTAGGATTTAATATGCAAGATGTTTTATAGCAAATCTAATCAAAGTTTACGGTCAAATTCCGATCACAGGCAGAAGTCATGAGTGGGTTATCTTGCTTCTGGACCATATTTTACAATTTAGGTATAGTAGCTGGAATGGACTCAGCAACAGTAAAATTAACATGTAATAAGCACATTGTACATGGTTATAAAAATCTGAACGTTTATGTCACCTTGTGTTTCAGAAAAGAAGACCTAGGTATTGTCACAATACTTAATATATAACTTTAAAAGCAAACATTTGGGAATCCCTGCAGTGAAAACCACAGAGTAATTTCCAATGTTTAAACTCTACTGAAATCCTAAAAAATAAAATAATATTGTGAAACTCGGTTCATATGTTTCAAAAGAAACAGGGTCTGTTTCTGCCATTTGTTTGATAGGCTGTGCCTGTAGTGTCACCCTTTGCCAGACAATTATGTCATCTGAATATATTGTCTCTTCTGGCTCATCACAGCCAGGAATTCTAAGCACTTAAGATTTCATAACTGGCAGTTAGGACCCAATATTAGTCCATTTTCGCACTACTAAAAAGCAATATCTGAGACTGTGTAATGTTTAAAGAAAAGAGATTTCATTGACTCACGGTTCTGCAGATTGTAAAGGAAGTATAGCAACTTCTGTTTCCAGGGAGGCCTCAGAAAGCTTCCAATCATGGTGGAAGGCAAAGGGGGAGCCAGCCCAGAGCAGGAGGAAGAGAGAGAGGAGGAGTGCCACACACTTAAACAACCAGATCTCACAAGAACGCACCATCTCCATGGCAGCACCAGGGGGATGATGTTGCACCATGAGAAACCACACCCATGATGCAGTCACCTCCCACCAGGCCTCACCTCCAACATGGGAGACTACCATTCAACACGGGATTTGAGCGGGAACACAGATCCAAACCATATCAGGCCCTAGGGTGGCAAGGCAGAGTACTAAACATGTGGGTAACATCTCGTCTTTGGTCCCTCTGCTGTCTGCTGTTCCTGGTTCCAGGCCTTCCTGCTGGCCCTTGCCAAACTCATTCTCACTCGCACATCCAAAAATTAGATTGTGCTCCTCTCTTGCTCATACTCTTGCCAATGACTTTCCATACATTAAAGGGTGATTCATTGGTTCTGTGGACTTGTACATCCTCATCCTCTTGCACCTCACACCCCGGAATATTCTCATCCTCTTCTTATTCATCTCTGAGACTGCCATGCTCTTTCCAGAAACAGTGCTATGAAGCCTGTGATTGATGGTATCTTCTTGCTTTCAAAATCTGTTGGGATTCCAACACCCTTCAAGGTCCAGCCAACAGGTGACTTCTATGTGACCTCCTCCAGCATGACTGGTGCCTGGACTGTCCTTTCCTCTAAGTTTCTGCCATGTTTTGGTGGCATGGCTATGATAGCAAGCAACAAGCAATTATTCACCGACACCTCTGTCTTTCTCCCAGGATGGTCATCTCCTTATTGTTAGCAACAAGGCTTTATGGAGTTTCTCCCCAGAAGCTCAGGATTGCTCAGAGTACAGTAAAGGCAAGCTCTGATTTCTTTGTGAAAGTTTTGCATACTCCAGAAGCCTGAACTAAGGAGGCCAGAGGATTGTTAGGAGAGAACATGGACCTGTACTTGGTGGACTGAAATACTGAAATTTGTCTACAGAGCATGGAGTTGAATACAGACTCACGGTTGCCTGGAGTTGTGGCTGATTACTGGCCTTCAGACCATAGGTTTGTCTACAAACCAGGGGCATTTTCTACAACTGGGGACCATTCTCCTAGGCCCTTTGTATATAAATTATATTCATTTCTATTTCTATTTATATGCTGCCCTGTGTATATAAATTATTAGAAGGTTTTAGCATAAAAAACAAACTGAAACAAAACAAACTAAACAACAGAAAAACTGTTTTCTTAAAGGACGTTTGCTTCTCTGAGCTTAAAGTGGAGAGAGAAATTTGACCAGTCTATGATGAAGTCATGGATACAAAGAATAAAAGGTGATTCTCATATCCACAGAAAAACGTTATGGCTGTGGTAGCGATGGTATAAGTGGGAAGAACAGCACTAACTATCAGGGTCTACACTTCCAGCAGCAAGAAGACTCCTACCCACCTCAGCAGCCTCAGCGGGACCATGTCTACACTGTAAAGTCAGCAGCAGCATGTGTGTCAACACCAACAGCAGGAACCACGGAGGCCACTGGGAGTTGCTCAAGGGTCTCCCATGCCTGGAGATCCCTGAGGCTGCTGCGGGACCGTGGTGTAGCTCAGGGATTTGGAATGACACTGATTGAGTGAAGGGCAGCCTTCCTGCTCATGAGCAAAGGCAGTTAAGTCACGGGTGAGAGAACTACCAGAGACGGTGACAGCTGTGCGGGATGGGAGTGACTAGGGAGTGGTGATTTTCTTGCCTCTGGTGTTGTGGGAAGCAGAGAACTGTGCTTATGGGGCTGCTGGGAGCATCATTCCTTGCTGCAGATGCAACAGGCATATCAGGGTGTTGCAGCCGGTCAGTGCTCAATGGAAGTAGCTGTGTGGGAGGCCAATGGTGGCCTCTTTCAGCAAACAGACTTTAGGCTTGTAGATTATCCATATCCCTAATGGGCTTTAGAAACTGACTCAAAATTCCACCACAACCTTAATAAAGCTTGCATCTAGTTGGTTCTGTCACATGGATGCCACCTTCACAGTGACAGGAGCCTTGTCAGTCTCCAGGTGCTGCACTCAGAAGGTGGACATGGCCACACGATCTGCCCTTGTTAACTCCAGAATACTTTAAAAGTGACTTTGCTCTAGAGGCAGGCTCATTTGAGCAGTTCTTCTTCATTCACGGCCATCACCTAGTCTAAATATTGATAAGGAAAGGAAAGGGTTCTGGGTTTCAGCTCTTGTTAACACAGCAAGATGGGTGAGCCAGGGCTGCTGGAGGGAGGTGGCTCTGTGATTAACCTCCAGAGGAAGTAAATCCCAGTCCCACTCCTCACACACCTCAGAGTGTCGCCTCCCTGTCACCTGTGTCCAGGTGTCATCCTGCAGCCACCCCAGTTAGCCTTTGTCCAGTGGGCCATGAAACGATGGTAGCTTCGAGCAGTAGGGTCTGATGATTCTAGCTCCATTGACATTTGAAAATATGAAATGTAAAAACACTAAGAAATCATAGAAAAGCAGGACATAAGTCTGGAGAATGTTGTGCTACATAGCAAATATTCACGTCATTTATTTCTTTCTTATCACCCTGCCCGATTACTAGAACAGATGGAAGGATGGGACATTAATTGAATGAAAGTTTAAAACAAATAAAATCATTTTTAAAAACTTCGTTGAAGTAGCAATAATGGATATACTGATTATATGGCCATAAAGGGCCACTGAGACAAATTTCCTGTGGTTTTTATGCAGTTACATACTCTGGGCTAAGAGAGTAACCTCTGTAGCCTGGACACTACTTATTCTGATGAAACACACACCTTGCTGTGTGCAGAAGGCAGGTCTAGCTGAGTCACACACCTGTTATACCATCGCAGTAACTTGCTTCTCATGGTGGACTTCTGTGTAGGTAAACAAGGAAGAAACAAGCATGGCAGCAAATGAGCAAACAAATCAACGCTATCTGAGGAGGGTGGAAAGATGTCAGAGCCAAATGGACCTTATCTGGCTGTTATTTAGAAAGAGAGGATGCAGACTTTGTGTAAAATAGGCTCATTCTCTACCAGCAACACTTATTTATGGAAAACTTGTGACATTCACGAAATCTACAGGTCTGAAGAATGGAAATCCAATGTCGGAAAGAATCAGGTCAGATACCCAAATTATTCGAGAAAAATTTAAGGTATTTTAAGGCTATAGATAAATTTACATCAAAATCCAACAAGTTCCCTATTTAGCAGCTAACACTAAGTGAGCGCCCACAACCTGCCAGACACTATCCTAAGCAGTTTAATGCATTCAACTTCATGGAATACTCGCCACAGCTCTGAGGGAAGGACAGCTATTCCAAACTGTTTCTCAGTGAAACAAGTGAGACTCCAGATGATTTAATAAGCTTTCTCAAGATCATCCCGTAGCAAACAATGGAACCTGGATTCAAACACAGTGACCTGTTCACAGATCTTCGTCTTTTAGTGATTATGAAAATTGCCTGAATAAAAACCATGTTTAACACATTCTGATTAGGGGCTATGAGATGGAATTATAACTCTGGTTCTGCCTTGAAAGAGGTTGCTAGTGTTTCAGGGTATCCAAGTCTGTCATCTATCCATCTGACTATTTCTCTATCTCTCTGTCTATCTATCTATCTATCTATCTATCTATCTATCTATCTATCTCTCTCCATCCATCTAATCTATCCTCTATGAGCTGTGTATGTAGCTAGCTATCAATAAATCTATATATCTGTAAAAAAATATATACACATATAGAAAAAATATATAGGTATCTATCTATGCATCTAATCTATCCTCTATAAGCTGTGTATGTAGCTATCAATAAATCCATGTATCTGTATAAAAATATATACACATATAGAAAATATATGTAGATATCTATCAATCATTCATCCATCTATCCATCCACTTGTCCACCTATCTAATCTATCATCTATCTATCATCTTTCTAGCTAGCTATCCATAAATCTATATATCTGCATGTAAATATATGTAGATAAACATATAGAATATGTATAAATATCATTTATGTATCTGTGTCTCCACCTATCTATCATCTATCTATAGATAGGTATCTCTCTATCTAATAAATCATTTATCATCTATCTAGCCAGCTAGCAATTGTTCAAAGTATATATCTGTTTACAGTATATAGATGCACAAATATAGAACATATATAGGTATCTGTCATCTATGTATTCATCTATCTATCTGTCTAGAGTGACGGGTTTGAGCAGCAGTAGAGAGATGGATCTGGGTCTAGATCTGCACCGATGTGGGGCCATGCAAAGCGTCCCACACTATAAGAAGCAGCCGACTGCAGTGAACAAGAGCACCCTGTGGACCTGTTTGTATGGGTTTTGATCCCAGCCTGACCACATAATGATGCGATGACTTTGGATGGCTCATCTCACCTTCTGGACCCGACTTCCTGCACTCTAGAGCGAGGGCAGAGCTCACACGCTTGCTGTGGGTTAAATGCTCTCATGGGAACAAAGCCTTTCAGAGATGGTCCTGCTTATTGTGCTGTGCTTGGGCCTCCAGTCACAGAGAGGAGGGAAGGGAGAGGGCAGGGGGAAGGCCTCGGCCAGAAGCAGGAGGGAAACTGGGATTTGAGGATGCTCGGGATGTGGGGAATAGGGAGGAAGTGGTGGAAAGGTGGCAGTGGAACAAAATGCCCCCGCTGCCTAGAAACAGGGATTTTGTACGGGCTGGGGGAAAGATTTTATGACTTGGATTACATTTTATTCCTGAATCTCATTCCAAAAGTTCCCTCATCTCTGTCTGGAGACTGATCAATCCATCTGTGGAGACAGACTCTGTCCAGGTAGTTTGTGCTTTTGTTACAGCTTCCTGGGAACACAAAGGGTCTGTCCACTGCAGTGACACGAGGCTGGGCATTGCTTCCTGGTTGGGAGGATGTTTTTAAACAGCCTCACATTTCTGTGTCCCTGTCGGCTCAGGTCATATCAGCACCTGCCAGCTCGCTTGGTGTATGTTGTTTAAACGAGAGACAGAAAGTAGACTTGGAGATCCATGATTTCATCCGTTTAGTTCACTTGTGCCCTTTTAAAACAGTGGAACAATGACTTAGTGAACCTTGCCAGGGTCCTGGAAAATCAGGCATCTGGCCTGTTCAACAACTTTCATTATCCCACGCACAGCAAGGAAGCCTACTGCATGTCTGTCACCCAGCCACTAACAAGTGCAGTTGAGACTTTGAGGGCGTTCATTTCACTGTAGGTGTCTGATAAAGAAAAAGATAACGATCCACTCTTCTGACCACTTCTCAGGCCTGCTGTCCTGCTGCGAGGACTGATGTTTTCTCCTTGGCTTGAGTTCCCTGTCCTCACCCATGTCCCGTGGGCTGGTCCAGTGCTCTCTTTATTCCCATTCCACACCATGAGCAAAGGTGAAATGATCAAGAATGAGCCTCCTTCCAAGGGGTCAACTGTCAAAATACACCCATCCGTGGAAACAGATATCTGTATGTACAAAAGAAAGTAAAGCGTAAGACTAAAAAGGGCAATGGGTTAGGGGTGCTGCCCTGTATATAATCAAAAAATCGAATAATATCCATGGTTCCAGTAAAAGCACCTCCTGTTGATCACAAAATGACTTGAATTATCAGTTTGTAAATTTCTTAAGAAAATTATCAAGCCTCAAATTTTATATTTTAATCTTAGGACAGTGCTGAACATGGAGATTGGTGCTAACGCTGGCATTTATTACACTGGTTATTGTTCAAATTAAATCGCATGGGATTTAATTTAAGCAATGAAATGAGAAACATTTTCTCCAGCATTAATTCAGGAGATATTTATTAATTACCTGTGGCTTTGATATGCAGTTATCTTGTTAGTGTGCCAAGCAGGTACCTAGATAGCAGCCATTGTTCTCATTGCCTTGCACGTGAAGAAACAAAAATGTACTGATTGCTGGACATGGGGCACATATGGACAATAGCAGTCCCTCCTGCCAGGATATGGAGGACGCTGTAACTACGTTCTCAGATTCTGCTTCTTCTCTCTTTGTAAATTTGTCTAGACAAAGGAAATGAATGCACTGAGGGTTGAATGTAAATATCCTATTCAATTGTCAACTTTATTTCTTAGAGTATGTTTAAAGTTTCTGTCATTCTGCCCTGGGTCTTGTTATGTGGGTCACGCTCTGGTGTTTTATCACTCCTGAGTTTGTTGACAAATATCTGGGCAGCTGCCTCCGTCCCCAGGCCATGTTCCTCTTCCTTTGTTTGCTTTTCACTCTTGCAGCCTTCTATCTCCTTGGATTCAGCACAGCACATCCACGGAGACACTTGGCCTAGATTAGAGCGGGCCATGTTCAATTCAAATCCGGAACAACGAGAAGTGTGTATGTGAAGCGAGAGTCCACTAGGTCTGCTTTAAACAGGTTATGTTTGCATGGTATTGGGAGAGACCCAGCTGGACTAATGCATATAGATCGTATCACTTTATAAAATAACTTAAATAATTAAACACATTTATAGGAAATATGTAATAGGCCTTATAATTTGCTGAGTGCTGCAGACTGAAAGAGTACTAAAGTCATTGCAATATAGATGTTATGTAAATATTTGTATAAATACATGGTTTCTTCATATATATTACCTTACATACGTATCATCCAAATATCCTGATGAAATACCTTGCTTTCTTTCTCCATCCAATTCTGACTTAACCATCACCTGTAACTGTTAGACACTCTCACTTTTCTCTAGTTCTCTCACTTTCTTGCCCACACTTTCCCTAACCATGGAGCACTCACCTTACAGGTGCAAATAAAAGCACCAGGTGTAGTCGGGTACTTTTGAGAATTAGTTCAAAGAAGAATTAGACAAGTATTCAACATAATCACAATACTTACAAAAAAATAATTTTTAAATCTGTTTTTTGAAGATTGTAACTCATTCGCCCCCTAATGTCATATACCAGCGTGGAAAAATGTGGAAAGAAGAAAGGAAACTGAAGTAGTTGTAAAACAGTGTCGCATTTCTCATCAAACAGGAATGCTTTGAGTATCTTTTTCATCTTTAAGTCTAATCCTGGAAGTTAAAGTATTCACACGTATGTAAATGATAACTAAGAAGTACCTATTATTTCTCTGTTTTGAGAAGGTATGTCTTCTGCTCTGTTACTATGTTACACTATGATTTAGCATTTAATATTTAAGCCACTCCAGCACTTAGAGTAAACCTCCATTTGGATATACTTGGCGTTTTTTCTTTGATATGCTGTTGTATTTTATTCACTGTCTATGACTTAGCAATTTTACCCTAACATACATACAAGGGATTGGTTTATTATTTCCTTTTGCCTTTTCATTTTTTTTTAGCTTAGTATTAAATATTTTTCTGAAATTCTGAAGAAAAGTAGAAGTTCTCTCTTTGAACTCTGCACTGGAGCACTTTTAAAAACATCTATCCGTTTTCTTAAAGGATTGAAAAAAGTTTCTGATAATTACAGAGTGGGAACATTTTTAGGGGTAGTGCTATGACATAAACTTTAAAAAGATCTTAATAATTACTTTGTTGAAATTTTTTTATGTCTTCTGGGATCAGTTTGCTAAATCACATTTCCCTTGAAAATATTCATGTCAAATAGATTTCCTAAATTATTTGCAAGCCTATTATCACATTTAGTTTTTCAAGTTTGGTTAAATATTTGGACATTTACACTTGGCATACATTTAATTTATAAATTTAATATTATACGTTTAATATTTCAAAAAACTGTTAACTTGATTTTGAAGTTACTTTGTACTTGAAAATATAAACATCTTATAAATGCCTAGCATTTAATAAAAAAATTAGGAAACTACAGAAGGAAAATATGACCCCCAAACAGGACAAAACTCTAGCCACTAGGAACTGATGCAGGAATTCTAGAAACCATGAAGTCAGCACATGCGCACTTTAAAGTAACTGCTGCAACTGTCATCAAATATTAAAAGAACATTTTTTAAAAGTTATTTTAATCCAGCAGTTGTCATCCAGATACCATGCAACAAAAATAACTCCGATAAATTTAAGATGCCATATTCCTGGAATTCAACTCTTAAAAAATTCAACTCTTAAAAAAAATAACAAGGAGAAATATAGCTTAGACACACATTACATAATCTGTTAATTTACAAATACAAATGTATGTGTCCAATAAATAAGCATATTAATCCTCAATATTATTTAAGCGTTTTAGCAAAATTCTAATGATATCATATATTTGCAATATTTTGTAATTCTTAGGTCACCCAGATGTCTTATAATATTTTGATATAAAAATGTATTTTCACCTTATGTTTGATAACTGAATCTACATGAAGAAATCAGAGTTCATAATGTTGTTCTAATACTTATTTTGAATTTTTTATATCCAAATGCTGGTTTCAAATTTCAATCTTCCAAATGTATTATTTCAGATTCTTCTTGCCCAAAGACAAGACCGTTAGTCTCAACTAACATGATTCCAAATTTCATCACACCATTCAAGGAGTTCTCAGCCATTGCCCACAGAAGCACTGTGGAACTACCTTGAAATACCCCATTCTTGCTGGTGATAATCTTCTTTTTAATGACAATAACGTAATCAACCTAACGAATCCTCCCCACAAAATAAATTTGTTCAACAACTAGAGACTTTCATGTGATCAGGAATCTTATCTATGTTTCTGTATTCTAAAGAGTTGTGATTAAAAAATAGAAGAACGTGTGAAATATTCAGCAAACGAGGATCTAAGAGGAAGAATAATTCCTCCCCTTTCCTGGCTTCAGTTCGATTTGGTCCACATTTTATTTTATTATTTATTTATTTATTCTGAGACGAAGTCTCACTCTGTCGCCCAGGCTGGAGTGCAGTGGTGTGATCTCGGCTCACTGCAACCTCTGCCTCTCCGGTTCAAGCGATTATCCTGCCTCAGCCTCCTGAAAAGTAGCTGGGATTACAGGTGTGCACCACCATGCCCGGCTAATCTTTGTATTTCTGGTAGAGACACGGTTTCACCATATTAGTCAGGATTGTCTCGATCTCCTAACCTCGTGATCCACCCACCTCAGCCTCCCAATGGCTAATTTTTATATTTTTGTACAGACAGGGTTTTGCCACGTTGGCCAGGCTGGTCTTGAACTCCTGAATTCAGGTGATCCGCCTGCCTCAGCCTCCCAAAGTGCTGAGATTACAGGCGTAACCCACCCCACCCAGCCTACTCCACATTTTAAATAGATTTTGGATTCCAGATGTATGTACTTGGTCTTAGCTCCCAAAATGCTGGGATTACAAGCGTGACCTACCGGCACCCAGTCTACTCTACATTTTAAATAGATTTTGGATTCAAGATGTATATACTTGGTCTTAGTTCCTGATTTTCCCAACAATATCTAAAACAGATATTCTTAAATAGTTTTTTTCATATTTAACTCTGTTTTGGAAATGTTTAAGTTTAAATATATACTGAATATAATTTAAAAATTCAGACACTGACGTTACTGAAATAGCATCTTACATTACAAAGCTGTGAGGAAGCTATATCATCTTTTAATGTGTAATGTGATTATATGTTAAGGGAATGGGTAAATATTAAATTCAATATTTATATATTTTTAAAATATATTAAGGGTAAAAGATACGAGATTAAAAGTTTATAAGGCTAATACTTTTTCTCAAATTGTGAAATCAAATTTCCTCAGCAGTCCATAGAAAATGAGAAATAACTTTGTTTACTTGTATTTTATGTACATTTGGTAAATAAATATGCTTCAATTCATGCCTCTAAAGCACATTAAACTATTAATTTAAAATATACTACAGCTGCATATTGGAATAACAGCAAATTTTAGAATTACTCGGAAGACAGTTGTGCCATGGTCAAGATTATTTACAAAATTAAGGTGTATAAAACAATTTAAAATATTTTGGGCCATTGATATAATTGACGATATTATGGGTGATACAAAATCAATCTTTGAAAAACTACTGCACTAAATGGGAAGTTATTTCTCTGGAGACTGTAGCTCAGGTGTGTGTCAATAACTTTGTTTGGGTCACAGAACACGGCTGAGACGAAGATCATAGGCACGTGTGTGTGTGTGCGTGAGAGAGTGTGAGTGTGCGTGTGTGTGTGTGGGAGAGTGTGTGAGTGCACACCTATACCTGTCGGTGTGTATGCAGCAAGGGTGCACATGTATGCATGTGTGTACATCTGTGAGACTATGATTGTGTGGTGTGCATGTGAGTGTGATCACACACGTGTATGACTGTGTGTGTGTGAGCACATGCATGTGCACCTGGGAGTGTGTGTGAGAGTGTGTGATTGTGTGTGAGAGTGTGTGAGCGTGTGTTAGTTATGGGAGTGTGTGTGAGAGTGTGTGATTGTGTGTGAGAGTGTGTGAGCGTGTGTTAGTTATGGGAGTGTGTGTGAGAGTGTGTGATTGTGTGTGTGAGTGTGTGATTGTGTGTGAGAGTGTGTGAGCGTGTGTTAGTTATGGGAGTGTGTGTGAGAGTGTGTGATTGTGTGTGTGAGTGTGTGATTGTGTGTGAGAGTGTGTGAGCGTGTGTTAGTTATGGGATTGTGTGTGAGAGTGTGTGATTGTGTGTGTGAGAGTGTGTGATTGTGTGTGAGTGTGTGATTGTGTGTGTGAGAGTGTGTGATTGTGTGTGAGAGTGTGTGAGCGTGTGTTAGTTATGGGATTGTGTGTGAGAGTGTGGGATTGTGTGTGAGAGTGTGGGATTGTGTGTGAGAGTGTGTGTGAGTGTGTGATTGTGTGTGAGAGTGTGTGAGCGTGTGTTAGTTATGGGATTGTGTGTGAGAGTGTGTGATTGTGTGTGAGAGTGTGTGATTGTGTGTGAGAGTGTGTGAGCGTGTGTTAGTTATGGGAGTGTGTGTGAGAGTGTGTGATTGTGTGTGTGAGTGTGTGATTGTGTGTGAGAGTGTGTGAGCGTGTGTTAGTTATGGGAGTGTGTGTGAGAGTGTGTGATTGTGTGTGTGAGTGTGTGATTGTGTGTGAGAGTGTGTGAGCGTGTGTTAGTTATGGGATTGTGTGTGAGAGTGTGTGATTGTGTGTGTGAGAGTGTGTGATTGTGTGTGAGAGTGTGTGATTGTGTGTGTGAGAGTGTGTGATTGTGTGTGAGAGTGTGTGAGCGTGTGTTAGTTATGGGATTGTGTGTGAGAGTGTGGGATTGTGTGTGAGAGTGTGTGATTGTGTGTGAGCGTGTGTGTGAGTGTGTGATTGTGTGTGAGAGTGTGTGAGCGTGTGTTAGTTATGGGATTGTGTGTGAGAGTGTGTGATTGTGTGTGAGAGTGTGTGATTGTGTGTGAGAGTGTGTGAGCGTGTGTTAGTTATGAGTGTCTGAAAGCAGGCAGCAGGGGATGTATGGAGAAGATGATGCGGCAGGGGATGTATGGAGAAGATGATTGTAAATGCGTCTGAAAGCATTATGCTCACTCAAACATTTATTTACTTACATATTTATTTATTTTTTGAGATGGAGTTTCACTCTTGTTGCCCAGGCTGGAGTGCAATGGCTGATCTCAGCTCACTGCAACCTCAGCCTCCAGAGTAGCTGGGGTTACAGGCACCAGCCACCATACCCAGCTAAGTTTTGTATTTTTGTAGAGATAACATTTTCACCATGTTGGCCAGGCTGGTCTCGAACTCCTGACCTCAGGTTATCTGCTCGCCTCGGCCTCCCAAAGTGCTGTGATTACAATGTGAGCCACTGTGCCTGGCTTGCATCTCCTCTTCAAAGACTCTTTGGAAGCAACATGACAGCAATAGCACAGACAGACCCTGTCAGTCAGTTCTGCGCCAGGACTCAGGACCACAGTAGTCTCATCATTGCGGGTGGGTGAGGGGACAGGGGAGTACCCACAGCCCGGACAGCTGATGCCAGGACTTGAGGGTGAAGGCTGATGCTCAGACAGCATCTTCTTTGATACAGAATTCTTGAGTGATTTCTTCTCAGCTGAGTTAATGCTTTACACCTTGTTCTGGAGAATACTCACCAGCCGCACTTGTGGCTACAGCTTACCCTGAGATAACACTGCCACCGAAATAGCTCGCTTTTATTATTTTTGCATCACTCTAGTATATCGATTTTCGAAACAAATCATTCTATTTATAGCATTCTTTTTTTTTTTTTTTTAATGGAGTCTCTCTCTTGTTGCCCAGGCTGGAGTGCAATGGCGTGATCTTCGCTCACCGCAACCTCTGCTTCCCCGGTTCAAGCGATTCTCCTGCCTCAGCCTCCCGTGTAGCTCGGATTAGAGGCATGAACTACTACACTTGGCTAATTTTGTATTTTTAGTAGAGACAGGGTTTCTCGATGTTGGTCAGGCTGGTCTGGAACTCCCGACCTCGTGTGATCCGCCCACCTCGGCCTCCCAATGTGCTGGGATTATAGGCGTGAGCCACCGCGCCCGACTCACAGCATTCTATTTTTAGTACTGGTTATTTCCATTTACAAAACATAGTCACGTTCAATCACTGAAAATATTGAACCCTAGAAAACGTAGCATTCCTAACGCGTGATGTTAACATCATTCTCCAACAGTTGTTGGCTGAAGATTCATTTGATGAATCCGATTTTTCCACATTGGATGAGTCTGATCATTCAGATGATTCTGATGTTAGTTCTGTTTAGAAATAACTCCAAGCACAGTTTTTATATTTTATTTTCACACTGAAAATTAGTCAGCTGTGCTTCAGCCTCAGAGCACGTTTATGTAAAATTAAATGAGCACTGGCAGAGAGATGCACTTTTTTTTTGTTTTTTAAACAGGAAATTAAAAAGTTCTCAAGGGGAAATCTGTCCCATCTACATTCATAATTCCAGCGACACCTATGCATTTCCCTGCCTGTGCAAAGGACAGACCATCAATATTTGTGGATTTACTCTTGCCTGTTTAGTGTACCCAGTTTCATTGGACTAGTTCCAATCTCAGAAACGGGAGAGGATGCTAAAGCGGTAATTTTCTACAGTCGCTGATAGTTGTGTCACCTGGGGCTCTTTTTAATAAATTCTGGTATCTGGACCACATCTCATGATGCTTCGGTTTCACGAATCTGTGTGAGGTCCTGGCATTAGAACTTTCAAACTAAAACAAGTGTGTTTTAAGAGATTGCCGGCGGTTAGGGGAGCCACAGCTCTAGGAATTCTAACCCATAATTTAGATTCTCTTGTATTGACAACCGTATCTCAAACCAGTCTGTCTTGCTTCCAGAGGTCTTAACATTGTCTTTCAGTTTTTAACGGTGGCCATTCAATATTTTCCCTACTCCCTGTGTTTGAATCCCTGTGTTCGTAATGTAAAATACCCCTTCCTTACACTGAAAATTGTTCTTATTTTGTCAGGGTTCTTGGAAATTGAGATTCTGTTAGGGATTTGGGGCCATGCTACCTGCTTCTCTTCCTCTCAGATGTCTATGACTTATCCACTTGTATTGCTCATCAGTGCGTTCTCCTTGACTCTGTGTGGATTGTGCCTCCTTACTACCTACCCATTAAGGCAATCTATCCTTACTTTGAGCAAAGAGACTTAATGTCAATTCTTCATGGAATACATAATTCTTTTGTCTGAAATCTTCCTTCCCATCTGTGTTATCTTCCAAATGTGGCTTTATCCTAGTCAGGACCCAAGAGTTCATTTTCCCTCACTCTGGTAGGCAGCTGAGCTTCTACCACATTTGTGCCAACTTGTTCAATGAATGAGGCCATGACCAGGTGTGTCCAAGACATGGCAGTGGGAAGCACATCACACAAGCTCATGAAGAGCTATGGATGGTACCAGGCAGCCACATAATGCTACAAAACAGAGGGGCTCTGCTTATGAAATTGAAAGGATTTGTAAGTCTCAATTTCCAGCAGAGAAGGACATCAAGGCATCATATTCAAGTCTAATACTATTGTTTTTAAAAATCTCATGGATGGACAATATTCCTTAGTTAGGCAGTTAGACAAAATGGCAAGGCGTCTGTGTTCATTTCCATGTGTTTGCAAAACTATGTGCACCAAATTATAAACTTCTCATGTACGCATATGTAAACCTACAGAATGAGAGGCTGTTTGTAGCCGGTTTCTCTTCCTTCTCATTTTTCTCTTCTTCACATGCAACTCTTAACCAGTCATAAAAATGAAATGGGGTTAAATCTAACAGTTGAACAAGTTGAAATTGTTTTAAAATACTGAGGTCAAATAATTATATTTCAAACAGAATAAAATCTGTATGAAAGGAGGCTATGTAAGAACTATGAACCTCAGAACGTCATTTTTAATTCTCTCTATGGAATTCTGAAGTAAACTGTTATCTGTTATCTGCTTTGTGCCACGAAGTTAAAAATCTAGGATTTTTATGATTGCCAGTAAAATATTTTTCTCTGGTAATGCAAGAAAGTGGGCGAAGGAACAATAAGTTGGGGAACTGAATTGGCATAATTCCCAATTTAATAACACAAATGTCTAGGGACATAAGAACTTATAGAATTTTGTCAGGTTGGGATTTCTTTTCAATATAGAGAGAAAAGTAGTCCAGTGCAAAAACAGAATATTGTAAAATGACGAGCTGAATCATTTTACAAGATGCAGAATATATTTATGTTTTCTGCTTTGCAGTTGGACAATAAAAGAACATTATCTCAATGATGCTAATGTATTTTATATCTAATCTATCTGATGACCAAACTCTAAGCTAACAAACATGTTTATTCAACTAGTGGAATTCAAATCACCTATATCTATTCATTGTTTTATCTGATTTTAAATTTCTTAACCCTTTTGGTGTTTAGGAAAAAAAGTGCAGCTGACTGCCAGGAGTCACTAAAGTTTACATAAACGTGCTCTGAGGTTGAAGCAAATCTGACTGATTTTCAATGTGAAAATAAAATATAAAAACTGTTCTTGGAGTTATTTCTAAACAGAACTCACATTAGAACCATCAGAATCGTCTATTTCAGAAAAATCAAATCCAAATGAATCTTCAGGCAACAACTGTTCCAGAAGGACGTTAACATCCATGTAAGAATGCTACGTTTTCCAATTCTCTAGGATCTGACATTTTCAGTGATCACGAATGATTATATTTTGTGAATGGAAATGCTGCTACCGAAAAAAGAATGCGATAAACAGAATGACGTCTTCTGTTTCCAAACTCGAGATACTAGAGTGATGCAAAAACAATAATAAAACCAAGATATTTCATGGCAAAGTTATCTCGGGGTAGACGCTGCAGGTGTAGCAGTGAATGATTTAGCTTAAGCCAAGTGGGCTTATCCTTTCAATGTCCATAGCATGGCCAGTTGCGATCAGTTATCCAAGTCACAACTAGGGTGGCGTAGAAGCCAACTCACGTCAGCAAGCTTCCAAGGGACAAGGTGGCTGTTCCCTCTGACTCCACCCTCGTTGACTTGGAGGGATCATATTCAACTTTCTTTCAGAATTTGCCTCATGCATAATGTGACTCCTTGGCGTCTGTTTAAGCCCAAATCCCTTGCTGTCCATATTTGCGCATTAATTAATCAAAATCACACAAAACAAAAAGGCAAAAGAAATCCTTAACTAAAAAAAAAAAAAAACTTTGCATTCCAATTTTAGAAACAAAAAAAAATTGAAAAAATGTCCACTTCTCAAAATGTTACTTTACATTTTAAAATATAAATGCTGAGAAAGCAAAACATTGCCCTTAATTTATACAAATTATTTGTGTATGGAAATGGTGTGACAGCTACATTTCCTTTCCTTATAGGGAAGAGAATAAAAATATGCCTTGAATCATATTAACATTTCCTGTTAGCCCTGATTTTATATGGCTGGCGGAATACTACTTAGTTAATTGCCTCCTGATTTCTCAGGAACATATTATATATTTTTTGTATACAAGAAGTGGACATTTCTCAAATATATATATATTTATATAATATATATAAATATTATACATTAATATATATTTTATATGTTTATATAGTATATATAATTTTATATTTAATATAAATATATTATATATTTATATATCATTTATATATAATTTTTATATATTATATATAATTTTATAAATTATATATAATTTATATATAGTATATTAATATAGATTATATTACATATAATATATTAATATATTATATATAATTATATAATATATATTATAATTATATATAATTTATAATATATAATATAATATATTAATTAATATATAATATATAAATAGAATATAATAATATAATATGTTATTATTATATAATATTATATATAATATAATATAATTAATAGTAAGTATAATTATTATATAATAATATAAATAAAATAAATATAATAATAAGGTATATAATACACAATTAATATATAATGTATAATAATATATATAATATGTAATTATATATAATATATTATATAGTTATATAATACATAATATATAATATATAAATATATATAATTATTATATATATTAAATAATATATGTAAACATTATATATACACACACACATATATTTGCTTTGCTGCATTGCTTTGCTGATTATTTCCTATCGCTAAAGTGATCAAGTAGTAAAATTCACTCTAGACAATTTCTGGAACCGAATACCCACGATGTTAACTTATCGCAGAAGTGGTGAATTGCAACGCCTTCTGATGGAGGCTACCAGGGAGTCCTAAAGAGAGAGGCGCCCACTCAACAGCCACCAGGCGTTGGCATGCAGGAATGGGTGCCGCGTCATCCAGAAAATTGATGTCTAAGTGAATCTCTCAACTTCACAAGTGCGTGATATCCTCATGTGACCCAAATGGACCCATCTGAAATATTGATTCTGGCCAGTGGCCTTGCAGATTGCAACCATTGCAAATAAGGCTGAAGTTTCAGAACCTCAGATCACTCCTTGTTCAAATTGTTCAAATTAAAACAGACTCACCGGTTCCTTGGGGAAGATATCTACTTGCATCAATTCCACAGGAGAAAACGTCCCTCTAGGGAGGATTTTAAGGTTGCAAATCCCCCTCTTCCACATTCATGCAGTGGGGTAACACTGCGGATTGTTTCACAAAAAGGTGGAAACTCTTCTCCACCTGTTGCATCCAGGTTGGTGAAGTGACTCACAGTAGCCAGACAAACATAACCAAGCGTGATTTCCAAAGCACACTGGAGCCTTCCCTCACTGTTCGTAGAACCCCACTACTGCCTTGGGAAGCACCCCGTTCTAACCTGCTGGGTGATTATATACACGTGTCCCCATCATCCCTTCACCCTAAAAGACAAACTTCCAAGCACCAGACACGCGGGTGCAGTCACCAAGATGATCCTGTTCCAGGGGACGCTCCAGCTGTCCACAGCTGCATGAGGGAGCCCAGATGCTTCCAGCCGAACTGGCCAAACCCCGCGAACTTCCCAGCTGACAGACAAAACCTTGAGCTAAAGGAAAAGTTGGTGTCTTAAGTCACTGAGGTATGGGAGTGTGGGGGATTTTAACACAACAGAAGCTGCAGGTGCTTCACAATCCTAATGTAAAGCCACATCCAGAGTGTAGAAGAAATAGGCACGAGGGGTAAAGGGCAGCTACAGAAAATGCTTTTGGTAGGGTCTTTTCTCTCCATCACAGCTTCCTCAGTTGGTTGTTGTCATGGGTTTCCACTTTGAGGCAAAAAAACAAAAAAAATCAAAATTGCCAAATCAAAATTTGTTAGCTTTGTTCTGGGATAGTCAAGTATAAACGGGACTCAAGTCTGGCTGGCTGGGGCTTTGGTGGTGCTAGCTTTAGGTGAAATGTATAAACTGTAGCTGACAAGGTAGCAGCCCTCTCTCTGGGAATTGGTGTTACCGTCCTTGTTTGCTGACAATGATTGGAAATACAAGTCTACAGGGAAAAGCAATGAGGAAACCTGTGTGTCTAAAATGTAAAAGATAAAATAAAATTGTACAACTTACAGAGAAAACAAAAACCAGAAATAGATCAAGAAAATATACGAAAGCTTTAAAATATCCCAAAGTGGTGAGATAATATTGGTAACATGAAATTTTAAAAAATAATTATAAACAAAAAAAACCCCAATTATGAAAACTACTGGATAGCACATGCCGAACCATGGCGATAAGCAAATCAGGGATAATTGCACCGAACAGCACAATAGATGCAGATTCCAAATGGATTTTCTAGCTGGACGCTCTGTGGGGCCCAGCTCTCCTCCTGGCTTCCGGCCCCTGAACTTGTGAGCTCCATGGGAGCCTGACCTACTTCTCCCTTGCTGACAGTCTACTGACAGGTCCACCTTCTGGGCCTGCTGCCATGTCTTATGCTTCTGAGATATTTTTTGGGACGCGAACACTATTGCATTTTGTCTGCTGCTGTGTGTGGAGGGGAGTTTAGCATTAGGAGTGACTTCCCATACGATTCCCAGCTCCGTCTTCACCAAACGTGCAGCCTGACCCTGAGTCCTAGAAGACTGCGCTGGCATTTCCAACAAGCAGGCCACCTTCCAATTCTGTCTTGCTGCCAAATCAAATATAAATATTACCACGATAAATATATAACTAAATAAATTTTAAAAATAGGATTAAGGGGCCCAGCGCGGTGGCTCATGCCTGTAATCCCAGCACTTTGGGAGGCTGAGGCGGGCAGATCATGAGGTCAGGAGATGGAGCCATGCCAACCTGGTGAAATGCTGTATCGACTAAAAATAGGAAAAAAAAAAAAAAATAGCCGGGCATGGCAGCATGTGCCTGTAGTCTCAGTTACCCAAGAGGCTGAGGCAGGAGAATTGCTTGAACCCGGGAGGCGGAGGTTGCAGTGAGCCAAGATCGTGCCACTGCACTCCAGCCTGGGTTATAGAGAAATGTGATACAGTCTTACAACAATTTAAAAGCAAGAAAGATTAGTTTAAGTTCCAGTTTATCTTTCCCATTTCCACATCAATATGGCAATTATGTTATGAGTACATGTCAAGGGATTTCTAGTATCTCCAAGATGTACACAGTGAGAAATTAATCATGGAACACCACTTAGTATATGGGGCAATATTTTTCACAAAAAATCAAAGTCATTGCTTGTTTTCCAGTCGGTGTTTCAACATGATGTTAACTGCAGACTTTGATATACTTAGAGCTGAAAAGTGCTTCCTTGAACAAAGTATGCTTAGCAAAAGGTGTAATTTAATAATAGTGCTCTGATTTTGGCTTTAAAAAAGTGTTTTAGAGCAGATGACATTGAAACAACAGAGCTGTTTAAAAGTCTAACTGATCTCTTAAATTCTTAGAAAAACACATTCAAAGGAATAAAGTGTATTTCTGCTTAAAATAAATGGAAAAACTGAATGACAAGTGAACTGCACCAAAAAAATAGAAATCAAAGAAAATGTGCCAGTTTTATAACTTTTTAAAAATGCTTTTAATTCAGAAATCCTAAGTTATTAAAAATTTTGCTGTCATCTATTTTCAAAATTTTATATTTTAATTGACAAATAATAATTGTCCATATTCACGGGGTACACAATGATATTTCCATATCTATAGTGATAAGACCAGAGGCATTAGCCAACCATTGTCTCAAACATTGATCATGTCTTTGTGTTGGGAACATTCAGTATTCTTCTGGCTATTTGAAACCATGAATTATTAACTATAGTCATCCTACAGTGGTACAGAAACCAGAACTTCCTCCCATCCAGCTGAAATTTGTATTATTGAACACATTTCTCCCTACCCCTCCCTTTCCCCTCCCCTTCCCAGCCTCTGGCATCTTCCGGTCTATTTTTTTAGAGTGTCATGGAAACCTCAGCTAAGGGGAGAATAGAGAGCTACCCGATATGCATTTTCACAGTGTTCCCAGAGTCCTTTACCCAGACTCTTCCCCAATCAGTGTGTGTTTCTCTCGATGTTTATTTATAAGTGTCTCCCAGGCCTGCTACTTCCCGTGCCCAACCACGCGTCATGCAAACACTTCAAAGCCACAGTTGGGCTGAATATGTTTACGCTCTGAGTAGGAGAATTGTACCCGAAAGTAAGCATTATTCTGTAGGATGGGTCATCCTCTTCATACATTTTGAATATATTTTGGGTTTTATTGCTAAAGAACATGAAATCAGCTGATGACCTCTGCTGAGTATGTCCTCCAAATTAATCCACTACATGTTCAAGGCTCTCTGTTGATGCACATGGAAATCCAGGTGCCACGCCTTCCGAAGACATTTTCCTTCACCAGAATTGCTTTTAATAATTTGTTAGTCATTTTTTACCCTTTTCTCTGAAAGGAGTTCATACACTTTTTGAAGTATTCCTCAGTCAAAATGTGTAAATGCTTGCAAGCTGAAAGAAGTTCTGTAGAGAGTTGTTACTGATTCTGCTAATAAACTAATTCCTCAAGCACTTAACATTTAGAAGTGAGGTATATCTTCGTGGCTTTCAAGACATTAATTATTTCATATTCTTATTTTCAGTCCCAAGTAGGCCCTGTGGAGGTTCTGTCTCTAAGTGCAGTGTTAAGGTTAAAAAAAAAATTTACAATCCTGATCATATCTTAAAACTCTTCTTCCGTACACAAATATGGTGACTCAGATGTGAGACTGTAGAAACTAAATCCTGCCCCGTCAGCTCTCTTACTTGGATTATTCATAGAGAAATTTAAATTCGCATTTGTGAAATCCTGACCAGAAAGAATTTATGGTAGTTCTAGCCTCTTTAGCATATTGATCCAGCTTGTAGGTTCAGTTTATCTTTGAAAATGGTCATTGACCAGACATTCTACACAGTAGTTCAAAATAACATGTAGAGAAAAGATTGTTATTATCTCATAGAGACATGTATTATTCAACCCAGTCCTTTTAAAATAGCTGCTTTAAGTTCACATTAATTGACATTCCAATAAGGCAAGGAACAAAGGTTCGATTCTTTGGGTTAAGATAGCACTGCCTTGTAATATAAAATATGCATATAGAAATCCTTGGTCTGTGGAATATATTTTCTAATTTCATCCTAAAAAACACATTGATGACACTTTCAATGTAGAATTAATGATATTACAATGCTTATTATTGATTTGCATAATGAGCGATATAATGAGCATTAATGATTTTTCCATTACATTCCAAATAAAAATGTTCCTCCAGTAATAGAAAGTCTCCTTGATGAATGAGTGACCTGCATTTCAGTGAGGACTGAAACTGAATCTGATACATTTTTACTTTCTTCTCCTACTAGGCTTCAGGATGAAGCAACCAACCTTGAAGACATCAAAGAAATTATTTTAAATCAAGCATGAAGAATTTGCCAAAGAGGGATTGTCTGTTGAGGGAGGTTTTGAAAATTTCTTCACTGGAAATATGAATAAATGAAGTTAATTTCAATGGCAAAAGATGGTTATTGTGAAACTAATACGTGTTGCATGTTGAGTAATAACTCCCTGAGGATATGTCTATGTCCACAAACGCAGACCTTGTGAATGTGACCTTCTTTGGAAAAAGGGTTTTTGCAGATGCTCAGGACTTTGAGATGAGTGAGATCCTCTTGGATTACATGGGTGGACTCTGAATCCAGTGACAAGTACAAGTATCCTCATAAAAGTCAGAAGAGGAGAAGACACGAACACACAAAGAGAGGAGGAAACGTAACCACGGACGTGAAGATTGGAGTGATGCTCCTAAATGGTCAGGAACCATGGAACTCACCAGAGGCTGGAAGAGGCAAGGAAGGATCCTTCCCTAAAGCCAGTGGAGAGAATGTAGGATTTCCACAAGATCTTCTGGAACATGGTGCCCAGACCTTGCAGGAAAAGTACATGGAAACAAATAAAATAACTTGGTTGTGCCAGTGCATTTGGGAGATTTAATTCAGAAGATGCATTCACCAGGCTGATCAGGAAAAGCAGAAGACCAGTATTTGCATGGAAGCAAAAGTAATACTGTCACATAGTCTGATATTCTTATCCTGCAAAGCCCAAACATTCTCTTCTACGGGAAGCCCTGCAGGGGAAACCAGATGCAAATCAAACATTGTTTGTTGAGCGTGAAGTCAGAACTAAAGGGATTAGTTAACCAATTTTATTATTCAATAGCACTGATATGGTTTGGCTGTATCCCCACCCAACTCTCATCTTGAATTCCCACGTGTTGTGGGAGGGACCTGGTGGGAGGTAATTGAATCATGGGGCAGGTCTTTCCCATGCTGTTCTCGTGATAGTGAATAAGTCTCACGAGATCTGTTGGTTTCATAAGGGGGGAGGTTCCTGTAGACACTCCCTCTCTTTGCCTGCTGCCATCCACCTCCTTCTTGCCTTCTGCCATGATTGTGAAGACTCCCCATCCACATGGAACTGTAAGTCCTGTAAACCTTTTCCCCGTGTAAATTACCCAGTCTTGGGTATGTCTATCTGCAGCATGAAAACAGACTAATATAGTCACTGAAGCTAAATAGCCTAAACATCTGCTCCCTGATAGAGATTTTATTGTCAATAAGATTAGAATATTAAAAATCTACTTTTTAAGCCTCCCTTTTTTGATGTCACTGGGAATGTTTGCTTCTGCACATCTTTTCACTTGCTTTTCTCTTATTCGGAACCCTAGTAAGTCTTGCTGGTCTAGCAGCCCACTCATAGTTTTTAAGTGACCATTTTTTTCTGCTCTAATCCATTAGAAGTTGTTTTGAGGTTAACTGTCAGAGGACATTTTCCCCCAATTACCCACTTCTGCTGCTAGTTCACTGCAAATCCTTGCTGGTTTGCAAGCTGCAATTCTGGCCACCAAGGTGTGTGCATGCCTATGACATTAAGCTTATCTTTACCTATCTCTAATCCAAATCCAAACTCTCAAAACTTTGTAGATAAAATTAAATTGGATGGCAAAGGTAACTGACCTTTAGATAAAGCTATTTGAAAGAATTTCAGTTAGATGTGACAAAATAAGAACATAAAAATGTAAGGCTTCTCCAGAGAGAGATAGCTGATAAATGGTTAGAAAAGCAACTTCATTTCTCAAATTATTCACTCTTTGTTATCAAAAGAAAAATAATCACATATTAAGCCAAATATGCTCTCTGAACATTTTCTACTTTGAAAGAGGAACTATATCTTACCAGAAAAACAAATGCAACTGGAACATAGTCTGTGCCATTCACTGATACATTTAAAGCCTTATTCATAAAAGGCCAAATATTAACAACGTGATAAAAACTGAAAATTAAGTTTTTGTTTTCACAGAACATTGTTGGCTGCAGTATTTACTACATTGTGGCTCTGTAATTATTCTGAATTTACCATATAAAAGATTTTCAATTATAGCTTTAGGATGAAGTGACTACTTAGCATGCATACAAATGGAAAATTCCAGCTTCTGCTATTCTAATGCCTTTTACTGATGAAAATGTAATTCTTATTTTTAGATTTTAGAAGATGGAAACTGTAGTCAGAAAAAATTGCTAGACTGCATTTGCTGTTCCACTTAAATTAAATGATATCGTATTTACTCCTCAGGTAAATTGGTTTTCACAAGTGTATGCCAGCATATCAGACACCAGACCCTATTTTTCCCCACATATATAATCTATTTTTGGTGACATTTTCAATCAATGATTAGACATAGGGCCACAGATCTGTTAAATTATTAAATCACAGTGTACTAACGCAGGATCTCCTTAAAAATTATCATAGAATTTTTCTCCCTCCAAAGTAGTAGATCAGAGAAAATGACTTGGATTTTCTGAAAATGCATTTAATTCTGAAGCCTGACTTACAGGCTAGGAAGTGCATACACTCAGGGTGCACACTTCAGTCTAGACTTAGAGTGTATTTTTCAGAGTTGCGTTTCTTAAGGACTAGAATCTATTGAAGCCAACTCTGGCATGTTACTTTTTGAAAGAAGGCTGTCCCGGCTCAAATGTCTGCTGGTTGTCTCTGTCACACAGAATGATTCATCCTCCTTAGGACCAAACGGGTAGCTGAAGTATGTCTTTCTCGTAGTGATGAATGCTGCGAAGAGAAAAGGCAAATACAATTGCACAAACACTTTCCCAGCATCTTCTTGCATCATATTGGCCTGGCCAAAGCGAGTCTTGGAACTGAGGCCGGGGGAAGGTAGAACATCACTGCAATGTTCTGGGGAAAGGGGCAAACATTCTTGGAAGAGGACTGGATTTTTTTCAATCTATGATAGTCAGTGTTCTACCCATAATTCTCACTGTCTTCCCACTTTAAAAATGTGCTTAAATCCATGGCTAGGAGCTTCTCACTCTCATGTTAAGTTTCGTTTTGTCCAGGATCCTGTGACCTGTTTACGTTCATGTTTCTCTCTTCTTCATCCTGAGAACTGTGAGCTAAAGAGACAATGATTTGCCTCTGAAACACAAAATGTAACTAGTGAGTACATTTGCTGCAATGAACACTTTCACATGAAAAAGGAAAGCAAAGATAAATAGCAATTTCTGGTCCATAGCAATTCTGAAATCTGTTGAGTAAATACTACGAGTCCTCTTTCACCAGAGGGCAAGGATTGTTTCTGTCTTCTGATAGGGCTTCTTTCACTCTTCTGTAAAGACACTGGAAAAAGCACCTTCTATACAGCTTTCTACCACAGCAAGTTTGGGTCCAGAAACTGTCGTATATTTTAATTGTTTTAATCTGCTTTTTTCTAATGCTTTTGCAAGAGCAACCAATTTAAGAAATAAACAGTCAAATGAACAGCCAACTAAAAAGTCATGTCTAATTTTTGTTTCAGATTTTAGTTTCCTTCTTGTGCCAAAAGCCTTCTCTGCGTGTGTGTGTGTGTGTGTGCATGTGTGTGTAGGCATGTGCGTCTGTGTGTGCACACACAGGTGTCAATGCTTTACTTTCTAGACATGAATAAGACCTACCCGGTAGGTCAGGCTGCTATGGAACAATACAATCAAATTTTTAGAACCTTTTTTTTCTTTTTTTTAGATTCAGTTAGGAATTCCTTACTAGGCATCAGCTTGGTTTGTTTTTATCAGATGACTTAACGATAAAGATCATTGGTTTTATTTTTACCTTGAGGCCATTTTATTATGAGACAATTTTCTTTGCTAGAGAGGAAGAGAAAGAAAAACATATTCACTTTCTAACCCACGGAAATCCGGAATTTCTGGAATTTATGTAATTATTTGAATTATGCCTCAAAATCGGCTATTTCATTATTTCATGTCTTTCCTGATGTATACATATACATTATATAAATATATGCATATACAATATATACATATACATTATATAATATATGCGTATTATATATGCACATACATTATATATAATATATGTATATTTTATATATGTATATATTTTAAATACATATATTTAAATGTTCTAAGCTACTATATGCAATGTTTTGAGTTGGTTTTCTAAACCTTCTCAAGTATTTAACTAGGATTATTATTTTCTAAGCTGTCTATAACATTTTCCTTGCCATTTTCCAACATTCTATTAGGATTTTTTTTTTAATCACTTTTAACTTCCAACCACCACTTTGTCCCAAAACAAACGTCAAAATGTTAGATTTTCATTAGGAAAGCACTGTGGTGTGATAGCATGATTGCTGATCTATTAATTGCCATGGTAGTGCTGCATGAGAAACAACCATAAAACTTCGGACACAAGACACATAAATGTCTGTGGAGGTCACGAGCATGCAAGCTGGCATTCTGGCTGTGGGCGGTGGGTGGCACGTCTGATTCCTGCAAGGCTTGCCCGTGCTCTCTGGAAGTTGACAGCTGAACATCTGATGGGTTCATTGGATTGACATTGACAACTCAAATCCACTCTCTTCTCTCATCCTCCTCCTGGGATCTGTGGGCTAGTCTCACGACGTCCTTCTCATGGCAATGACAGGGCAAGACCAGCAAGGTCGGACATCATTACACTCACACTTCTCCAGCTCTAGCTTGCATCACTTTGCTAACATTCCCTTCGCCAAAATGAGTTAAGCATCCAGCTCAAGATCAGATTAGGAGACCCCTGAAAGCCTCACGACAAAGAGTGATAATGCTGGAAAAGAGGAAAAATAAGGGCCAGTTTGGGAATTATTACATAGTGAACATCAACTTCCAGTTTCTAAGTAAAGGTAAATTTGAGAACATTATCATGGTCCAGAGAGATGGAGTATGAGAGACTCATATATAATGAAAGTGAATATACACACTTCAGAAAGGGTGAATCAGTTTCAGAAATATGAGGCCTCCACTATACCAGAATTACGTACAAGCAAAACATTAAATCAAGGACTGAAGAGTATAATGGATTATTCAAAAATAGTAGATTTTTCATTTCATTATAGAGGAAGAACATTCTATTCATTCTTCCCCACTGCCTCATTCACAAAAGAGGGAAAAGGCCATCCGTACACCCAAAAACACTGCAACAGAAGTTTGAAAACAAACTCCAGAGGAACAGGAGCAACGCTCATGTAGTTCATCTGGGGCCAGGTGTAGCGATTTGTGTCTAGTGAGAAGACTGAGCAACACTGTCTAGAAACATGGATTCCTTGATGGTGTTTCTTAAATTTCCAGATATTTTGACAATCTTTCACCAGCGGCCATCTACTGCAAATGTATTATCCAAGCATATAGTCATACATGGACATAGAATTTCTGTTAATTAGGAATTACCTCATGTGCTCTGCTGATTAAGGGGACAACCAGTGCCTCTCCAAGTATGTCTTCCAAGCTTCCCCCAAAGACAGAATAAAATTAAACAGAAGCACCTCAAGAAGAAGCAAGATATAAAATCATGAGTTTGTGTTAAATCTCTTGTTTTGTATCAATCATGCATAAACACATCTGCTCTACATAACACTCAAGTGTACAAACACACCACATGCTTTCTCTCTATGTCTACAAAGAAGACTGATGACCATTGACAGGCACTGCATTCATGCTTTGTGTTCATCTATTTCTGGGCACGAGGTAGCCAAGACAGGGATGTTTGAAGGCCAATATAGGAAAATACATAAATATATTTAAATTCATCAATCAGTAATTTTGCACACTTTATGGCTATAAAGAAATTGAAAAATCAAATTAAGAAAATTAAATGTATCTATAGTCCTAATACCAAAAATAGTCACTGCAGATATTTTATTGTATACCATTTGAATATTATTTCTTTGAATATATATGGGCTTTCAAACAAGAGAAGTGATGGTATTTTCTGTCTATAAAATCTTTCAAAACTGTATTTTAACTAGGTGGTAAATAATACCATACTCATTTTACAACATTGAGATCTTTCTTTTTAAACCTTTATCTCTCTTTTTATAAATGATATTATTCCTTAGTTATATTTTTAGGTAGAAATTTATTGACATGTCACAATTTGCTATTTTTGTGAATAATTTATATCAGTTTAAAATAATTAATATTTAACTGACTTTTGCTTTTCACTGTTAGACTTTCTCTTTATTTTTCAATAAAAATTCCCTTTTTTTTTCCTTTGGCTTAAAGATGGAGAAGAAAGTATCCAAGGCAAGGGTTTTATGAAAAATCAAGCGGGAAAAGCTAGCAAAAGATGGGCCAGTATTGTATAACAGTTCTTACAAGGCACCGCCAATTGCCCTGTTGTCTGGAAGGCTTCACCACCAATTTCAGCTCAAAAGTCTCATCCTGCTCTGAATTCTGGCACAGCTCATTTGCTGCATCACTTCCTTGACACCTGAAGCAGGGCTGTGTCTGCTGTTGCTGCCATCCCTCTCATAGGTCCTCCCTAGGACCAATTATGATTCCTAAGGAAAGCATGAGGGCCCTTGAAGCCCAGTGATGGAGCTCAGACCCTGTAGCCCCACTGCCTGCTCATGAACTTGGCCGCTACCCTTGGCAGGAGCCCTGGGCACGCTACCCATCCTGTACACAGCTCATGACCTGTCCCTGAAAAATGAGTGAATAACAAAACCTTCCTAACAGGGTTGCTTGGAGGTTTGCAGGAGGTGATACATGTGAAGTGTTCAGCGCAGGGCCTGACACACGTCCAGTGTTGGACATGTTCTGTGTTTCCATGATGAAAGAAGATGGGATGTGCGTGGCCTCATGCCTTTACTTTATCTGAGGGGATGAACTGGCTCTCCTCATCGCTGGCTCCTGTGCTGGCTGCTAGACCTGCAGGTGTTGCCCATTGTGGTTGTTTGCTCACTCTCAGGGCATGTGCAGATAGGTGTGATAAGTCTTTCACCTTTATTCTTCCCATGAGGATTTTAACTATCTCTGCATTCTCTTTCCTCCTATCTCTCCTTCCACACTTCCCCTCCCTGTCCTCTTTCTATTCTTTCCTTCTTTCATCTCCTTTCCTCCTTTCACTCACACATACACATCCATGATGAGCTCAGGTGAATTGGACTCTGCTTTGTCCCCACTCTGAGTTGTTGTTTATTGAGTCTCTCCTTCTGTGCTCAGCTCACGTTAACAGAGCCTTTGTCAACCTCTCATTTTAGAAATGACCTTGCCTTCTTACCAAAAACCTGACGCAGAAACCACAGCCAGAGGGGACAGACCGTGGCTCATTTTGGTTTGCTGCACTGTCTCAAGAGACATTGTTATCTACTCTAAAGAGCTTCAGTTTTCATCTATTGCCTAAAAGTGCACTCAGTAATTGCACGTGAAGCATCTGACAAAATCAACTCATTGCAAAAATGCTTTGCAAACTGGATATACAAGAGAATCTCCTCAACCTGACATAGCCCATCTGTGAAAATCCCACAGCTAACGTCATAACTGAGGGTAAAAGACTTGAATGCTTCTGCCTAGGACTGGGGAAGAACACGAGCAGTCTCTTCTATTTCTATTTGAGATTGTATTGAAGGCTGTAGCTGACATAATGAAGCAAGATAATATATAAAAGTACGAGTCAGAAGTGAAGAAGGAAAACGATCTCTTATTAGAAGTGATGTGGTTCTGTATGTAGAAATCTCAAGACACTTAAAAATGCTATTAGAACTAATAAGTAAGCTTAGCAATGCTATGGAGTACAAGGTCGATGTGCCAAAATTAATTGTGTATTTCTGTGCACAGCAAGAGCAATTAAAAATTGAAATATTTCAAGAGTGCCATCTAAAATATCAGTTAAAACAGAAACAAGTGACACTTAGTACTAATTTAACAAAATGTGGGCAAGATCAGAAAAGCACAAAACATCATTGAGGGAATTAAATACATATGTTTTTCATGAACTAAATGACTCAGAATGGTTAAGCCTATTCTGTTCAATTTAATCTAAAATTCAATAAACTTTCAATGGAAGCTTCACTAGTTTTTGCTTATATAAATTTATATAAATGTTTAAAATGCAATTTTAATTTAATATAAATTAAATTTAAAAATACATTTTAAATATATGAGGACATTCAGAATGACCTAGAATACTCAAAATCATTTTTAATAACACAGCTAGAATACTAATGTTATTTCATTCAAGACTGATAATAAACCTACAGTAATCAAGTTAATATATTATTGGGAGAAAATAGGTATATAGATGAGAGATAGACTAATAAACATTGAAGAGACCGGAAAGTCCAGAACTAGATCCACATTTCCATTATATATTGTTTTTTGACAAAGAGGCCAAGTTAATTCAATGGAAAAAGGATAATTGTTTAGCAACTGATATTAGAAACACTTATTTGTATGAGGGAAAATATTAAAAACACATATTTGTATGAGGGAAAAATAGCCTCTATCCTTATCTCATGTCATACAAGAAAATTAACTAAAACTTAACAACCTCAGTATGAAAGTTGAAACTGTGAAATATATATGACTATACGGTTCATTATGGTGACTGCTAGCCACATGTAATTATTATACATTTAAAATACGGCTAAGTCCTACTTAAGATATGCTAAAGGAGTAAAATGCACACCAAACATCAAAGGCTTAGTACTAACAACACTGAATAGCTTTTTAATAACCTTTATATTGATTCTATGTTGGAATAATATTATTTTGGATGTGTTAGATTCAATAAAATACTTTATTGAAATGAATTTTCCTCTTTCTTTTTACTTGTTTAACATGGCTACTGAAAAATTTTAAATTGCATATGTAGCTCACATTGTATTGACATTGGACAACATTGAGCTAGAAGAAAACTTAGGAAAAGTTTTACAATCTTATGTTAGGAAAAGATTTATTGAATAAGGCATGAAATAAATTATAAGATGGCTTGATAAATGAGGCTTTCTCAAAATTTAAGTTTTCTACTCTTTAAAAGATATAGTTAAGAAAACAAGAAGGTAGTTAACAGACTAGAAAAAATATGTGTAAGACACATATCAGAAAAAATAAACTTGTTTCTAGGAAATATTAGAAGCCATAACTCAAGAATAAGTAGATATCCAAACCAATTTAAAAATGAACAAACTGTGTGAACAGACCCTTAAAATAAGAAGAGAGATGAATGGCCCATAAGGCCTTGGAAGCCTCCTCAGCTCCATCAATTGTCAGGAATCTGTATTAAAATCATGGTGAGAAACCACTGCACACCCACTGAAATGGTGGACATGAAGAAGACTATCAACGTCAAGTGTTGGTGGGAGTATGGGGCAAGTGGAACTCTCCTGGGCTGCTGACGGGATTACAATATGATACAGCCACTTTAAAACTTTTTGACATTGTTTTATAAAGTTAAACCTAAGCTTACATATAGCACAACTCAGAAATCCCCCCCTATGTATTTGCCCCAAAGAAATGAAAACATAAGTTCACGCAAACACATATACTCGAATGTTTACAGCATCTTTGTTCATCATAGCCAATACCTGGGAACAACAAATGCCCATCAACAAGGTCCTGGATAAAAAAAAATTGTGTTGTTTTCCTACAACGGAATAACGATCAATAATAAACAGGACTGAAGTATTGAAGCCTGCAGCAACATCGATGGGTCACAAAAATATTTTTCTGAACGAGCAGACCCTGACACAAAAACAACCATACTAAACGGTACCGTGAGTGGGAAACTTTAGACAGGGCATGAAATCTATTCTGACAGCAAGTGTGGTAGTGTTTCCCTGGGCCCTGTGCTGGTGGTAGTTTGCAGGAAAAACACACAAGTACCGTTTGTGGGCCAATGGCAACATCCTACCTCTGGAGTATGATGGTCACACAAGGGCATCTATTTGTCAACACTCATCAAGGTGTACCCTTAAAGTAGGGCATGTCCTTGTATGTAGAACACACCTCAAAAAACCTCAAACAAATAATAGGGCATGGCAAAATGATTTCCTTTAAAGGAAAAAGGAACAATTTTACACATTGATGTAGACTTTTGATGTGCAAATTAAAGTCATAAGGAATGTACTTGGTACCTCCATTTCACTGATAGCCAACTGAGAGACATCAGGACATGGCCAAAGAGTAGAAGTGTCAGAGTCAGGCTCGGCATCTGGTTTGGAGAGCATGTGTTCAATCCCAGTCACACAGCCTCCCACCCTGACCTTGAGAGTCGGGCATAACGAGAGGCTGTGTAACGGTCAGTGTGTTTCCACGTCAGTGTCTGGGGTAGCCATGGATGGTGATTAGAAAGGCCAGTGCACTGTGGCCTAATTCCAAGGAATTGTGCACACCTGTCAAATTCAGTCATAGAAGATACGTTATTAAATTGTAAGCCAGAGATCTTTGTTTTTGCAGATGTTTCTTACCACTGATTCATCAGAAAAAGACACTTAAAATGTAAATAATATAGTTCCTTAAGTTGAGGAATACAGCCTCTGAGAGATGTGTAGGAGAAGGCAAGAGAGAGAGAGAGAGAAAGAAAGAGAGAGAGAAAGAGAAAGAGAGAAAGAAAGAAAGAAAGAGAGAGAAAGAGAGAGAAGGAGGGAGGGAGGAAGGAAGGAAGGGGAGAAAGAAAGAAAGAAAGAAAGAAAGAAAGAAAGAAAGAAAGAAAGAAAGAAAGAAAGAAAGAAAGAAAGAAAGAAAGAAAGAAAGAAAGGAAGGAAGGAAGGAAGGAAGGAAGGAAGGAAGGAAGGAAGGAAGGAAGGGAGGGAAAGGAAGGAAGGAAGGAAGGGAGAGAGAGAGGAAGGAAAGAAGAAAGGAAGGAAGGAAGAAAGAAAGAAAGAAAGAGGAAAAGGGAAAGCAGGAGAGAGAGAAGGAAATGGAGAAGGAGAGAAAGAAAGAAAAAGAAAAAAGGAAGAAAGAAAATAGACAAGGAAGGAAGGAAGGAAAGAAAGAGGGAGGGAAGGAAAGACGGAGAGAAGGAAGGGAGGGAGAGAGGATCGACAAACCTTCACACCATAATTTATGTAATTTCACACAGTAGATAGAAAACACTGTGTGAGGGGATTATTTGTTACCTGGTGGTTTGAATCCTATGTAAACTCACTTCTATATATTTTTCTTCTTTACAAATATCGTAGGGCCCCAAATCATGACCAAGAAAAACAAGAATCAGTCTCACCTGCAGCCTACTGATGCAGATAAACATGAAACCTTGTCTTGACATAGACAGACAGGTCTGTATGTGACGCAACCAGGAACCAGGACTCCATAGCAACAAGATGTGACCCCATCTTACCCCATCGCACTGGCCATGTGAGGCCACGTGAGACCCCAGCAGCCATCAGAACACCGGCACCTCCCTAGCTGACATGGAACAAGACAAACACACAAATAGACAAATATGTTGTCATGTTTGAGAACGGCAAAATAAATAGTCTTTTGTTCTTTTATGAACACGGAGGTTAAAATGAAGATCCAAAGAGAATATAAACCAATATATAGTTTCAAAATGCCACTCAACAGAAATATATATCTTTGAAAAAAGTACTTTCTCTAAAAGAGCAAAATCTTACAAATTGTATTCTAAATATAGACACTAGAAGTCGGCTTTTTAAAATGTACTGAAGATGGTATATGATGTTGCAATTTCTTCAGAAACAGAGGATTAAATATGGATGCCCAATCAATAGATAATGCACCTAAGGTGACGAGTTAAGTGATTTCAAATTGGACTTTAGACAATAATACAAAAGTCCTCCTTCAGTTGGCTCTAAGTACGGCATTTGTTAAAAATGGTTTTCATGTGGTAGTTTAGTGAAAAATCAAATATTTGATCCAGATCTTAGAATGCTTTTCTTGAAAGAGTTGAACCTTTTATCTTTAAAGATAAATCCATGCCCCTTGTCTTCCTTGAAGTATGGGTTTTGTGGGAGTGGTACCCAGTGTGGACCATGCACAGCCACCATAGAGCACAGATGCAGATCTACAAACAAGGTGTGCATCTGTGATTAACATTGGCTTCCATCTGGAAATGAACACAGCACTGTTAATTAACAAATAAAATCTTCTCCTGGCTCCGAAGGTCATCATTTTATAAAAGGGCTCTGAAATAGAAAGTTCTTCATCATTTTTTTTTCTTCAAACCTACAGGGATTCTGAAAATGATTCCTGCTTGCGTGTGTGTGTGTGTGTGTGTGTGTGTGTGTGTGTGTGTTGTTTTTATGAGCTGTGCCCTAGATCTGTATTTGGAACTGCCATTAAAATATTCAGTCATCTGTGTAAAAACAAAGAACTGTGTGTTATATCCCAGAGGGAACCCCAAATTGTCACTGTCACATAAGTACAAACTGATGTTTGGCATCCACTGTATCCAAAAGGAGCAAAACTTGCAACAGTAGCAACGAAGATAAGAAAATTGATTTGAGTTCAACAAAGGGGACAAATTTTAAGTACTTATTGGTTGGGGAAGAGTCAACTTACAGCCCTCGTAACCAGACTTTAACACATGGGTAAATGTGTAGGTTAAGAAAGAAAAGGGGTTAATTTACAGCTTCATTCAGAGAAATGCAATTGTAGAAAAATTTTATGGATACATATCTATGGTTACGTGTATGTGTATGTATATGCACATATGTATACCTGTATGTGTATATATGCAGTATGTATATGCGTGTATATATAGTGTATTTTTACCTATATATTTTGTATATGTGCATATACACACATAATAACAGAATGAAAGTTAGAAATGAACACTGAGACCATGGATAGCAGCAGACAGTTGTCCTGTGCGATTTGCCTTTGTAGAGAACAGTGACCCTGAGCAATATGAGATACTGAGACAAAGAGGGGACTGGGGAGAGGACAGTGACCAGCTATGCTGAGCCATCCTTTGAAGAAGAAAATGGGTGCCATGAGAAAGAGTCATCTTGAATATTCTCCATGTTTCCCAACACCTCCTTGTCAATATTTCTGTGTCTTGCATAAGGGGTGTCCATCAATGGAAAGGCCTCAGAGCCCAGCTGAGCTGCCCTTTAGAAGAAAGCAACCGACTTGCCCGTCATGGTTTCGCCTCCCCACTGGGTCTCCCTAGGATCACAGGACTTGCCTGCTCACCCCCACAATCACATACGCTAATTCCTGGCAATAAAACTTTTTTTTTTCCCTTCGAGATGAAGTCTCACTCTATCGCCCAGGCTGGAGTGCAGTGGTGCAATCTCGGCTCACTGCAACCTCCACCTCCTGGGTTCAAGCAATTCTCCTGCCTCAGCCTCCCAGGTAGCTGGAATTACAGGCACCCGCCACCACGCCCTGCTAATTTTTTTTTTTTTTTTTTTTTTTTTTGCATTTTTAGAATAGACGGGGTTTCACCATGTTGGACAGGGTGGTCTCGAACTCCTGACCTCAAATGATCCACCCGCTTCGGCCTTCCAAAGTGCTGGGATTACAGAGGTGAGCCGCCGTGCCTGGTCTAAACTTCTTAATATAGATCTCCTGCTGGATCTGCTACTGTGGTTGAATCCTGACTGATGTATGCCTCTTCTGGGAAGTGGTAAAGAATCATAGTTTTACCAAAGACAGAATAGCTGCCAGACAGAACAGCTGCCTTCATCATTTGTTGTACAAGATGACCATGAAGTTAGATCCCTGTTAGGTTAAATTAAAAATCATTTTTTATAAAATGACTATTGAGTCTAAAGTTTAACCTTTTGAAGTTTTTGAAGTCTTAGTATATGCAAAGATATTTAATATCATATTTACGTTATTTTATATCACATTTATGTGGTCTAGAAAAACAACTGCCTTAACTAGGAGTTAGGAGTCCAAGATCACTTTAATTCTCAGTGGGGTAACCGTGTTACAGCCACCTCCGTTCCTTACAATTAGGCTGCCTGATTGGGAACTATGATGTGTGGTGTCTGCATTGCCATGTGGCATTGATTACACACTACAACACATATGGGCATGTTTCATAAACAGCAAACGCCTTGCTAACACAATGTGAACCAGGAGCTGGTCTGTAGGTTCCCGAGCCTAGACGCTGTCCTGGAAATGTTCTTATTTGCAGCAGAGTGGGTTCCGCCTTGGGATGGAACTGCAGCAAGAAGACAGCCTCCCAGAAGCATGGAATGCAAGCAACTTCAGAAACCCATTAGAAGGCCGGGCTCAGTGGCTCACGCCTGTAATCCCAGCACTTTGGGAGGCTTGAGGCAGATGGATCATGAGGTCAGGAGTTCGAGGCCAGCCTGACCAACAT
This sequence comes from Chlorocebus sabaeus, assembly GCF_047675955.1. Classification (NCBI taxonomy): domain Eukaryota; kingdom Metazoa; phylum Chordata; class Mammalia; order Primates; family Cercopithecidae; genus Chlorocebus; species Chlorocebus sabaeus. Next base: position 2,481,405 of record NC_132912.1, read on the forward strand.
GGCAAAAACCCATCTCTACTAAAAACACAAAAATTAGCTGGGTGTGGTGCTGCGTGCCTGTAGTCCCAGCTACTCAGGAGGCTGAGGCAGGTGAATTGCTTGAATCTGGGAGGCAGAGGCTGCAGTGAGCAGAGGTCACACCACTGCACTCCAGCCTGGGGGACAGAGTGAGACTCCATCTCAAAAAAAAAAAAAAAAAAAAAAAGAAAGAAAAGAAAAGAAGAAAGAAATCCATTAGATAGGTTTCAATAGAAAGAAAGCAAAATAAAACAAAACAAAACACTGCTTGTCAGGTGTAACAATTCCAGCCCTACCATTTCCGGCTTTTCCCAATCTTCGGCCATTGTTTGCCATTTTCCACCTGCAATCTCGACTGAGCCCTCAGCTGCATATTCCTCGAAATGATTCCTGCTTCGTAGCCTTCATAGTGTGTGCGCCTCTGACTTACTTTTAGGCTCTATCTCTCCTTAATATTTTCTGACATTTTCAGCTATTAAGCTCCTGGAACTTTTGCATTCTCCCCTTGACCCTTCTCAAAACTTTCAATGGACCATTAGCAGCCATTGGAGTTTCATGTTTCCATGTGATTCGCCCCAGAGACTGCCTCAAACGCTGAGCAGTCTCAAGTCGTTCAGTGCCAATTGAGAGCCGAGATTCTCTTCTCCATTAGTGGCAGGGGATTGCTCCCCAGGAGATAGGGCTTTGGTTAATATGAGAGTTGTATGTCACTTTCTATCCGGGATGAGCTTAGAATTATTCTGGAAATGACTTTGCTTTTGCTTTTTCAGGTAGTGGGTGGAGGAAGGCTCTTGTTCTTTGTTGTCCTTGCTCTGCTATAACTCAGATTCTAGCTCCAGCTCTCACTTTCTTCACAGAAGATTAAATGCACCCTCTGTGGGCTATGTCTGCCCCTTTTATCAGTAAAATTGTGATCTGTGCACTCTGCACTCCTGCGTTTACTCTCCAGTCTGGATCTGTTCCTAATCCCCAGACACGTGTCTAACTGACTAGTGGTCATCGTCCCTGTCCCGTGGGCTCCTCCAATTCAGTGCATGGAAACTAGGCTCACATCTTTCTAGAAGCCACTCATCTCAGTAAACGGGTAAGTATTTTCCAGCTTCCTGAGACAGTGGTTCTGGCCTTGTCAGTGATTCCTCCTGTCCCGCCTCATATTTAAGCATCCGGATCTGAATGTCCAGGGTGGATTTAACTCAGCAACCTAGTGTGTAAGACTTGATCTATTGTCCCTCAGCCCTCACAATTTCTTACTTCTTCCAGTTCCTGAAAATAGTACTCTGCATTTTGGCCAAAGTGAATAATTTTCAGTTCCCCAGCACACAGTCAGGTAAGAGAGAGAGAGCAGAACGTCCAGAAGATGGGAGCCCAGCTTCACGTTTGTCTGGAGGGAAGCTTGCACGTCATTCAGCAGATCCCAGCCTCAGGTTCGTCATGGGAATATAAAACCAGATTTGATGATCTCTAAGGTGTGCTCTGGCTCTTAATCATATTTTAACAGAACTAAAGATAAAATACACTGCTAAACTTTTAAAATTAGTAGATATATTTTTGGATTACAAATTGTACATTAGCTTACAGAACTTTGAATCATCAGATTTCAGTTCCAAAATATCTTACTTCCAGGCCTTACGTGTATGTTTCGAAAGAAAACAATATAAGTGATATAAATAATTATTGGAAAGGCTTTCATCTGAGAACATACTAAATGCTCCAGACTCTAACTTTATATTATGTATACAAAATGTAACGTATATTTTATATATGACATATCTAATATAAAATGAGAGTCTAGAACACATAATATATACTTATATATTATATAATCTATTATAACATATACATATATGATATAATATATAATGTATAATAATTACATAGAAAGTATATATATCATGTGATTATATAGCTATGTAATTATATATTATATATAATATAATATGAAATATATATTAGTACTGATACACTATATATAGTAATCAAATAGACGCATATATGCACATAAAATATATGTGGGACTCCCCTATAATAACTATGATTTTTTTTCACATTTAATTCATCCAAATCCCTGTTGACATATAGATTTTGGTCCTATTGTATTAACTAGCTAACATGAATGAAATTATGAATAATTTAAAATAGCCGAGCATGGTGGCTCTCACCTGTAATCCCAGCATTTTTGGAGGTCGGGCGGGTGGATCACCTGAGGTCAGGAGTTCGAGGCCAACCTGGCCAACATGAAACCCCGTCTCTACTAAAAATACAAAAAAATTAGCCAGGCGCGCTGGCAGGCATCTGTAATCCCAGTTACTCTGGAGACTGAGGCAGGAAAATCCCATGAACCCGAGAGGTGGAGGTTTCAGTGAGCCAAGATCGCGCTACTGCACTCCAGCCTGGGAGACAGAACCAGACTCCATCTCGATCATCATCATCATCATCATCTTTTGAGAAAATGCTACATAGAATTCATACGTTTTGGAAAGTGGACGGTGTTTGGAAACACTGGGTGTGAGGATGGTTGGGGACGACGTTCCCTAGAAGCAGTAAAGTGAGCGAAAGAGAAACTCCCATGAATCCACCTCCCATCTCCATCAAGTGCACCACGCCTTTCTCCACAGGGCTGTCTCAGCAGAAGCCCATGCTGGTGCACCTGTTACTCCTTCCACCACGGAGCTCGACACATGACCACCTTCTTGCTTGGAGACTTTTTGCCATCCTGAGGGTCTCACCCCAAGAATACATTCTCCAGGGAAGCATTCCTGCCTCTCCTGCCCACAAGAGACGTCTCTTCAACTACCTATTTCACTATAGGGACACCACCATGAGTTCACTCAAGAGCACATCTGCCTGCAGGATTTGATTATGCTTTAAAGGAAAAAGTTGTTGTATCGTTGTAAGAACACTTGACATGGCTTCTGCACTCTTAGATTTCTGAGGGTGTAGCGCAGCATTTTTGACCCTAGACTGTGCTGTACAGCAGCAAGTCTCTAGAATGTATCCATCTTGCATGGCTGAAGCTTATATCAATTGATTAGCAACCCCTTGTTACCCCTCCCATTGGCCCCTGGCAACCACTATTCTGCTCTCAGATTCTATGAGTTTGACAATTATGTGTCTTATATAAAAGGAATTGTGCAGTGTTTGTTCCTTTGTTTCTGGCTTATTTCACTTAGCATCATGTTCTCCAGTTTCATCTATGTTGTTGCGATTGGCAGTGTTTCCTTCCATTTAAGGACTGAATAATAGTCAGTGTATGCGTATTCATTTCTTATCCGTTCCTCTGTTGAAGGACAATTGACTTGTTTACATGTCTTGTCCATTGTGAATTATAATACAAAGTGAACAAGGTGGTGCAGGTATCTCTTTGAGATCCATTTTGTTTCCACGTCTGCCTCTCCACTAGATGGTCAACACCTCAAATTTAGGGATCCTTCCGTGGTTCCCAGCAGTCCGTGGGGAAGGAGATGAAAGTTAATGGAAATCAAGTTTCTCCCCACAATGCAATACCCTTCACAATTCTCTGGAGTCCAAGTTCTGCTTCATTTAACAACTCAGGCTTCCTAGTGTGTGGAGGAAAATCCTATCAGGTGTTGTAATACACACGAGGCTTTGGTGTTGGTCTTCGGGATCCTATCCCGTGTTTGTAATTTTTTGTGGGTAAATATGTTGAATTAAATATGCAACTCAGGGCTTCAGGTGTTCACTATGTCTCTGGATATTCTAGTATCTGTATCTCAAAGCTCTTAGCATGTAATTTCAAGGAACACCTCTTAAAACTACACCTTTGACCCCAAAATGAATCTTCAGCATGGCAAAAATAAGATTCGCAGTAAGATTACACTGCGTCTGAGAAGGAAGTGTATTGCTGATAATCAACTGGTAAGCGTTCCCCTCCAAGCACATAAAATAGCACAATATCCATTCATTGAATATCCATTCATTGAATATCAATAAGCTTTAGAGGCCAAACTAATTAATGGTGTTCGTGAAATCCAAAGGAGACTTGGAAAACCATCTGGGGTCAACCTTGGAGGATAGGATGCTCCTTTTTCAACTGTTTTCTACATCATAAATACCTGCAGTAAGCAATTAAATCTATGTTATAATTTTACCTGGAGATAACTCTAAATTGTATGTTATACATGCAATCCATCCATCCATTCATCCATCCACATGCACAGATATGTAATTCTTCTGTAAATAGTTACTTATTTGTAAGCCTGCACCATATTTTATACAGTTTATAATGTTCTATAGACCTTATCCCCATGGTGTTGCATTATCATAAAAATATAACTAGATTATTATCACCAGTAATATTTACCTTCCTTCCATAAAGAAACTGCAGGTTGCTTTTTAAAAAAACAGATGTACTTGTTAGCTGAGATGACACAAACATATTTTTGTGTGTGTGTGCAAGCTTTAGGGGAATACTAAACCCATCTTCTGTGAAATAGAACTGTGTGAACATGCAGTGAGAGTAACTGGAGAGATAAATAAGCAAGCACCCGGAGAGGCTGTGCTGGGGGAACATGTGATCTGTCGGACAGGGCTCTTCACCTGGACTGCTGCACCAGCCTTCTGGAAACAGATGAAGTAGACAGGGGTTTCTTCAAAGTTTTGTAAATAAATCAAAGCTGTGATACTGAAATGAACAACAAAAACATGGAGTGGGTGCATTTTTTTTTTTTTATCGTGGCAAAACCAGTAAATTCAAGACCTAAAGTGAATAAAAATCTTGAAAAATATGAAAAAGGAACTATTGAGAGGAAGGAAGGCAAGGGTCTGTGATGAGACATTGGCCAGGGGAAGGAGAAGTGCAGGCAGAGAGAGGAGGAGAAAGGAAAGGAAAAGGACTAGAGAGTCATGGGGAGAAGAAGGAAAACAAGAAAGGAAGAGGAAAAGCAAGGGAAAGAGGAAACAAACATGCAAGAAAGGTCAAATGTAGGCTGGAGAGTCTCCTGGTACCTTTCAATATGCTGTTTTGCTTTTGATCATTCCTGAACTTCAGGCACATGTATATACATGAATGCATGTGTGCATATGTGTGTGAGGGCAGGCCTGTGCATGAGGGCATGTGTGGGTGCCTGTGTGTGAGGCTGTGCATACGTGTGAGTGCATGTGTATGTGGGCACATGTGTGTGCATGAGTGCAGACACACACACACACAAACGTGTATTCTGTGAGAGAGCTTTGTATATGTCTGTCCAATTTCATATTTGCATTAAAGAAACTGGAATTTTGTGTCTTAATTTCAACCCAAAGGCAATACTTAGACACTTTATTACTTTTCAATATCTTCTCCATACTGTCCTCAAAGTCAGTGCTTGAAAACATCGATCTGATGTGTATGTTCATGTGAGAAAAATCAATAACCGAGCACACCTGCCTGAGTTTTTTTCATCTTGCTTCCCACTTGCCGGGTGAAAATCCGGGCTGTGCCATTTTCTCGCAGGAGACTTTGAACATGTGACTTCAGCCTTTTAAACTTCAATATTCTCCTCTATAAACACTGTGGTCTTGAGTATTAGACGACATAACACATTTGAAGAACTTAATCTAGTGTCTGAAACACATTAAGTATCAAGTTATTATTGTCAATGTTTTTATATTATAATTTATTATTATTATTTTGGTAACATTTTAGAATATAGGCCTGACACACAGATCATAAACATTCGAAACATTGTAACAATTAATGCTTTATAAAATGTAAATACAGTTTATTAATGTAAAACCGAGTTTCAATTTTAATTCAATATGCAACATCACACACACCAATAAAAATAACACTTTTTTATCAAAATCAGAAATAGAACAAAGTGCGCTACATATGTAAATATATTTCAGTCAAAAACCCAAACGGCTTTTATTTTGAAGCTTGACAATATAATTACACATTTTTTATTCAATAATAAGATATTATAGTAGTCAAATAAATGTAGAAGAAAGATAATGATAAAGGAATTTCATATACAGATACTTTATAAGCTATAATAAGTGTTGAAGTGGTATTAGTTCTTGAACAGACATGTTTATGAAAGAAAATAGAAAACCCACTGGAAAGGTATTTGACATATGATGAGTGAAGTTTCTGATTATTTAGTAGAACTTGTTTATAATATACAGTATCTTGATAATGGGTTCATACCTAAGAATCCCTCATGACTATATGATTTTCTCATACAATATGCCAGCATAAGTTATGTAGTAGCTGAATATTTAAATATGAAAAGAAAATATAAAAATATTTTAATAGTATATTTAAGTAGTCAAAATATTTTTGAATGAGGTAGTAATATTTTTCCAGTATTGAAATCTTTAAAAGGTAGAGAGAACTAATAAATACAAAACACTTCTAGCATATAAAGATAATGTAAACAAAAGATAAAAACGCATTTTAAAATAAAATAAGAAAAATGTTTGGAATTTTAATAAACACTACTTTGTGCCCTTGTATATACAGTGTTATAAAATATCAACTAACAACAACAGTGTAACTACAACCAAATCAAAAATAATTAAAAATTATGTGCAAAAGACAGACTTTTAAAAATTACTATGTAAATACATGAAAAGAAACTGTTCAGATTTATCAATTGAGGCCTAAAGAATTTTGTCCAATAGAAGTTTGTCAAAATCTCCAACTGTGATTGTGGTTCTGTGACTATTTCTTTTATTTCTGTCAGATTTTACGTTATATTTTTGAATATATGTTATTTTATGCATACACAGCTAAGAATGTTATGTCTACTGAGTGGCCTGACATTTTTATAACTAAGAAATACTCTGGGTTATCTATGGTAATTTTCTCGTTTTGAAATCTACGTTTTTGAAATTAAGATGCGATCTAATTGCATGTTAGATTCTGATTCCATGTAACGTCTCAGATGCTCAGATGCTCTCTTCTACTTTCTTTTTGTTTTCTTCCATGTAACAATTTGGATAATTTATTTTGCTAATCTTTGATTTACTCACATGCCTAATTCCAAATCCATCCTATCACTATTATACTAATTTCCTTTATGTCTGTAAGACGTCTTTGAGTCATTCTTAGTGTGGATCTGATGGCGATAAATTCTCTACTCTGTTTTGTTTTTTGAAAATTCTGAAGTTCAAATTTCAGCTTTATGTTTAAAAGCTACCAAAAATTCTAAGTTTCTAATTTACACTCATTTTTGGATGATTGTATTGAAGTCATTGGGGCCAAGAAATGAAGTTTTCTTCTCATGGTGAATTTATAATTCAAAGTGGTTAATCTCAAAACATAAACTAAAGCAAGCCTAGCAGCCCGTATTAAGGAGGAGTCATCTCTAGTTTCCGGGCATGTTGTGGAGAGGATTCGTTCCTCAGTCCTGTGGAAGTGGGCTAACGGTATGTCATATAATAATAATGCTTAGGTAAAGTCTACAGTTCTGTGACACGGACTTGTAGAAATGCAAGGCAGAAGCTGATTTCTCTCTCCTGTAACAGGACAGAGATAAGTGGCTCCGGCTGGGAGGATAGCATTGCCTCTGCCACTGTGGGTTCTGGTACCTGAGCCCATGGCTGATGCTCCAGCTGAAGTCACATCCTGGGAGGAAGAAGAGGAAATGGAGGTCACCCTGCTTCCTTTTTAACTGTGTGGTTCATAGGTTGCACCCATGACTTCCACCTCCCAAAGGCAGACTTTAGCCATGTGGTCAAATCTATCTGCAAAGGAAATTCAAGTATATGTTATACTGTTAAGCATCATTATTGTCCTTCATCCGTCAACAAGCATTCTGTGATGGAGCACAGGGATCAGATTTTTAAATTTTGTATAAAATGCTGGCTAGTAACTACTTCAGGCTCTGCAGGCATAGTGATCTCTCTATCAACTGTTCAGTCATGTAGATCAAAAGCTGTCATGGGCTTGATGCAAAGGAATGGACAAGGCTATGTTCCAATAAAACTTTATGTATAAAACAGGCAGCAGGGCAGGACGTACCACCTATTCTAGCCAATGCTGACCACTGTAAATTTCCTGAACATACCTACGTGTCTTTGCTGATGCCAGTCTTCTCTCCAGAAACACCCCTTTACTCTTGATTAAATTGCAATGACTGCAGACATCTGGTAATACTCATCCTCCTAGACCAAGTTCAAATGTTTCCTCTTCTCTGGGGCTTTCTTAAGTGGCTATCTTAATTTTTCACGTGTGCTTTTCTAGTTGTTTTAAAGTATTTGTTCTCTTCATTCCTAATGGAAGACTGTCTGATAGTACCAGGACAAACATGCATGCTTATATATATTATAGATAGATAGATACACAACAGAAATTTCCTCTAAAAGTATACATTTTATTCCAACGACATGCAAAATAAGAACCCACATCAATAGATTCTTTTCTTCCTTTTTTTGAGTCTGTGAGACAAAACTTCATCTTGCAGAGGCCATACATGAAAATCAAGAAAAAGTAAAATCGACTCATCAGAACCTGATCCATGTTATGTACGTTACTGATGTTACATATATAACAAGAACTTGGAAGCTTGTGGCTCATTCTACAGAGATATTTACAAGTTAAAATATCCCACTTATTTATGGAAACATACAGTAAAGAGTATATTTAATGTGCTTGGGAAGTCAATGGGATAGAAAGAAATACTTATACAGCAGATGTGGCCCAGATTTGAAAAAAAAAGTTATAAAGGAAAAAAGACTTACTAGTAATCTGATTTAAAATTTATCAACACAGAAATGCAATGCGTCTTAGAAGAGACCCAGTACAACTAATTAAAATTAATTAGATTGCAATTATTGAGTAGTATAGGAAGAACAAGGGAAACATTTCAGTCAGCATTTCCAAAAATACTGTAAAACTTTCACGATATTAACATGCTGGTGTTGAATGTGATATGTATACAGTGGCCACTGAAGAGAACATCAAATTGCCTTTTTATGTAAGAAATTGGATAAAGAACAGGAATCAAGTCAATCCAAAGTGTAATTTTCTCATGAACATGAATTGATGGGATGTGTTCGGGTCAAATATAATGTGTGTGGTTATACAGCTGAGCCAGGAATCTGACATTTCTTTGGCCCTGCTATAAAATTTAAAGTGACATGCTTTTATTTTCCTCCGGGGCTGTGGCTGTGATTCTCAGATGAGAAGTGGCCTCAGCTGGCACAGTTTAAATGGAAATACATGTGGATAATAACCATACACTATAAAGCACTGCTGGCCAACCAGGAATCAAATTAAAGGTAAGTAAAAGCTTTGTTTGTATTTCTTTTGCTTTTAAACCTTTCCAGAGATTTGATTATATGTTATTAGCATGAAGATTCATTGAATAGGAACCCCAGGAGACAAAATAGTGTATTTAGCTTCAAGACTCTTCCTGAATGAGGGTGTGGGTGTACCTTGTGTGCCTGTGCCTGTGTGTTTGCCTGTGCACATCAATCTTTCTTTCTCTGTGTACAAAAATAAGAAGAGAACACTGACCCGTTTGTCCAGATCTCTTCAGTAGGGAACAAACCTTATCTAGGACCCAGGACAATGGCTTTTTAAACTCACTTTAATCTACTTCCCTTCAGGAAGGCATGAAAGGAGTACTGTATTTTCAGTACTAGCTCAGCACTGAAGTCTTGGCTGCAAGCCTCTCCAGGGCTCTTAATTAACAATCATGTATCTAAAAACGGGTGATGGTTTTCAGGATTGCCAGGAAATAACACTTACCCCCTGGTATTTCCTGACTGAGAACTTCCTCACCATTTCCAGTTTGTGGGTGTGAAGACTTTGGTGAACTGTCAGTGATGAAAAGGAGTTGGTGGGGGGAACCAGAGGGACCCTTGATTGGATGTCCTCTTCATGCACACCTTACGATTCATGTTCTGTAGTGCACCGGTGAGTCAGCCTTACTCCCACGGTAATGACAGAGAAGCGGACACAGACGAAAGGGTAATTCACCTAGGCCAGAGCAGCTGCATCATGCGAGCCCAGAACTCGGCGAGGTCAAAGGACGCGTTTCTCATACCACCCTTGGTTTATAGGCTCATAAATGTACGTGATTCAGGTTTCCACCGAATCTTAGTGGTGAACAGCGCTTGAATGCTCCAGGACACATTTGTAGTTGTTTTGTAAGAAATGTCATTTTCCCATTGACAGAAATAAACAATGCTGAGATATTTTCCCCACGGGCAGGACTCACATCAGCCACTATCACTTGGTCAGGAAGTTTATTCATCGTGCAATTCCACGAAGAGCCAAGTCACCTGCCGTTGCCATAGACGAGGCAGTGGAGCTGCCAGCGCGGCCTGGCTTGCTGTCTGACAGATTTGGTGTTCCCCATGTGGTCCGTGCAGCAAGAAGGCTTTCAGGCGCACCACTGGCGGCTCTGTGGGACATCAAGCAGCTCCCATTTATGCACCGACTTCCTCCAAAGTTTCCTGACTTCAAACATCTGTATGTTGAGGCACTTTTGCAAATGATGAAAAATACAAAACAAAACAACAACAACAAAAAACTCTTGACTTAGGGAAAACTCATGAATATTTCCAAAATGAAAACCTCTTTGCTTTATCTTGAAAAATATGGTGCAGAGTACAGCCATGATCAAATTTTTGGAAGAACTGTTCCTTAAAATCATAGAGTTAGCAGGAACCTGTGGGAACAGAAATACATGCCATCCTCTTCAGACTCTGCCATTTAACAAAGAAGATGTTCCATTGTTAAAAGTCTGTTACTTCTTCCTTGAGGGGGTTTATGTCTACATTTTCCCCTGGGTTACCTATAAAAATTACTAACTCAATTAATAAAAATAATTTAAAAATGTTTCTCTTCCCAATATATATTTCATTCAATTTAGTAGCAAAATGACAATAATAGAATATGATGGCAGAATTTGGTTGCTTTATCCAAAATTCTATTTTTTCTGGTTGTTTAGTCAACTCTTCATCTTCTACGTCTGCATAACTGTGTTATTAGGACTTTTAAGGAATTCCGATGTATTTAGATACAGTAGCTCCCCAATTACGACCCTGTAAGCCTTTTTGTAACACACATGTTTCTATAACCTCTCTCTCACGCACGCCCCATCCTCTACAACCGAGGGTCCTTACAGGCACACTTGTATCCCGTTTGCTGCTATTAATTTACAAAGTCACTCATTAATCCTTGACAAAAGAGCCATCGACTCACCTTTAATATTCACCTCCCTAGACTAGCACATAATTCAACTCTGCCTTTAACTCTGTCAATGGCAATACATTAAGCTACAGAAACTTTCACTGGGGCTTTAAGTACCTTCTCTGTTAAGAAGGGACAGTGGTGGATGGGATCCCTGGAGAAAACTGGCCTCGTCACATCTTGCTGCGGTAGACAGAGGACTGGAGGACCATCACAGGTACAGGGCTACTGGCCATCCTGCGATGTAGCTGAAGTTCATTTCTAGTGCCCTAGTCTTCCACCCAGATTATCTCTCCATTTATAAAACATGTTTTTATTGTTTTAGAAAGTAATTATCCAGGTTTCCTCATTGTAATGCCTGTATGTGAATTCATTCCATTGTCAAAACCTACTTATCTAGTTATCAACTATGTAACAGCCCACTCTGAAAAAAAAGATAGTAAAATCTGGCAGGCATCATGTTCAACTTCATAGCTGTCTTCGATTTTTTGTTGAGTTTTACTCACTGAAGGTGAATAAGAAGAAAAGTACGTTAGACAAGAACACTTTGTTAGTAACCTATTTTAAAAATTATTTTGACAGTTGCTTTCTATTTTTGTGCATTTCCCAAGTAACAGGTCATTTGGGTAAGGTAGACAAATATGGAAATGAAAACACAAAGTTTGAAAAGAGCCAAATGCCACTAAATTTGTAAAGATCCACTTTGGGAGGCCAAGGCAGAAGGATGGCTTGAAGCCAGGAATTTAAGACCAGCCTGGGCAACAATGTGAGCTCCCATCTCTATAGAAAACAAAAAAAATTAGCTGGGTGTGGTGGTGTGTTCCTATAGTCCCAGCTACTTTGGAGGCTGATGTGGGAGGATGGTTTGAGCCCAGGAGGCTGAGGCTGTAGTAAGCTGTGATCATGCCACTGCACTCCAGCCTGGGTGACAGCACAAGCAAAGCCTTGTCTTAAAATAATAATAATAATAATAAAATCCATCATCCACATCTTAAGTGGAGACTTACAAAAGAGATACTTAGCATTTCTGGATGTATAGGACCAAGGGAAAAACAAGTCAGGCTGTGAGGGCTGCGATTGAGGTGGAAGTGTTTTATTCCTGTAGGAAAACAAAATAAGTTCCTTGAGACATACTTGCTACTCCACCTCCCAGGTTCCAGCGATTCTCCTGCCTCAGTCTCCTGGGGAACCGGGATTACAACTACACACCACCACGCCTGGGTAATTTTTGTATTTTTGGTAGAGATGGGGTTCACCATGTTGATCAGACTGGTCTCAAACTCCTGGCCTCAAGTGATCAGCCACCCTCAGCCTCCCAAAGTGCTGGGATTACAGGCATGAGCCACTGTGCCTGACCTGAAAACAGACTTTTAAAACATGAAAAGCTATAGGGATTTGTGGGAAAATAACAAAACAGCTGGCCTTGCTATCACCAGAGTCCCAGAGGGAGAAGAGAAGGCAAATGAGACTTAGTATAACATTTCAGAGAATAATTGCTGGAAATGTCCCTACAATTTAGCAAAAGCTATAAACCAAAAGATTCAAGGAGCTGAGTAAAACACCAACAAGATACCCATGCTATGACACATTCATAATAAAACTTCTAAAACTAAAAGCAAAGAAAAAAATTGATAACATCCAGAAAGAAAAGAAATGACGCGTTGCTGATAGAAGACCCATTAGATTGACAGCCGACCTCTCATCTGAGACCGTGAAGGCTCAAAGGAGGCGCCACGATGTACTTCAAGTACTGAAATGAAAGACCTGTCAAATGAATTCTCTATCCGGTGAAAACACACTTCAGGAGACGAAGGGGAAATGTGGATGTTCTCCAACAAGGAAAACGAACAGGAATTGTTACTTAGGAGCCCACCCTTGAAGGATGGCTAAAGGAGCTTCTCCACACAGAAAGGAAATAACCGGAGAAAACCCGGAATCTTGTGAGCAACAACACCAAAGAGCCCTGGAATGAGCAAAAATAGAGGCCAATGTAATAAACCGCATCCTTCACATAAGTTTCTCAAATCATGTCTGATGGTAGAAGCACAAATTCTAACATGATGTGATGTGACAATAATAGGTAAGTATGGAGAGGAAATACAGCAATTTTATTTAAAACATGGGGTTGTAAAGGGATGTAAAGGAACATAATATTTCTATATGTCACATTAAGTGGTAAAATGTTGATATCGGTGGCCTGCATTAGTTAAACACATGTACTGTGTCTACTTAACCTAGAGCACTAAGAAAATTATGTGAAATTCTATACTCAAAATACTATAAGTAAATCAAGATGGAATCTAATCTTTCAAACTTCTGACCTCTTAAAGATTTTTCATTAAAGTAAGTTATTTAAAAAGTGAATACATTTGAAGTTCAGCAAAATAGAGAGAGCAGAGAGGTCACAGCATGGCAGGAAGAGAGACAGAGAAAGAGGTAGACAAAGATACCTGATTTTGCATATTCAATATAAAAATGAGAAAAAGAAGTAGGAGTGTACAAACATCACCAAAAACATCAAAGAGGTAGCCCGAATGTTCTCTGCATCAGATAATGTCTACTTTGCGGTGGCAAGTGTCAAAAAAATAAATAAACCTATTTTAGGGCTTATCTTATTTAAATGAAAACAGTTTTTCTAACTCTTTGGAATCCTTAACTTGTTTTTTTTGTTGTTGTTTGTTTGTTTGCTTGTTTGTGACAGAGTCTTGCTCTGTCACCCAGGCTGGAGTGCAATGGCATGATCTCGGCTCACTGCAAACTCCACTTCCTGGGTTCAAGCGATTCTCCTGCCTCAGCCTTCTGAGTAGCTGGGATTACAGGCACACACCACCATGCCCAGATAATTTTTATATGTTTAGTAGTGACACAGTTTCACCATGTTTGTCAGGCTGGTCTTGAACCCCTGACCTCAGGTGATCCACACGCCTCCTCCCAAAGTTCTGTAATTACAGGCGTGAGTCAAGGCGCTCGGCTGGAATCTTAACCCCCTTTTTTACACCTCTTCATTCACCAAATCTTGTAACTTTCCCCACGCCCTCGCCTGCGATTCATTTCTAGATTTCCAAGGACGTTTGGGTTTCAAGGTAGATGGTTCACAGTTCTCCTTATTAGTACGTTTGTACGAATCAGACCATGGGGACCATTTTAATTTTAAATTTAAAAAATATACAAGGAAAACTTACTTCTTGCATAATTGTAGAAGTCCCCAAAAAGCATATAAAATTTGAATAAGTCCAAAAAAAAAGACCATTTTTTTTGGTTTGTTTTTCATGGCACAGTAGGCTGAAATCTTGTTCTCTAAGCCTGTCTGAAAACCGTCTGTCTTTCTTGGGCACATAACCTTCTTCTGTTCATCATCTATAATGATAGTTTATCAACTATCATCTACAGTTGTTTAAAGCCCTGACTGTGTAAAGTCTGCTGTTAATTTTTAGGAAACGAAAGAGTTGTCCATTTTGTATAGACTTGGAAATAATTTTTGTCCAGTAGAGAACGTGATCCCCGAAGTTCTGGTGCTATTTCTGCGCGGTGTATGAACTAGTTTTCTTTCCGTCTAATTTAGCAAGCCCATTTCATCACTCGCATTGGGTAACTGACTAGCGGCATATCCGTGTCTTGTGTTCTCCTCAGAACCAGCTTCTCATCCTGCTGGGCTTCTCAATAGCTGCCCCATAAATCCTTAACATATGTTCATTATAAATTCCTCTGAGGATTCCATTCTTCTAGTTTTGAAAATTACACATAGACAAAACAAGATAGAGGATATGCTAATTTTAAAATACATTTTCTCCATTAATCAAGTTTGCACTGTTGGGAAAACACTGTTTTGTCCTAAATATTTTACCTAATTTTTACACGATACTTAGAGTATGGGGGCTTATTTAAGATTTGAGGGTGGTTATGATTTAAAAGATTTATGCACAGAGAAAACAGACACACAATTTTCAGTTGAGTCTTCCATTTTGAGCAAAACTCCCTGGAAGGCTAGATTGTAAACCCCAGCAGTTTATTCTCTCACTCAAACACTTTAAACCTTTGTACAATGGCACCACTTTTTTTTTTTTTTTTTTGGTACTTACAATTAATGTTATTTCTCTCCCATTCTATTTGTATTTCCTTACAGAGTCAATGAAAGCAAAAGCAGAGGCTTATTAAGCCAACTCAATGGCATTACGCCCCCAGCAAATCCAGTAGGTCAAGTGCCATAAATTATGGCCTTTTGCATTGCATGAACACCGTGAAGATAAATGAGGACGCTAACAGAGGACACTGAAGGAAGAAAAGGACACACTTCACTCTGCATTTTTGTTCTCCAGTTTATTTTTTATATCTTTGGGTAAAGGTAGCATTCCATTACCTGTGAACAAATACTTTATACTACACCTTTAGCTATTTCACCCATATACATGACAAAATTGTCAATTCCAGAATATTGACACAAACTTCGTAACACTGGACGGTCTTTCTGGCAACTTAAAATAGGAAAAAAAAGGAAAAATAAAAGCTCCAAATATTAAATTGATGTTCTGTGCCTTTACATATCACATATTAGAAAAATAAATGGTCATAATAGTCTCTGAAAATCCTCCTCATTCGTTCTCACACACATTTGTAAATGCTGATGTGTTTTCTAACTGTATTTACATCTCTTTCATGCCCGTGTCTCCAATTCTATCAGGTAATGTACTTGGTCTTTTTTTTTCTTTCTTTAACATTGTAATTTTGTGCAGCAGGATGAAAGGAGTCCAGCTTTCTGTTTCTATACTTGTACTCCCTAGAGGCAACAGAGATTGGAGGACTGTAAAAGAAAAGTGGAGGTAAAAGTGTTTCCTTCAGATTGGAAGGAGATGGCTGAGGTGCAAGGGAGGAGCAGCAGGAGTGGTCAGTTGGATCAGATCGCAGCAGGTGCATTTCACTTTCCTGTGGCTTCATCGTCCTGGCAATGGCTCAGTGTTCCAAGCATGGAAGCTGCAGAGGAGAGTAGAGGGACCCTGGATGGGATTTCCTGCAAGAAGAGAGGACACAGCAGTCTCGATGCCTCCACCTACCAGTGCCATGGGAACAACTAAGATGCTGGCACCGTGGCATGGCACCAGGGGGGATTATAAGAATGATTGGAACAAAACATTACATACTTCAGCAAGATTGTGGCTTGAAATAAAGATTAAATTACATTATAAAAATATAAATTTAATGTGTATGGCACAATTGCTGTATAGATATTGGATAAGGTGTGGTTGTGACTACTTATTTTTGTAGGATGAGAATGTTTGTACTGTCATTGTCCTAATCATTATGATGAAGAATCTGTTTGGAAACAAGTGAGGTTTGTATTCACAACCTGCATGCCTTTGACTGATGTTTCTCTCCAGGCTCTCACATCAGCTTTATTGTCCCTGAACGCCTGTCAGAAGGTGAAGGCTGAGGTCACTATTTGTTTCACCATTTATGTTATTTTAATGAAGATTTGAAATAACACCATGACTATCACTACAAAGATAACTCACAAAACAGACCAACAAAATAAATCAGGACATAGAGCGTTTTGAACCTTGGGATCCGGTGTGGGAGAATATTGTGTTTAACAGTGTCAATTTGAACTTGTTTTTAAGTTCTTAATGTTCAAAGTAGTTGAACGTGTGTGTGTCAGGGGTCAAGTCCATCTCATGGTTAAACTGCGCTAGTGGACTGGGGATATAAATGAAATATGCTTTCACAGTCAAGAACATACCCCATGGCTCCGCTTTTTTCCCCCTGAATTCTTTTAGATTTTACTCTGGTCTACAACAAGCCAAGAACTTGTCTCTTCCCTTCTGAAATTTCTTTCAGAATCAGTTTCTATGAAAGCAATAACAGTGCCTGCAAGCACGCACACACACACACACACACACACACACACACAGCCCACGCACATGTCAATATACAGGTACACAGTATCACTCACCCGTAGTCATATTTCTGGAGGAGAAAAAGTGAATGCTGGATAGTCAAGTAGAAAGGATACTGTTAAAAGGCAAGCAAAAAGCTGATTACCTTTTATCTGGGATATTCCTTCCTGTATAATAGTTAATAGTGGACTCTGAGTCCTTCCCTTCCGGGTCAGTTAGTTAAAATCCTGCCTGCTTAATTCCCATTTAAATTATTACCATCCATGGGCCATTCTGTGCTGTAAGATTTTTTAAATAAGTATTTTTGATGAAATGATATTCATACTTCAGAACTCAGGTATCATTGTGACCCTTTCCTTGCAATCTAAAACAAGGTCTATGATTTTATTTTGGAAACATGTAGCTAAGGCATTAGAAGTAAGGCATTGATTGTACTGAAACCAAACTCCTACGAGACACTACGATTCCAGAAGTTATTTTAAATAGTTAGTCCCACCCACCATCCCCTCCACTTCTCACTCTGCTGATTTGCTGAACAGAGGTGATCCTAAGAGAATGTTGTCTATGATTATTTTATCTATTACTTAGATACAGCCAAAATTCAGTGTTAAACGTAGGAAAGTATGGTACTCTTCTCTCAGTGTCTAATAGAAACGCGTACACTACATGTATATTCAGTCATTACATGAGTAAAATCATTCAAACCACTCTTAAATATTTATGTTTCTGTCTGTTTTCAAAACGTTGAAAATGCAAAAGATCAAGCTATTGGCCCAAATTCTACATGTTAGTTGAAGGTATCAGTGAAGATAATTTTATTGGCGGTTATGCCGTGACATGTTTATTCACTCTATGTTGGATATTTAAAGTAACCCAGATACACACTGTGATCTACATTGTGTAAGTAAATCTTATCATTATTTCCATAATTCGAATACGTAATTCTTATCACAAGTACATGATTGCTGGGTCTAAATCAAATAGTAATTTTTATGCTCTTGATACCTACTGGCATCATGCTTTCTTCAATGATTAACCTACATGCTTTCTTAAATGATTAACCAGTTTATATTCCTTTAAGATTTCTGTGAGAAAACCTATGATTTTGGGTCCACTTGACCACTCTGTGGCTTTTCCTATTGTAGTTTTCTGTTGAAGGTTATTCTCATTGACTTCTTTTTCTTTTACACTTTATGACGCACTCAGTGAAAGGTGCTCCACACCAAGTGCACAGTTTAATACTTTTTTATTTAAACAAATATCCACATAACAACAATCCTGTGGTGCAAACACCACAGAAGTAGGAGGCCACCTTTCCAGGCTTCCCCACTGTCTTTCCACCGTCTCCTTAACACTAACACAATTTGTGATTTTATAAAAATCTCCTCACTCTCCTTGATAGCTTTAAGATAAAATAACCCATTTCTAAATAAAATGGCACCTGTTTCTTGAATTTCAAACACATGCTATTCAAGATTATTTCCTCTCTTTTAAATGTCAAGACAATGTACTATATTGATGGATTGTTAAATGTTAGGCAAACTTGATTTTCTGAAATAAATTTAATTTGGTTGTTACGTATTATACTTTTGGTATAGTGCTGGACTTGGTTTGCAAATATTTGGTTCAGAATTTTTGCACCTACAATTATTAATGAAATTGATAACTTTTCTATATTTTCTTTTGTGTTTTGATATAAAGCTGTTCATTTCTCTATTTTGTTTAAAGTTTATGGTATAGTTGTTTTATTTCTCTAAAATCTTTGTTTGAATTTGCTGGTGAATCAAGCTAACGTTTTGGTGGGAAAATATTTTTAAAAAGTGTAATGTCTATTTGTTGGAAACAAAATTACTGATATTTCTTATTTCTACTTGCATAATTTAGTAGTTATTTATTTTCTAAGAATTTGTCTATTTGATCTATAAATTCAAAAGCCATGGCAAAATCTTGCTAATGATATTCTTTGTTTCTTTTAAAAGTCTGTAGGATTTGTAGTGATGACTCTTTTTATTTCCTTTCTATGCTCGGCTTCCATGAGTTTTACTGTGTATTCTGCAGTTTTTAAGAGCAATGTATATGTATAAAAGTAAGGTTTTATGTACTAAACATATTTTGCAAATGTTCTATATCCCTGCTAAGATTGTTTTCTTGCCTTTTTCTATCAATTATTTAGGCATGTGTGTAATATTTCTCACTTGAATTGTAAATATAATTTTTTGAGATTATAAAACATTTTGCTTAACACACTATCAGAATAAATAATGTGGTACATACACATTTAGAATTATTATATTTTCCTGGTGAGTTGTAGTTTTTATGTATATAATGCATGTCTTTTTAATACAGATAATGTTTTACTTACTCTATTGGTAGATTTTTAACATCAGTTCTCTGGAGATTGGTGTTTTTGCCCTTTTCTTTTGATTTTCTTGCATCTTAATATTTCTAAATATGCTTCCTTTTAGCAGTATATTATTGGGTTTTGCATATTTTAAATATCCAGTATAGCCATTTTGAGTTATAATTGAAGGATCTTGTCCATTTTTTAAAATAAACTTTATTTTTTAGAAAAGCTTAGCTTTACGGAAGAATTAAGAAGACAGTACAGAAAGTTCTTGTGTAGCCCATACTAAGCATTCCTGTTTTTAACATCTTATCTCACTATGATACACTGCTGCAATTAAAAAATCAGTCTTGATACATTAACTAATGTCCAGGCTTTATTCAGATTTATTTAGTTTTTGCACATATGTATGGTCTGTTCAGGATCCCATACCGCAGGAATATAATTTCTGTTGTCAAGTCTCTTAATCTCCTTATGGTTGTGATAGTTTCTTAGACTTTCCTTGTTTCCTAACAATGTGTTCTAGAACATTCCTCAACTGAGATTTGTCACATATGTTTCTCCTGATTAAACTGAGGTTATATGTTCTGACAGGAAGACTAGAGAGGATTAGTGTCATTCTATCACATTGTGTCACATATAATAGGTACTATCAATATAACTTATCACTTCCAGTGTCTGCCTGGCTAAGGTAGCATTTCAGGTTTTTCTACTGTAAAGATTATTTGTTTCACCATTTCTGTACAACCTTCTTTAGAAATAGGTTGTTTTATATAGTCCACACTTAAGGAATAGGATGTTACGTCTCACCTTTTTAGATTAAAGTGTCTATATAAATTATTTAGAATACCGGATTCTTTTTTTCTGGTACTACAAGATGCTCTAGGGTCACCTGATATGTTTCTTGCCCTCTTTCTGGGATATCTGGGTGTTTTTTTTTTTTAGAGTGCAGCATCAGAACCAAGATCTGGACCCCGAGTGGGCTCCTTGCAACTGAGGTGCCCTTGCCTCTGGGCCCTTTCAGCTGACATAGCAAGAAAATATATGTATGCACTAACCTGTGACTATGTACATACCTATAATTAGTTCTATGTAAAACTGTCCATAACAATATTAAGCTGAAATTAGTCTCTTCTGATCTCAGAAACCCTAACGCATCACAAGGAGCCTTCTAGACTTTTGCTCTTGCTCCTCTGGAAACTCCACTCAAACAGGGGGAAATCAGGTCCCACCACTCACACCCTATTATTTAAATGTTTACTAGGTGAGGCAAGGTGGTTCGTGCTGTAGCCTCGGATCCCAGCACTTAGGGAGGCTGAGGTGGAAGGATTGCTTAAACCTAGGAGTTCAAGACCAGACTGGGCAACACAGTGAGAACCTGTACCTACAAAAAAAAAAAAAAAAAAAAAAAAAAAGAGAGAGAGAAGAGAAAAAATTAGCCAGGCATGGTGGTGCATGCCTATAGTCCCAGCTACTTGGGAGGCTGAGGTGGGAGGATTGCTTGAGCCCAGGAGTTCAAGGCTGCGATGACCCATGATTGCACCACTGCACTATAGCACTCTGGGCAACAGAGTGAGAACCTATCTATCTCTAAAATACATACATACACACATGTTTACTACTGCATTTGTTTTTAATGCAATGACTGATACCTGTAAGATTAAATTTACTGTATTACTACATTTTTTCTATTCTTTACCTTTTCTATTTTTCTCTATTTGTGTATTTAAATTGATTTAGTTTTATGATTGTTTTATTTTTATTACATAAATTTATTACAAACATTTATTACTTTTCAATGTTTGCCCTAGAAATTGCATTACACATCTTAACCTATATTTATTTTATATTAATTGTTCCTTTTTTCTTTCTTCCCAAAACAAGAACCTTCAAACAAAACACTTAAATTATTTCCCTTCCATCATATATGCTACAGTTGTTAGACATCTAATTCTCTCATACACTTTGAAACCAAAAATATTTTAATTCTTGCTCTAAACTGTCGATATTTATTTAAATTTATACATGTAAATTGTATTTTTTTATTGCTCCCTATTTTTCTCCCAAATCTCGAACTGTCTGACCATCCATTTCACTGGAAGAACAACCAACAGTCAGTGCAGGAATCTCAGTGCCAAAGTCTTTGACTTTCTCTAACCTCATCCTCCCTGAAGAACACAACCATTGTCATTTTGTTTCTTTTCATTTTATAGTTATTATTATATTTGTTAGGGTCCTCCAGAGTAATAGAAAATGTAGAAGACATACGTATCTTCTATATATAGAGAGAGAAGTGAGAGACATATAGAAATATAGATAAATACACACACACACATATATATACGAAGTGAGAGAGAGAAAGAATTATAATATATACTATTATAATACCTACATAAATAAGGAATTGGCTCATGTGATTATGGAGGCTGGAAAGTCCAAATCTCTGGTGTGAACTGGCAGGTGATAGACCCAGGGAAGCAGAAAGTGCAGTTTCAGTCCAAAGGCCAGAAGCCCGGAGACCCAGGAAAGAGTCGATGCTATATGCTGGCAAAATTCACTCTTGCTTGGGGGAGGTCAGTCTTTGTTCTACTCAGGTCTTCAGCCGATTGAATGTGGCCCACCCACATTGGGGAGGGCTATCTGCCTACTCAAAGTCCACCGCCTTAAATGTTAGTCTCATCTAAAGACGTTTCCATAGAAACATCCAGAATATGAAACCACATAGCTTAGTACCCCAGGGTCTGGTCAAGTTCACATGTAATATCAACTACAACAAAATATAATATTGTTTTTTCTGGAAAAATGTTTTTTTGGCAAGAAAAAAAAAGAATTTTTTTTTTGCTTGCCATTACTTTTAATGTCAAAAACCACAATCAGTTTTGCATCCACCTAATATTTACCAATAAATACTTGGAATGACTCTTTTTTTGACAAATGACTATTGTTAGCAAAATGTAAACTATTTCACAAGAATTGAGTGAATACCCAACTTATTTCAATACCTCTAATACTGCCATCACCATGAAATTTAAAACCTTATTCGTTCCTTCTTGTAAGTGTAGACCTAAGGAGGGTGCATGCAAAACTAGGCAGAACTCAGGACAATTCTAAATAATTTAGGGGCTGCCTGCAGTGAAAGAAATTTTGCACTGAGAACTGACTGTGTTGGGAGTAGCATCTGCTTCTCCAAGCGCTCACTTGGAGCCCTTTCTCCGGTGGACAGCGGCAGCATGCTGAGTCCATGAGTGACGGCTACGTGGGCGGTCCACATCCCTCCCTTCCGGTACGTCTTTCCACGCATTGCTGCTCCAGGCAAGAAAAGAAGGGAGAGGACTCCTTTCTGTTGATCTCACCTCTGGCTCTACTACACGCTGAAAGCACAGGGTTCAACCAAACATCACAACCTGGAAAAAAAAAAAAAAAAAAAAGCAGGTTTTGAATAAAAATATCTTAAAGTCTTGTGAGCGATGGTATGGGAGCTCCACACAGGGATAAAGGGAATATGGCAGAGGGGGAATATTGGGAAAATACGTCCCCCACATTGAGGATGGAGGAAATGTTTCTTGTTTTGTTTGTTCTATTTAATCACAGCATCTGGGGCACATCTCTAGTAGATGCGTTTGTCGTTGTAATTCACGACAGCAGCTTAAGACATGAAGGAACTCTTCAAATTTACCTTCCTTTATTGTAACCAAACAATAAGACTAATATCTTCAGTGTGAAGCCACATAAAAGGATGTCTTGGAAACCATATAAAGTGGATTTACTTTCTTGCAGCTTTAGTAAGCCATTCAAAAAAGTATTTGATAAGATTGAGTGAACTAAAGGTTAAAAACAATTGTGATTTTTCAGAATGATATATTCAATTTTGTATGCAACTATCACTTAATGTATTTATTTTTCACTTTTCTATCTCTACTAGTCACTCTGGCAGGAATTATTTGGTTATAATACAGCAAATATTAAACTGTACAGTGACCATAAATTCCCTATGTATATATCTATACATATAAAATCAATATATATTCAATATTTTTTTCTTTGAGATGGAGTTCTGTTCTTGTCGCCTAGGCTGGAATGCAATGGCATAATCTAAGCTCACTGCAACCTCTGCCTCCCAGTTTCAAGTGACTCTCCTGCCTCAGCCTCCCACGTAGCTGGGATTACAGGTGCCCACCACCACGCCCAGCTAAGTTTTGTATTTCTAGTAGAGACGGGGTTTCACCATGTTGTCCGGAATGAATATATCATTCTGAAAAATCACAATTGTTTTTAACTTTTAGTTCACTCAATCTTATCAAATACTTTTTTGAATGGCTTACTAAAGCTACAAGAAAGTAAATCCACTTTATATGGTTTCCAAGACATCCTTTTACGTGGCTTCACACTAAAGATATTAGTCTGTTTGGTTACAATAAAGGAAGGTAAATTTGAGGAGTTCTTTCATGTCTTAAGCCTGCTGTCATGAATTACAATGACAAACACATCTATTAGAGATGTGCCCTAGAGGCTAGTCTTGAACTCCTGACCTCAGGTGATCTGCCTGCCTCAGCCTCTCAAAGTGCTGGGATTACAAGCGTGAGCCATTGCTCCTGGCCGATATATTCACTTTAAATATTATGATAATTAAGAGAAGAATCAAGTTATATTCCTTTTAGTATAGTCTCCACTGCCATTCTGTCAATGCATGCATGCTCAATATTGTATCTGGGAAGTGTTTTACAGTATGGGGTGGTGGAAGCCGGGTTCGTAGCTAGTGTGTATTTTCACGAGATAAGTACCCTCACTATGGGAGGGCTACAGTTACCAACTTGGTATCAATTGGCTTGAAACTTGGAATTTTACATCTGTGTTCACATTCAGGTGCCAGGCGAGAGCTGGCCCCGGCACAGCACTGGTGTTGTCCTCCCTCCCTGAATCTCTGTCCAGATATTGTCCTTTGTCTTCCGTCCTTTTATTACATTAACGAATTAATTAATTGTGAAAACCAGACTCCTCTGCAGAACTCCACAATGTGGTTGGAAAATAACACCGACCTGTATGAAACAGAGACTGATGTTGTAAGAGTTAGACAAAATGAGAGAATATGAAATATGGAAAGTCAGTGCAATTGATCATAGCAGTGATATGATTCTCCATTTCTAGGGCTCCTTCCAGGCACAGTGCCAAGTTCCCTACACTTATTGCCCCATTTAATCCTTGAAACAGTCCTAACAGGATCACACTACTGTCAGACCCACTTTGCAGTTAAGAAAACTGATATTTAGTAAAGTGAAGTAACTTTTCCAAGCTCATACAGGTAGTAAGTGGCAAACCCATTTACTTTCAAATGTCTTATACAGGTGAGAACTTCTTTGACTTTACAGATGGGTGAGGTAACTGTGGTTGAAATAACCTGAGACTATGTGGATAAGAAGGGCTTTGGATTATGAGTGAGGCTTGAAATTCGAAATAAGTACAGTTGACCCTTGAACAATGTGGGCATTAGGGGCACCACACCAATGCCCTGCATAGTCAAAAGTCTGAATATAACACTGGAGTCCCCCAAACCAAACTACAAACAGCTACTGTTTATGTTACTGCTAACATAAACAGTTGACTAACACGTGTTGTATATTAAATGTGTCACATGCAGTATTCCTACAATATGGTAAGCTAGAGAAAAGAAAAGGTAATTAACAAAAATCATAAGCAAGAGAAAATATATTTGGTATTCATTAACTGGTAGTGAAACCTCATGAAAGTCTTCATTCTTGTCTTCATGTGAAGCAAGCAGAGGAGGAAAAGGAGACGTTGGTTTTGCTGTTTCAGAGGTGGCAGAAGTGGAAGAGGTAGAAGGGGGAAGAGGAGAGGCAGGCACACTCAAGGTAACTTCTATTGAAAAAAAAAGTATAAGTGGACCCTCAAAGTTCACACCCAAGTTGTTCAAGAGTCAACTTTATATATAATTAAGAGAGAAAGAAATCTCTCTTATTACATAAGTATCTATTATATTGACAGTCTTTCTATTACTTTTTTACAATAACTGTATCATTATCCTCATTTTAGAAAACAAAAATACTCCAAAATTTTTAGAAGTAAAATAATTCATCCAATATTATTTAATATACGTTATTAAGCTGTGACTTCAGATTCTTAGTGAAAGTTAAACGTGTTCTAAACACCATGCCTCCACTTCTGGTAGCTCTCTCTGGGGTCCTAGACAAACAGGGTTTCTCACCCATGACGTGAATTCACTAGTTTCACATCATTTTGCTAGAGCACTTTCAGAGATCAAGTATTGTACCTATTGCCAGCTCCCTATAGCCTTTTTAAAAAAAATTCACTTAAAACCAACAGTTTCTCAGAAGAAAAGAGTCAGAAACTCAGGGAAGCAGGTGAACAGAGAGTAAAAGGACAAGAGAAGTTCCAGAGAAATTGAGCAACGGGCCCAGGGTCACACAGGTGGTAAATCACAGAGCACAGATAGGAACTCCTGCACCATGACAGCATTAATTCTCTTAACCACCACACTGTTTTGTACCTCAAACATTCTATGTGTAATTTCACTGAGTTTAAAAGCCACCAGTCTGAATTAGCAAAATGTCACCAAAAGTAATTTAAATGTATGTCTCACCTTCATCTTGGATACTTACTTCTTATTCCCAACTCTTTCTTTCCAACTTACTTTCCTCTAACGTTCCAACAAAGACACAAAAACAGTGCAAAATTTGTTTTTTTTAAAAAAACTAAAATAAAACAGGGAGAGAGTTTCTGTCTCTGTTGCAAAAAGGAGGGAAAAGTCATTGCCAGAAGTATGTTTAGGTAAGAAAAAGATAAAAAGTTGGCACCTTAGCTCCCGTGTGGGTAGGGCAGCAGAGCAAGACAGTTTGTTATGAACCAAAGTCCAGGTGAAAGTGCCGCAGCTGTCTTGCTAATGCACTTGCAGGATCAGGGAAGATACAGAGATAAACTCACAAGCCATGAGCTGCTGAGCAATTGGGAACCCTGCAGAGGAAGCCCTTTCAAATGGGAAGTCAACTGCCAAATGATCAGGAGGTGTGAAAGGAAGAACCAATCACAAAAGAAACACAGAAAGCAACCTTCCACCTGTACCAACAGGTAGCCCACGCATTTCATCCGACTTCAACTGGAATCACACAAAGCTGCGGAGGGAAGGAGAGCAAATATATTTGTTAAAATGTCATTTCCCTTAGCTGCAAAAAAGTAGAAATAGGGTTGAATGTATTTCCTCAATCGCTCCCTCTTGAAATCATCTGATTTTCTCATTATAATTTGTTACAGATGCTGCTTTAGATCTCTCTGCATAGAGATGTGCATTTTTTAAATGTATTTCATGATATCAGTTGAAATAAAAAGGAAAATGCTCTCTACTCTCGAACTGAAGTGAACCATTTTTTTGGCTATGCAATGCTAATGGCAGGAAGCATGTATAGGAAGAGCATTGGGCATTTTGAAATAAAATACACCTAGCCTTGAAAACTGTGTTCATCCATTTCACAAATGACAGACCGGGCTGATTACTGGGGATTGAGTGGGAAATCCCAGAGAAAGAGTGGAAATTTATATATTTTTGTAATACCTAATTTATCAATGAGGTTTTTTTATTACTTGTGGCTTTGGTATATCTTTTAAAAATTAGTTGATCCAGGTCAGAAAGATTTGCTCTACATGCTCTCTTCTAGGAGTTTTATAGTTTCAGTCCTTATATTTAGCTATGTAGTCCATTTTGAGTTCATTTGTGTGCATAGTGTGAGGTAGGGGTCCACAGTCATTATTTTGCATATTTAGGTTTTTCTTATTTTCTTTGAACAATGTTGTTGAGTTTTCAGTATAAAAGCCTTATACTTCTTTCATTGAATTTATTTATAAGTACTTTATTCTTCTAATGCTATTGTAAAATAAGTCATTTTCTTAATTGTATTTTTGTATTATTCATTGCTAGTGTATAGAAATAACATTGATATTTGCATGTTGATATTTGCATCTTGATTTGCATGTTGATGTTGCAATACCATTGATATTTGCATGTTGATATTTGCATGTTGATGTTCTGCATTGCAGAACTCTTTTATTAGTTCTAATAAACTAACTTGTATGGATTCCTGAGAATCTTCTTTGTTTTCATGGGAGCTTGGAGACTAGCAGGAAAGACATACTTTGAAGAAGTAATTACAACCCACTGTAAAGGGGCCCATGTGGTAATTCGGAAGCAAGAAACAAAGAGCCCACGGGCATGTGGATGCTGTGGGAGGAGAGGCACCCTGAGGAGGGGGCACGCACGCTGAAACACCTCCTTTAACTGCATGGAAGCAGAGCCAGGGTGGCCTCCACAGAGGGGTGATACGTGGGAAACAAGGAGAAATTAAGGCAGGGTTGAAGAGGTTAGGAGTTTTTTCCTAAGAAAAAGAAGCAGGAAGTTTGTGAAGGAATTTAAGCACAAAAATGATTTAAAATTTCTATGGCAAGATTTTGACAGTTACGTGGAGAATATACTAGAATAGATCCTAGGAGACCAGCTAGAATGTTGTGAAAGTTCGTCAGATAAGAAGTGAAAATGAATCGGACTGGGAGAGGGACAGTAAGATTGGACAGAAGCGGATCACTTCTAAATTAAGATTTAATAAAAGTCATGAATATAAAGAATCTGCATAGTACTAAGTCAACAATCGTTTCCCTCTTGATAAATAGCAATTTAGAGATATTAATACGAATGGCTAATAAACTTTGGGCAAATCGTCTATGCCAGCTATTGTGCTAAACAATATTGCATGTTTTGGTCTAACCTTCACTGTTACACATTACACAAATGAAGAAACTCTTACCTGGGTTAGGTAGGTACATTGCCCTGTTCAACTCAGCTTGTGACATGGAAAGGAGCTCGAGTGGGATCCACACATTCTTGAGCTTCCATGCCACCCCTGTTGTCCCCAAACTATGGGTGCTCCTCCAATTCCTCAGGCAGCTCAGTAAGTTATTCAGAGTTACTCTGAATAACCAACATGGTATTTTTGGCTTATATTATTTCTATTTAAGATATCATTTTAAATCAATAGTTGATAGAATAAACAATGTCTAGACATACTACCCTATCTGTATTCAAATATTTAAAAACATTATCAGTTGAAAGAAAAAGGTATTGTTCATAATGAGGCTCCAGGTGGTCAAATCTATGTGCAATAAAAGGAAGTACAGAAAAAGAGTGGAAATTTATATTTTTTGTAACATCTAATTTATCGATAAGTTCTTTTTTTATTATTACTTGTGGTTTTGGTATATCTTTTAAAAATTACTTGATCCAGGTCAGAAAGATTTACACTATATGCTCTCTTCTAGGAGTTTTATAGTTTCAGCTCTTATATTTAGCTATGTGGTCCATTTTGAGTTCATTTGTGTGCACAGTGTGAGGTAGGGGTCCACAGTCATTATTTTGCATAGAGTGTTCACTTGTCACAGCACCATTGGTTGCAAAGACTGTTTTACCAGTGAATCATCTTGGTACTCTGGTCAAAAATTAATTGACCTTCAATGTAAGGATTCATTCCTGGATTCTCAATTCTATTCATTGATCTATATTTCTATCCCTAGCTAGTACAACACTCTCATAATTATTGTGTCTTTGTAGTAAGTTTTGAATTCAACAATTACAAGTCACCCAATTTTGTTCTTTTTTTTTCAAGGATATTTTGGCGATTCAGTGTTCGTTGCATTTCTATATACTTTTTCATATCAGTTTGTCAGTTTCTGCAAAATAGATAACTGGAATTTTGATAGAGATTTTGTTCAATCTGTACATCAATTTCAGTTGCATGTATTGTCTTCCTATCCATGTGCATGATATGCCATTTTATTTATTTAGATTTTTCTTATTTTGTTTGAACAATGTTGTTGAGTTTTCAGTATAAAAGCCTTATACTTCTTTCATTGAATTTATTTGTAAGTACTTTGTTATTCTAATGCTATTGTAAAAGAAGTCATTTTCTTAATTGTATTTTTGTATTATTCATTGCTAGTGTATAGAAATATCATTGATATTTGCATACTGATGTTGTTTCTTGCTGTATTGCAGAACTCTTTTATTAGTTCTAATAGTTTTTATGGGATTCCTGAGAATCTTCATTATACAAGTCCATGTCATATGCAAGGAGAGAGTTTTACTGTTACCTTTTCAATCTGGATGACTTTTACTTATTTTCTTGCCTAACCTCCCTGCCTAGAACTTCCTACACAATGTTGAATTGAAATAGGGAGACTGGAAATCTTGTCTTTTTTATTGTCTTAAGAAAAAAATCATCCATCTTAACCTATTATATATGATGTTAGATGTGGGTTTTTGGAACATATCCTTTATCAGGTTGAAGGGTTTCCTTCTATTTCTAGTTGGCTGAAAGTTTTCATCATGAATGAGTGGTGAATTTTTCCAAATGATTTTTCTTCAAGAATTGAGATTATCCTGTGATTTGCTTCTTTATTGTAGCAGCATTGCCTAATATGTTTATTGACTTTTTATAATTCAAATCAACTTTTCACTCCTGAGGTGTATCATACTTGGTCGTGGTATACAAACCTTTATAATTATATGTTGTTGGATTCAGTTTGAGTATTTTTCCATCTGTTGATCCTAAGAGATATTGTTCTGCAGTATTACGTTCTTGTGATGGCTTTAGCTGGGTTTTGCTTATACAGTAACACTGGCCTCCGAGAATAATTTGAAAAGTCCTGTCAACTCTTCTATTATTTGGAAAAGTTTGAGGAGGAGTGGTGTTAATGCTTTACTGTATGTTTGGTAGCATTTACCACTGAAAACATTTGGAACTTAGATTTGTGTGTATGTAAAATGATTTTACTTACTAATTCAATCTTTTCACTTGTTATGATTTATTCAGATTTTCTGTTTCTTCTCGAGCCCGTTTCAGTAGTTTGGGTCTTTCTTGGAATTTGTCCTTTCTGATAATGTACCTAACTTGTTGAAAGAGAGCTGTTCATAATACATCCTCATATATTTTTTAAATTTCTGTAATGTCTGTAGTGATGTTCCATTTTTCATTCTTGGTTATGGAAATATGAGTCTTTTCTTCTTTTTTCTTGTCAATATGATTAAATTTTGTCCTTTGAAAAATCCTTCAAAATACCCTTTTGGTTTTGTTGATTTGTTTTTCCTATTTCATTTAGTTAGCTGCAATCACTGTTATTTCCTTCTTTTTGCCTGCTTTTGGTTTAGATTGCTGTTGTTTTCTAGTTTCTTAAGGTAACTAAATGAGTGTCTGGATCCTTCTTTTCCCTGAGTCTTTGTTAGGAACATACACAAACTTGCACATGTATACAACCTTCAACTTCCCAAATAAAATGTCTCAGATGTTCATTAGGTTATTGGCATGAAATCTGTTTCATTTTTTAATGTAGCTGTTTACAGCTCCACATTTTTCATTTAAACACTGCTTTAGCTGCTTAACTTAAGTTTGCATACGTCGCGCTTTTGCTTTTATGCACCTTAAAGTATTTCCTAATTTATCTGGTGACTTCTTCTATGATCTATTGCTTATTTAGAAATGTGTGGTTTAATTTTTACATAGTTATGGGTTTTACAAATTTCCTTCTGTAGTTTATTTCTGATTTTGTTTCTCTGTGATCAGCAAACATATTTTGTGTGATACCCATTCTTTTACATTTATTAAGTCCTGTTTTATGGCATATTGTATATTCATTCAAGGGAATGTTTCTTGTATACTTCAAAAGAAAGAAAATTCTGCCTTTCATGATAGACTGCCATGGAAATGTCTCTTAGATAGAACTGATTTTTAATGTTGTTCAAATCTTCTACATTCTTATTAATTTTCTGCACAGTTATTCTATTCATTATTAAGTTTTTAAGTCTCTATTATTGTTGAATTTTGTTTTGGCTCCTAAAATTCTTTCCTTTTTGCTTCATATATTTCGGGGTTCCTTTGTTTAGTAAATACATGTTCATAATTGTTATAATTTTCTGACGCATCAATCCTCAAGGATACATGATATCCTTCTTTATCATGTCTAAAATTTTTGTCTCATTATCTGTTTGCCAAATGTTAAGACAGCTGCCAGAGCTATATTTTGGTTACCAGATTTATTGTGTATCACTTCCATCCTTTTATTTTTAACCTATTTCTGTCTTTGAATTTATACTGTATCTTTTATAGACTGTATATAGTTGGATTAAAATTTTTCTTTTTTTCCATTTTCTGCAATTTATTTGCATAATTAATTCATTTGCATTTAATATAACTACTGGCATGATAGAATTTGTATCTGCCATTGTAGTATTTTTTTGTTTTAATGACTTTTTAGTTGTTGCATTGTTCTGTTACTCCTTGATTACAGACTTCTTTTGTACTAAATATATATTTTCTAGTGCACCTGTTTATTTCCTCATAGTTTCTTTTACTGTATTTCACCCAGGTTTCCAATCAGCATTTTAACTTGACATAGTCTAGTTCTGATTCACATTATATTAATTTCAATGATTTACAGAAACTCTTCTTTAATATACCTCTGTTCTCATCCATTGCTTTTGTGTTCTTCTTGTCATCCAAATCATATATTTATACATTATATCTCCATCAACACCATAGTATAATTATTACTTTATGCAATTGTCTTTCAAACAGATAGGAGGCTTTGCTGATAATTGGACTTTTTAAAGACTGTAGTGTAACAACTCTTTATATTCCTCCCCAAAATTTGTTTTATTGTTAGGTATTTTGTTTGCCTTTTGATTTTGTGTTTCTTGTTGATGATTTTGTGTTGATTTACTTTTCTGAAATAATTTTGTAACTTTTATGTTCCCAAGAGTGTGCTATTACTGTTTCTGGCCAAATGTTTGTTTTTTTCTGTTTTGTTTTAAGTTGTCATTTTTATTTTTAAGTTTGGCTTCCTAGGGTTCACCTGGGCTAGTATAATCATGTAGTTCTCCAAAGATTGGTCAGAACATTATCTTAAACATCTCCACTGTTTGTCTTCTACCTTTGGCCAAGAGGATCTGTGTGGCAAGGTACACTTCCAGCATCAGAAGGATTACAAGACAGCCTTTGCTTTCGTGACTGCTTGGCCAGAGCCTCACGGTGAGCCAGAGATAAGTGTCTGAGTCCTTCTCCTCCCTAGGTCTTTCCTTGGTACATGCACAAATTTGCACCAACACACAGCCTTCTAGTTCCCAAAGAATATGCCTCAGATGTTCAAAGCTCTCTATGCTCACATAGTTCTCCAGGAATTAAAAATAAAAAATCCAGCCAAGTTCCCGTTTGTCCCAACCGAAATCACAGCCTCATGCAGCTGCAATATGGTGAGC
This sequence comes from Chlorocebus sabaeus, assembly GCF_047675955.1. Lineage (NCBI taxonomy): Eukaryota > Metazoa > Chordata > Mammalia > Primates > Cercopithecidae > Chlorocebus > Chlorocebus sabaeus. The sequence goes on from NC_132912.1 coordinate 2,514,125, forward strand.
AGTTTGCCACTGTATTGGCAACACTTAGGATTAAGGTCTTTTTATTCATGGAACTTAGCTCTGAGTCTGATAAAATAACTGGAAAGTACTATCAAATCTGAGTCGCAGCTGATTATGAATGTGAAATAAAGCAAACATCAAACAAATGGCAGACATCTTTTATTACAGCTCTTCTGTATTATGAGACTAATTCACATTCTCATAATTTTTGTTGCTCTCTGTTTGTTCTACTTTTATGAGCTCTATATGTTTCTCAAATGTTTTATTATCTCTCACTCTTGTTGCATATGATAGAAGATAATTGCTTTATAAAAAAATCACAGGCTTGTAATTGATTCAAAAATATCTGCTGACCTGGCAAAAGAAAGACAGGCAGAATTAGGACACAGACAGGCGAGCTGTTGCGGTTGTCTCACAGCTGCTTTTTCTCTTTTTTACTGTCAGTCTCAGTTACTTTTTCATTTTTCAAAACTTTCCTTATACTTTAACTCATATTTTGATGGCTTTCGATTGTTATCATTTATGTACTTCTTTCACAGCAATTGTCTTTAAAATTTATATTATCCCCAAATGCTTCAATGGAAGAAAACCGTTTACTCCTGAAATGATGGTGAGTAACTTTGATTTTGCATAATTCACCAGCTATTGTAGTTGTAATATGGTAATGAATGTGAGGTTTACTAATGACCAAACAGCTGAACAGCTTCATCATCTCACTTTCTAAGACTGCATTTTAGATGACTCAGGTGGTGTCACTTACAGGCTGCTGTACCATGTGCTATCTGGAGGTGAAAGCTTGGGAACAATTAACAGCAAAAGAATGCCCTTCAGACCTCTTTGTTCTCCCATTGTCTGCCATTCTAATTCAAAGCATACACATGGTCCTGTAATGAATGTCCTTATTCTAAAATTGCTCTCATTAATTTTCCACCTCTCTATTTCCCTTTGAATGACTCATTGTACTACAGGAAAATTTTTACTCATGGTGCCTGTCAAAGTCTGCTCAGCAACCCACCTTTCATCACTCAGATGTACGTATTACTTATGCAGAAACAAGTAAACTTAACCTCAATCAAAACTGCTGTCTTCTCAGGACACCATGTGAACTTCCGTTCCCACATCTTGGGTGGTGCTTTTCCTCTATCCTGGGAATTAATCTTACCTATCGAAAAAGAGTACTTAAAGTTCAAGTTAAGCCTCACAGAGGAAGAGTCTACCAAACACATCTGCCTCTTTATCTTAAATTTTTTAAAAAAATGTTTAATTTACCTATTCAGTAGGATTATTATTTCTAATGCTTAATTTGGAATTACCAAGTCATTTGTGAGTTGAAGCGATCTTAGGTTTACACCAGTTTATTTTCTAGGTTGGTACTGTTTAAAACTGCTCATCACATTAAAAGATATAACTCACATATGTTTTATTAAACATGATGCTCTATAGCACTTTTGTTTCTTTAAATACAGTTTTATTTTAGAATAGTCGTTTTAGTTACAGAACTATTGTGAAGAGAAAGCATCCATGTAGTCTACGCTCATTTTCCCTTACTGGTAGAGTGTATTAGCCTGACATATTTCCCACAATTAATGAACCAGAATTGATACAGCCTCATTAACTAAATTCTGCTCATTATTCAGATTTTCTCAGATTTCTACATTTATTCAGATTTTCTCAGATTTCTACATAATATCTCTTTTCTGTTCCATAATCCCAAGAATATCACATTCCATTTAATTGTCATGTCTCCTAGTCTCTGATTGGCTACAATGGTTTCTCAGTCTTTCCTTGTTTTGAAAGGCCATGATAATTTTGAGTGGTCGTGGCTAGATTTTGCAGAATGTAGCTGATATTTTTCTCATGATCAGATTATGTGTGTTTTGTAGGGAGATGGCAGAGATAAGGCACTCCTCTTGTGACACCACCACGAACTCACTGTTGATGTTAAACTTGATCACCTGGCAGAGGTCCTGTTTGTCAAGCTTTTCCCCTGCAGGGTTATTCATTTTTCCCCCTTTCAATACTGAGCTCTTCAGGAAGAAGCCACTGTCCACAGTCACAGGTAATTATACTTCACCTCCTTGACACTGGGGTATCAAATAATATGTGGAATTCTTCTGCAAAGAAGATTTGTCTCTTCTCCATTTATTTACTGATTCTTATTTATATCAGTGTGGATTTATAAATATTAATTTTATATTTTGCATTAAAATCCAATCAATACTAATGCATACATTTTGTTGTTCAAGTTGTTCAAGCTTTGCCCCTTGAGAGACTCTTGGTTAACTCTTGTGACCCTTTGACACACCCCATCACTGTGTGTGTGTATGTTTGTGTGTATGTGTGTGTGCACGTATAGCACTTTTCTACTTTCTGGTATTACCAGATGCTCTAGACTTGTCTTGTACATTTCCTACTGGTCCTACAATCGGTCATTTTGCCAATAAGTTGTGTTGCGCAGAATGGAATTAGAAACCATATTTTAAGACAGTGTGCTCATTGCTACTGGGAAATCATTACTTCTAGATTCTCTTGGCAGACAGAGAAAAAGAAGATGTGTGTGAATACACTTGTCTATAAATATTTCGGGACATAATTATTTGTATCTATAGTAAGATAAACATGCATTTGTAGTAATGTCTCCAAGTCTAATCTGTTTCAACCTAGGTCACTCTAGCTTCCTCTCCTCGCTTATCTGTAATCTCCTCACTCTAATAATAGGAAAAGTGGCCCCTGTCATCCACCATTCATTTATTTAATTGTTCAATTCCAGTGAACAAGTAGAGTGGTTTCAGAATTTGTCAATTTGTTTCCTGTGGGTGACAACTTTATCAACTAAAGGATCTTTTTTTTTTAACGTACTATTCCTTTAGCCTTTAGTCTTGCATCACACTCATCTCCAAATCATTCAGCTAAACATTTCCATGTGACCTTCCTTAGCAAGGTGGTCTTCTGTGTTGGTGATACAGTTATATATTTTTGTCACATTCTGTTTATATCCTGAGATCTCCCAACAGCCTAAATACCCATTTAAAAATGCATACTTAAGGTTTTCTCTTTGTCCTCTAAAGATCTGAGTTTTGACAAGTGCATTCTGCCATACCTCTACCGTTGCAGTATCAAGGAGAGCAGTTTGACCATCCTGAGAAAATCCTGCATGCTTTCCCTGTTCACTCATCATCCCACAGAAACCCACATCCCACATTGACGTCCAATGACCTTTTTACCATCCTGATGGTATTATTCTCCAAAATGTCCTATCAAGGGGCTCAGAAAGTGATGGTGCTATTTCAGACTAGTGACTTTCACTCAGAAATTTGTATTTAAGAGTGTTCATATCCCTGCGTAGCTTGATAGTTTATTTTCATTCCTGTGTAGTATTTCCTCTTATACCGCTATTTAATTATCCACTTCATGGTTTGTTTAGTTATTATCCTATTGAAGGACATCTTGTTTGATACTAGTTTTTGGTGATTATAAATAATGACGCAATAAGTATTTGCGTGCAGGCTTTTGTGTAGACATACTTCTTCAAATCAATTGGTTAAAACCTCAGAAGATGATTGGTGTTCATATGTTACACCAAAGGTAAAACTAAGCTTTGTATACATTTTCCAAAGTTTTCCAAACTGAATATACCGTTTTTTTCCCTTCCACCAGAAATTAATGAGAATTTATGTTGCTCCAAATCCTCTCCAGCAATTGTATTGTCAGTCTTTGCAATTTAGCCATTCCAATAGTTGTGTGGTGAACTATTGCTGATTAATTTGCATTTCCTAAATAACACATTATGTTGAACATCTTTTCATATGCTTATTTGCCACCTCTCTATCTTTGGTGAGGTGTTCAAATTTTTTGCTCATTTTTATATTAGTTTTTTTTTAAACTGTTGGATTTTAAGAGCCTTTGTACATTTTACATTTTTACATACAAATCTATCACATAAATGTTTTGCAAATATTTCATCCAAGTCTATGGCTTGTCTTATCATTCTCTTAACAATGTCTTCCATGGAGTATAAGTTTTCAATTTTAATAGTGTATATTCAAATTTTTTAATGGGTCACTAATTTGGTATTTTATCTAAAAACTCATTCTTACAGGATATAGGAGTATGATATTTTTACATATGTCCTTTTACCTTACTGAGAGAGATAGAACAGATCTAATTCTTCTTCTATGAACCAGCCTTAACGTAGAAACAGTAAGACATTGTGGTTCCCGCCTCACTTTAATCGTGGTTTTTGCCATTACTTTTAATACCAAAATCAATCCTTTTTATTCTTGTTTTTTTCTGTATGAGATTAATTTCCTGGCTCCCATAGAGCCTACTGTTTCCTCCAACCCTCTTAACACTGTCTAACGTCCAGGTTCCATCTCCTGGTGAGGTTCCATTAAAGGAGACCATGAAACCCAACAGGAGTGAATGTTGGTGGGACCGGCCCTGACCCTTCCAAGTGAGAAAGTGCCCACCCCCACTGTTAAGATCATGGACAGCTGAACGCTCTCCTCTTGGGTTCTCCAAGAATTTCTCTGAGCTGAGCTGTTTGCCCTGCTTATCTCCCCACCACAAAGGCAGCTGTATCCAACAGGGACCCTGTCCTGTGGTCTCGGGACAACTTGAGAGGTCCATGACAGCTGACTTTGTCACATTCAACTTGTTCTTTCACTTGGATCTGCTTTCCTCCCTCCTTTTCAGGGTTATTCCTTAGAATACTCCCTGGCACACGTCCTCCAAGTAAATCACTGCTTCAGAGTCTGCTTCTTGTTTTTTGAGATAGCGTTTTGCTCTGTCACCAGGCTAGAGTGTAGTGGCATGATCTCAGCTCACAGCAACCTCTGCTCCCAGGTCCCAGTGATTCTCATGCCTCAGCCTCCTGTGTAGCTGGGATTACAGACGCCCGCCCCCATGCCCAGCTGCTTTTTTGTATTTTTAGTAGAGACGGGTTTTCACCATGTTGTCCAGGCTGGCCTTGAACTCCTGACCTCAAGTGATCTGGCCACCTCGGCCTCCCAGAATGCTGGGATTACAGGCATGAGCCACCATGCCCAGCCCAGAGTCTATTTCTTATGATGCATCCACACGACATTGAAAAGTACAAAAATACACAAGAGTGAACTGCCATCATGAACTGCTCCTGGTTACACATACAATGTGCTTGTCACAAACACTACAGTTCTGCTCTCAATAAATGCACATTCTACTGAGAAGATCCCATAACCATACAAAAATGAGTACAGTTAGAGTAACAACAGAAAACCCTGCAACATAGGGAGAAATTATGATATAGTGGCTTAAAAGCAGGCATTTTGGCCATTTAAGTTAATTCAACTTATTATTTTAATTAGATTTAAATACATGTTGAAGTCTGTGCTTTAGTACAGAGATCTGTCATTGTCAGAACTCTCAAAGTTCTTAAAGTACATACATACAGATTTTATCTGATGAGAACAAAGTAATGCACTAGTAGGTAACACCATGGCTTTCTCAAATCCCGTCAATCTCACTTTTGTTTCCATCCACGGATGAGGTATCAAATTCCGCGGAGATGCTGAGCTGTTCACACAGAGATAACCAGGCAGCGTTCACCTTGAGCCCACCGGCCCCCACCTTGGGGCCTCTATCATGACCCTGAGGAGTGGCTCACCTGTGGGGATTGTTTTATATTTAGGCCTAAAATTGTGGCTCAGCCAAGGAGCTTTGACCAATGGGGGATGGGAGGCGTTGGATAAATACTTTACACTTCTTTCATGCATGCACTGTCCTGAGGCACCTGCCAGGTCATCTATGGAAGCGATCACGTAGTCATGCATAGCCCCTTAGGGGAGTATCCCTGTCCTGGCCCTCCCTCATTACCTGAGTCTCCTTCCCAGGCTGTTCCCCTTGCTCTCTGGATCTCATTCTCAAATGTGTTATTTGCACTGAGCTAGTGTCTCAGGTTTACGTTCGTTATGGGGATTTCGACTAAGCAACGCGCTACAAATTACAGGAATCAAGGAAGCTGCCTGAAAAGTCTTCGTCAAAAGGCTATTTCACACATGCAGAGATGCATACATAATGCAGCTTCCACTCACCTCTTCATCCCTGGCTCCCTCACTGCCCCTGGGGACTCTGTTCTCCTGTTGGTGAAATAAAAAAAAAAAAAAAAGAAAGAAAAGAACTTGCTCGTTTTTTGCCTTTTGTTTTGGTTTTGCTTTTTACCATCGAAGTCCTGTTTTGTGAGGAGCATCACCCCCACATTGTTCGTCTGTTGTAATGATATATTTATCACATCAACGCTGCCTTTCCTCCTTCAATAACTTGTTTGTATTTCCTCGTTTTCCCCTCCTGCTGCTATTTTATTTTCTACAAAAGCAGGAGTGTTCGTGTTTTTATTTTTTTGAATTTTTTTTTTTTCTTACGAGGTTCTGTTTTTATTTTCTTTTCTCTGCTGGAGCAAGTAGATCGTCTCTGTTCTGCTGGACTAATTCCAACCTGTCATTCTCTCTACCTCCAGCAGGTACCTCCTGCCAAGCCAAGAGCTGAGAAAACAAATTTTCTCAGCCATTGATTAGACTCAATTAACTATGGAGATCAGTATCAGTCATGAAGGTGGCTGAAATGAATGGAACAGGTTAGTTGTGGACCAGTCTTCCATCACACATAGACACAGATGAAATTGAAATAAAGTTTGATGTTATTTGAGCTGGTTAAATGCTCTGAATAAGCAAAAGAAGTGTAAATAGCTTCTATCCTGTTCTTGTCATAATACTATCATTTTATATCTATAGAATTCACTCACACATGAGAGATTCAGAATTAAATGTTCTTATACGTGATGATTGGTTTAAAAGGAAATTATTACTTACAAGAAATATCATGTTCAAATAAAAATTATAATTCAGAAAAATCTTTGGAAAGATCTTATATTAAGGGCTACCATTCATTGGGGAATATCCATGCTACAGGCAATGAATACATAGCAAGAGATATAGTTACAGAGATGAGATATACAGATAGAAATATAGAGATGTAGATATAGATATGTCCTTATCTATATCTATTTTGCCAAACTTTTTCTTACCTAACATGTTCAAATACAGAATATGATTATTGTCCATTTTGCTGTTGAGGAAATTGAAAAGACATAAGGAAGAGGAGTTGAGTAACACATTGAAATTCTTTGGCTGAACTCACAGCAGAACACACTGAAATTCCTCAGCTTAATTCACAGTAGACTCACATGTGAACCCAGGCTTATGACCTCACCGCCGATTCACTGTAGCCTTCCAACTTTTCAGTAATATTATCCGCTTCTTAAGTGACTAATGTTAACTGTTTTACGTGCTTTAATTCTATGAAGGATATTCCAAGGGAAACATTATCTCACCATTTGACACATATGGTACCTGAAGCTCTAAGATGCTGAGTCACTATCATGATCCTTCAGCTGGTGGATAAAGGAGGTGGTCCCTGCACCAGGCATGTCTCGTGTTGAAGCCTGGAGTCTAAACTGCTCCACTTTGCTGCCACCCTGCAATGTAGCACCCGTGTGTCCTAAGCCTCAGCCTCCCTCCATGTTTCCTGCCCTGGGAAGGTCACATCTTGCTTCAGAGTCAACTGCATCTGCCCTTGTTATCCCCAGAGCTGGATGCTGAGTATTCTAGCCTTTTGCCTCTTCAGCATCAGTGAATTTTGTGTATGATCTTTCTGTTGTTCTCAGAGCAGATAAGTGCACATGTTTCCTGGTGACAGGAGGCAGCACTAAGTCTCTTTTGGAAGAGACATTTCTCCTGGGAGTCGAGTTGACAATCAATCCCTCGAACTATGCTAAGTAACAATACATCTGTGTATGGGACGGCCACAGTGACTCCAAAGAAGGAGCTGTGCGTGTCACCGCCACAGTCATGTCGAAAGCGTGTTGAGACAGCTGTGTGCAGATGAGAGGGTTTTTCAGGGTGGCTGCTGTGGCCGATGGCCTTTGTTCTCTACATATTTAGAAAGTGATGCCCTGAGTTAGAGTTGATGGGAGAACGTTACATGTGACTTGCAAATGAACTAGACAACTTTGAGAAGCAGGTTGAGGTAGAAGGAAGAGATGATTCTTGAAATACAGAAGACTGATTGTTAAGGTGAGATCCAGCTCTGTGTCTTGCAGTGAGATAAACATTCTTTTCATGTTTCTCTGTTAATCTTTCTCAGTCACTGCACAGTCACCTCTGTCCCTGAAGCCACGCTCTCTCTTAGGCATGTTTCCTTCAATCCTGGGGGTACCAAGGTGTTAATAAATTATTATGTTTGATAAAATGTTCCTCCTACATGGCAGATTTGTATTTGAACTAGGAGCTTTCAGAAAACAGAAAACAACTTGCTCAACAACTAAGAAGTGGACGCCTCCTATGAACCCAGACTTCTCCTGACGCTGGGGAGGAGCTGTTGAGTTGCTCAAGCAGGACAGTCTCTGGCAGTAAGGAATTGATATTCTGGTGTAACCGCTAAGCATTGAGGGTAAAGAAACCTCCTAAAGCAGGGAGGTAAAGATGATTGTATAAGCACAAGATCCTCAAATCATTCCTTGCAACTGTTTGTCTTTTGTGCCCATGTAGACCTGGCCATAAGATTTATTTAAATACATTAATAACTAGACTCTTATAATTCAGGATCAGGAACATTGACACGCTTTTTAAAAAAATTGGTCGTCATTCACAACAGAGTGGCTCCTGGGGCAGACACACCTGGGTGGTGTCTCCTGTAAGGCTGAATGAGCTCCTTCCAGAACCTGTCATAAAAATTTCAGGATTAAAGCATTCCATTCCATCAGAAATGCTCCCTCTAAATTCCCACAGACTTGCATTCTACTCAATAAAACCTCTCCCCAATTCTGCTCACATAGCTGGAAAGGCAGACGATGGCTGTGCTATATCATTATGTTCCTCCATCTTCTGCCAACTCAGATGATTAGAGGCAATTCTAAAACTTTCTGTCCTATTGTTCCGATAGGTCTGGAAATAAATTTAGACATTCATTATGAGCATCGATGCTCACATTCACATCTCTTTAACTCAGAAAACAAAGCCCCCTCTCCTCCCGCTTTATAAAGAGAGTTTGGGATTTGGAAAATGCTGAAAAATTTATGTGATTCCAAATTCCATATGCATATCCTCACTTGTAAAACAATTGCATCCTTTTAACGTCAGACCATAAATTGATTGGGATGTTATTTGGTCTGCTTTGCATTTATCAGCCAAGAAAATCATCTCATAAGATATGGGAAACTGTCCAATCTAAACATATGTTTTACTTGTACTTATATAGACCTGCCCCTTTTCAGAATCAATGCAAAGTTCCTTAAAACCAAAGGTTTCTATTTTGGAGCAATTATACATAAGCCAACTATAAACTGGAGGTACTTGGTGTGATAAGGTTCTAAATTTGACTCTGGGCTTCTCACAAATGAAACAAAAAGAAAACCACTGTCTCCTTATAGAAAAAGAAGGCACCCCTCCTTTGAGGAAGTAAACAGAGTTTTATTTCAGCCTCAGACATAAAACCAAATCAATTTTACCATCAAGACTTAGTATAGTAAACATCATTTTCATAGTAGGTACATTTTTAAATATTTTTCTCTTTCTTAGAAACATTAAAGAAAAAGTAAAACACTTTTTAAAATAACCTGTTATTTAGACATTTGCTAATTCAAATTCACTGAGTTGAGTAAGCAAGGTTCTCAGAACTTTGGTGTATTTATTCAGAATTCATGCTTAATGAATAACTTGTAGCTGCTTTGCCACATGGACTACACAAAGCGTAAATAAGTGAGATGATGAATACGTTAATTTGCTTCACATTTGTAACCATTTTAATATCTTTATGTTCCTCATAACATCATATTTTATACCTTAAATTATACAAAATAAAATTTATTTAAAAATAAATGAAATCAGAATGAAAACCACAAAATACCTAAGATGTGCATATTCCTTTCTATAGACAATTAGTTTTGGAATGAAGAATGTGATTAATAATATTTTTAATCAGAAATGAGTCTTCTACTATGATCCACTGAGACAATCAAGAATTGTACCATAATTGTATTAATAGATTTGACATTAAGAGTAGGATAGCACAGAATATCTAATTATTAAGACCACTTTAGATACATCAAAATAGTAAAATCTGGCTAGCTAAATTCAGTGAACTTGAATTAGTAAATGTCTATGTAACAGGTTCTTTTAAAAATAATGTTTTTTTCTTTAATATTTTCAAGAAAGAGAAAGAATATTTAAAAATGTATCTTTTAAATACAATAAGTAAATGATCATTACTATATTAAGTACTGATGGTACAAATTTGAATCGAATATGGAAACTTATTTCCTGGGCCTTCTAGAGTAGAAGAGAAGATAAGTGAAATACAATGAATAAAATAAAAAACGACAAAGGATAAAAGTGACATCAGAGAAAGAACCAGAGAACTTCATAGAATATTGTTAAAGTATTAAACGTTGAAAAAGGAAAGAAGTAGTAGTGAACATCAAAGATATTGATTCAATCACAGAGTCATTATTAAGGAAGCCAGGAGCAAAAACCATTCTGAGATACAAGAAAGTGTATTCAAATTGTACCCTACTGAGAATGAAGTGCAGCAGACCCATTTGAGTCATGTCCTGTGTGTATATACACATATGTGTGTTTACATTTGTGTTATTTTCACTGCTGCTTTGGGTCAGAAGTTATTTTGTAACTGATTCTGCTTGATTTGTTTGGTAAAGCTTTCATTTTATGCCAGTAAGAGGCTCAAATACGTCCAAATCTCTCAAAGATTTTTCAAATCTCTTCCAGGGTTCTTATGAGGGCTCAGGGTCTGCACACATTAGATTATTCAGGTGAGGTGTGTGTGTATATGTGTATGTGTGTATATATGTGTGTGTGAGAGAGAGGTGGAACTGAATACAGAAAGAGACAGAACTCATTATTCTATATATACTGTTGCCACAAGCAGAAAACCGTCTGCATCTCATATCCCGTGATTATAGATTTCTATTGTAACTATAAAGAAGAATTATCTAGTTGCTCTAGCCACTATACCTAGTTCTTCACCCACCATTTCCTTTGACCTCACCTTAAAAAGATTTTTGCACTCATAATTCTATGAATCCACTCTGTTTGGAGTCATCAATAGCTTTTATCCTTCTGTATTAGTCCGCTCTCGTGCTACTAATAAAGACATACCCTAGATTGAATGATTTCCAAAGGAAAGCTGTTTAATGGACTCACAATTCCACATGGCTGGGGAGACTTCACACTCATGGTGGAAGACCAAGGAAGAGCAAAGTCACCTCTTACATGGTGGCAGGCAAGAGAGCCTGTGCAAGAGAACTCCGGTTTATAAAACCATCAGACCTCATGAGACTTACTCCCTATCACAAGACAGCATGGGAAGAACCCGCTCCCGTGATTCAGTGACCTCCCACCAGGTCCCTCTCATGAGGGGATGATTACAATTCAAGGTGAGATTTGGGTGGGGACACAGCCAAACCGTATCACCTTCCAAAGAGAACGAACTGCCTTTGGTCTTCATGTTATTTGGCCTCTCCACTGCGTTGAGTGTTTCAAACCTGTTCTTGGCTCACCTGGCTGCCAGGGTAAGGCACGACCCAGCGTTTTCCTACTCCAATGACTTCCCCTTCCCACCTGCTCTGCTGCTTCCCTTATAAATATTATTGTACCCCAGGGTTTATTTCTGGGCCCTCTTTTCATCATCTGTATCTTCCTATACCACCTCAGGCAGATCCGTGACTTCACGCAGCAATTCAACAAGATGGCTAGCAAATATATTTCTGTAGCTTCACTCTTTCCCCTAAGTCTAGTGTATGGGCCATCAGGAGCGTTATCGAGTGGTCTGGAAAGGGAAGATGAAAAGCTAAAGTGGATCCACATGTGACCTGGATCATATAGCCAGAAGGCGTGCCCTCGGGGGGACGCGGCATTGTTTTCTACTTCACAACTGAGTAGTTAGGTCAAAATTAGTAATTTCCTACCTACTGAAAGTCCATCATTGTGGCTGACCTTTCCACTATTGCTGCTAAACCTAGCACCCCGTGATGCTGAATGTTCTTTATTCCTGGAGCGGCTTCAGTGAGTGCCTGGGTTCGGTTTGTGTGTTTCCTTGTTTTCACATAACTAACAACATGTCACGTTCTTTACTCCTGGAGTGACCAAAGCTTGGAGGTTTTGCTTGTTTGTTTTTATGCAGTCCATGATCTTATTAAACCCTTCATCAAAACACAGAAACCCAGATCCAAGCCCAGCATTCTAAACCCAAAGTCCCTTAAGCTCATTGACAGTTTAATTTACTGTATCAAAATCAGCATGGGCCATTGAAGAAGCCCCCTATCCTTTGGGATCTGTGTGGTTTATGTCTAAAAATGTTTGTAAAAGATACAGCCCCTGCTGCCCAGACACTTGATATGAGTTCCGTGGGAACAGAGTTTGAACTCCGCCGCCAACTCTGTGACTGTGAGTAGAAAAGGGGCCAAGCCATGACATTGTAGATTTGGGAGCCCAGGAGCCCTGTGTGGATACAGCAAAGGCATCCGGTCAAGTTAGGGTGCAGAAAGATGCAGAAGAGGTTTTTGGAGACATTGGGCCAGATTTCTCTGTAGCAGTTGAGGCCCCAACTAATACCCCAGCAGGGTGAGCGTTAGGGTGAAACAGAACCAGGAGGATGGTTTATGAGGGTGGGAAGCAGTGGAGACGGGGGTGGGAGGTTCAGTCTGTGGGGGAGCAGCCGTGTGGGTGTTGGAGAGTCACTGGCTTCCCAAGGGGTCAGGAAGAAGAAGGGCAGCGGCCGGGTGAGAAAGGAGTGGGTCCTGGCTTAGACCCAGACTCCTGTCTCCATGCTGGAACTCTCTGCACTTCGGCAAGAAAATGAATTACCTGAGCTTTATTTTTTTTTTTCTTTTAATTTATACTATGACACTTGTAATTCCTAACTTCCTGGCTTGCTGTGAGTTTCACAGCAGAGTAAGGAACATTCCTGGAGCACCAGAGACTCACAGGATCTGCCTCTTTGTGGCGTCACGTGGCGCTCAGGTCTGGCTTCTTTCCCTGCTCTCCCTGCTGGCCCTCCTGCCCGCGTGTTCCCTTCACACAAACCGCACGCCCTTCTCATTGTTCTGTTCTGTTCTCTCTCTCATTTGTCCTTTTCCTAGGGTCATTTTTCCCTCAGTTCATCACCCTCGCTCTTCCCTGCACCATCAATCACCATAAAGGCATGGCCTTGAGTGACCAAATGAAAGCCGAATGTTATGTTGTTATTTTTAACATGAAAGAAACCAAAAGAAGGAAGAAGGCAAAACACATTTTATATGTCAGGAAGTCAGCCGGGCAGTTCTCAGGTGTCTCATGTAAGACCTCATTTAGTGAAAACACATCTCGTGGGTAGTTTTGAATACGTCAGTGTTTGGGGTTTTAGGAACTTGAGGAAGGCCGGGTGGCCCACAGATGGAGAGCACTCCAGTTCTGCAGGCCGTAAGGTGCTTCCCCTGTGGGCCGATGGGCAGAAGATGAGGGGGTGTGGTCCTGGATTGAGGTCTGTGCTTCTCTGTGTTTTTCTCAGTGCAAAGTTGGAACACAAGAGATTGAGTGAAACTTATACTTGTGAACTATATAATTTATTGCACAGGCACCGCCCAAGTTATGACTGGGAATTACGAAGCTTGGTCAGGAGGAACAGATTCTATCTTCTCTCACTCATTGTTTCATCTGGGATGGAGGCTGATAAGAAAATAGGTCCTGTCAGTTTTTTGCAGAACATGGTACCCTTAGTTTTGAAATAGAGAGAGAACTTAATTTCATTGCCAGTTTTCATGCATTTTACCTGCCTAGTCATTGCAATTCTCATTTAGAAACCTACCGTTTCCTTGGCAACCGCTCTTTTCTTTTCCTTCCATTGTGTCTTATCAGTTAACACACTGTTAAAAATGTGTTAAAGGAAAATTATAATTTATAACAATTTACCTTGTTTAGCAATAACCTGATCATTGTTGTCATTCTCTCCACGGTTAACACAGAGCTACGTGGCAGAGATGAATGATAAACCACATAAGATTATGCTGACGATAATCTTAGGAGGTAAGTGGTCGGCAGTGTGAAAAATCACTGCACGGGAATCTAGCAAGATTTTTTCCAGACGTCTCTGTGGGTGTTGAAATGGCCATGAGGTCTTCAGGCTCCTGGTACACCATGAAGTCATTTCCAAGACTTGCTTGGCCATGGGTGAGACAAAGCCAGAAGGAGAGAGAGAATTATGGCCTCTGGGCTATTCAGACTCAACATCTTGGAAACCTGAGGCCCGAGGCCCAGCAGGCCTCTCACTGAATATGACCTGGAACTATTTGGCTGTCCCCAATTCATTATCTAATGTCTGGCTCTCCAGATGGCATGCCCTCTGCACCTGCTCCCAGTGGCCTCAGGGGTGCAGGGCAGAGGGGTCGCTCAGCTATGCATTTTCAGCTCACACCGGGACGCCCTCTTTAGTGAATAACACACAAATACCAGGGATGTCTTCCAAGGGGCTGGCAGGTGACTGCCCTTATGTTCCATGTTTACCGGGTCTAACTTTGAGCCTATGGCCCCGGCTGGCTTTTGAAGCACTGTTTGTGACACCCAGCCATCCTTCATAACACAGCTAAGATCTGCCTGGTCACCTCACATTGCACACGGGCGTGTGCTGTGATGACAAGTCATCGCATGTTTCCAAGCAGCCATTCTCAATTTCAGGTGGCATTTGTTCCTGATGTATTGGTATGAAACAGAGAAGGAAGTGTTAAAAGCAAAACTTCAGCCAAATTAAACTTAAAGGGGTTTAATTGAGCAATGAACAATTCCTGAATTGGACAGCCCCCAGAATCACAGCAGACTCAGAGAGACTCCAGGAGCCTGGATTTAAATTAAGTTCTAAAATGAGAATTAGGTTGACTATTATGAGCAGTTTGATGGTATTCTTACAAAAATTCATTAGTACTTGTTATTAGTACAAGTAGATTTCTTTTAACTTTTTGTTTGGAAATAATTATTGATTCAATTCACAGAATGTTGCAGAAAAATGCACGGGGAGATTCCATGTCTTTTTTTTTTTGAGATGGAGTTTTTCTTTTTTGCCCAAGCTGGAGTGCAATCGCCTGATCTTGGCTCACTACAACCTCCGCCTTTTGGGATTACAGGCACCCACCACCATGCCTGGCTAATTTTTGTATTTTTAGTAGAGACAGGGTTTCACCATGTTGGCCAGGCTGGTCTCGAACGCCTGATCTCGTAATTCACCTGCCTCTGCCTCCCAAAGTGCTAGGATTACAGGCGTGAGCCACGTGCCCAGCCAATTCCATGTCATTTTGACTCAGTTTTCTCCAACGGACAATGGTGATATCATGCATAATTATAATACAGCCTCAGAACCAGAAACCTGACATTGATAGAATCCTTGCAGCTTACTCAGATTTTATTATTATTATTATTATTATATTATTTTTTTTTTTTTTGAGACGGAGTCTTGCTCTGTCACCCAGGCTGGAGTGAGCGGCGCCATCTTGGCTTCACTGCAAGCTCCGCCCCCCGGGTTCCCGCCATTCTCCTGCCTCAGCCTCCCGAGTAGCTGGGACTACAGGCGCCGCCACCACGCCTGGCTAATTTTTTGTATTTTTAGTAGAGACGAGGTTTCACCGTGTTAGCCAGGATGCTCTCAATCTCCTGATCTCGTGATCCGCCCGCCTTTTTATACACACTAGTGGGTGTGTGGGTATTTATGCAGTGCTGTTCCACCAGGAGATTCATGCCACCACCTCCACAATCAGTACACAGAACGGCTCCATCACCAGGAGGTTCCCGTTGTGGTCACACCCCCTCCACCCCATTGCTAACCCAGACATCCCTAATCTGTCTGCAACTCCATAATTTTTTAATTTCAAATACTGTATAAATGGAAACATACAATATGCAACACTTAGGGATCAACTTTCTTTTTTCAGCATAACTTCCTTGAGATCCTCCCAAGATGTTTGTACCACAGTTGGTTTTAACCATTAGTCCCCTGAAGGACATTTCTGCTGTTTTCAGTTTTTATATTACACATAGAGCTGCTACGAACATTCAAGTGCAGGATTTAGTGACAGTGATTTCTGACTCATATGTTAAGTACGTGTTTAGTTTTAGAAGAAACTGCCAAAATATTTTCTACATACTTCACCATTCCACATTCCTCCCAGCAATATATGAGTGATTCAATGTATCAGTGTCTTCTCCAGCATTTAAAATCATCACCATTTTTAAAATTTTAGCCATTAAGTCAGGTCTTCAGTGACATCTCATTGTTATTTTAATTTGTGTTTCTCTAGTGCTAATGATGTTGAATATCTTTCTAGGTGCTTACTCTCCACCTGTGTATGCTTTTCAGTGAAATGTCTGTTCATGTCTTTTGTCCATTTTCTAGTCGGAATGTTTCTGTTTTACCTTTGAGTTCTTAGAGTGCTTCAGAAATCTTAGGTCCAAGGTCTTTCTCAGATAGGTATTTTGTACGTATTTTCCCTAGTCTATAGTTTGACTTTTTGTCCTTTGCACAAGGTCTTTCTCGGGGAAAAAGCTTTTGATTTTGATGAGGTCCAAATTATCAATCTTTTTTACAGATAATGCTTTCAGTGTCAAGCTTTGCATAGCCTGAGATCCAAAAGTGTTCCTCTGTGTGTGTGCTTTTCCCTAAAAGCTTTACAGCTGCAGGTCTTACATTTAAGTCCATGATTCATTTTGAGTTGATTTTTGTAAAAGGTGCAAAATTTAACTCAAGGTTCTTTTCTTTTATTTTTTATTTTGCCTATTTATGTCTAATGCGCCAGCACCCATGTGCTGAAAGGTTATCTTTCATTGAGTTTACTTTGTGCCTCTGTCGATAATGAATTGGGCATATATCCTTTCGTCTGTTCAGTTGGATGTGTGTTTTTGTTTGTTTTGACTTGCATTCATAAATTTCTTCTATAGTTATTTTTCTATCCAAGCCTACCATTCCTGGAGTCCATTTTAGGAATTAATATTTTTCCAGGAAATTGATCATTTCACTTAGCATTTTTAAAGTTTACACGAAGGAAAATTCGATCTTTGTAGCATATATTCATGTGAGTTTAGACAATGTATAAAATTTATGTAAACACCACAATCAAAATGTAGGATCTGGGCACAGTGACTCACAACCTGCAATCCCAGTATTTTAGGAGGTCAAGGCAGGAGGATCATTGGAAGCCAGAAGTTCAAGGTCAGCCTAGGAAACAGAGCCAAAGATCCTGTCTCTACAATATATATATATATATTTTAATTAGCCAGGAGTGGTGGTGAGTGCCTGTACTCCCAGAGACTTGGGAGGCTGAGGCAGAAGGATCACTTGAGCCTATTAAGTGCAAGGCTGCAGTTAGCTATGATGGTGCCACTGCATTCCAGCCTCAGTGAGACCCTGCCTCTAAAAAAAACCAAAATGAACGATGTGGAAAACTTCAGTTAATCCCCCCAAAATTTTCCTGGTGCAGCTCCTTTGTAGTGAGACCTTCCCCCAAGTAGTCTGCTTTTCTTTTTTATAATTCTGCCTTTTCCCTGGTGTCACATAAATGGACTGTATACATGCAGCTTTTTAGTTGTTTCTTTCACTTAGCAAAATGCATTCAAGATCGAACCATGCTGTTGCACAGATCACTAGCTCATTCTTCTATATCGCCAAGCAGGATTCCACTGTGTGAATGTGCCACTGTGGATGTGAGGGACATTTGGGTGATTTCTAGTATTTGGCCATTATTGATAAAGCTGCTAAAAACATTCATGTACAGGTTTTTGAAAGCACATAAGTTCACGTCTCTTCAATAACCATCTAACAGTGGGATGACTGTGCCATATGTTAAGAGCATATTTAAATGTATAGCAAATGACCCCACAGTTTTCCAAAGGTCCTATTCAGTTGTCCACTCCCAGCAGCGCATTAATGAGAGTTCTCGTTTGCCCCGCGTCCCGGCCAGCACTCTGTCTGTGCTCCTCTGTCTGAACACTGTGATTTCATGTGTTTTGCTGGCTCGTTTATGGTAGAAGGTGGGTCTCTGCTATTCCATCAGGACCAGAAGCAGAAATTTCAGTCTCCTGCTCTGTGTCTTATATCATCAAACTCTGTGTTCCCTCTGCTCCCACCATCTGTGGGGATCCCTGTGTCACTTCCACTTCACCCCATAACGCAAGTGACCCCATTTCACACATTTTTGTACAATCTGTTGGTCTCTCCATGAAAGAGTGTAGCTCTTGGCTTACTATATTTTCACTGATGCTCTTATCTTAATTCTCAACAGGAATTCCTCCTCACTACTCTATTTCTTTTGCATCCCTCAAAAAATTTGTAACCAAACAGTGTTGACTTTACCATCAGCACTTACCCAGACTGGGACCAGTTCTCACGATTTCCATTGCCCCAAACCTCATGCACGTCTCTTTCTTCTCCATCTGTGTTTTCATGGCAGCTTTCCTGCCGGTCTCCCACCTCCACGGCTGATTTCTCATAGGATTCTCGGCGCAGGAGCAGGAGAGTCACCCACACCACCGCTCAAACCCTGTGTGGTTCCCCACCTAACTCCCTAAAAGCAAGTGACCTCCCAGTGGCTGAAGACCCTGCATGCGAGGGGCCAGATGGTCATTCTGGGCTTTGCGTTGTCTCAGGTGACTGTCCTCATTCTTGGCTCTGCCCTGGCCACGCTCACAACCTAACATCCCTGTCACCGAACACTCATCTTCCCTTGCTGTCTATTGTTTCCTTTTTCTGAGAAACCCTTCCCTCAGATATCTCTCCTTCACCCCTCCTGCTGTAGGACAGCTCTTACCTACACAGCGAGGCTTCACTTGGCCACCATATTGAAAACAACACATGGGCTTCACTGGCCACCATATTGAAAGTGGCACAGAGGCCTCACTTGGCCACCATATTAAAAATGACACAGGGACTTCACTGCCACCATATTGAAAGTGGCACAGAAGCCTCACTTGGCCACCATATTAAAAGTGGCACAGAGGCTTCACTTGGCCACCATATTAAAAATGACACAGAGGCTTCACTTGGCCACCATACTTAACATGACAGAGTCCTCGCTTGGCTACTATGTTGAAAAAGCCACTGTGTCTCTTCTGTTGGTGTCTATCCCATTTCTCTGTTTCATTCACTATTCTTCATAGCATGTGATGCTAGCCAATACATTCATTGTGTTTTTATATATAGATATATAAATATATCCACATAAACATATCTATTAGTATTACAATACTGAGATATTAGTATTAGTTATAATATACTAATATAACTAGTACTAGTATTAAATTATGGTAGTATGTAATAGTACTATAAATACATATTATATAAATATACTCACATATTTATATACATATATTATATCATACAGAATATTAATAGTATATTTTTATTCTTAATGTATTCATATATATTATATATTAGTTAAGTACTATAAAATGTAGCATTATATATATTAATTTATGTGTATTATGTAATACTAAATATAATATTATATATGCTATATCATTTAATTATCTAAAAATATGTAGTATTATATTTTTAAATTTTTAATAGCATTTAAAATAATTTTCCAATTCAATGAAGTGGTAATTTGTAGAAATAGGTCCTCTCAAATCTCCACTTTTTTCACTCCACTTATTATCAAACTTGTCATTATATTTCTTATTTTTTTTTCCTAAGTTCAACCTGAGAGTAAACTTATTGTTTACATTCTTTCTCTTGGAACTTACCTCCTTTAAAAATTTTATTTCTCAGCTGTGAGTTGTATCTTCAAGCAGATTGCTGTCTGATTCAGTTTATTCGAAGAACCACAGAAAAATAGCACATTATACTTCCACGGTTTATATCTTATTTCATAAGCTGTTCTCATGTGTCACTATAAAATACTGAACCTATTACTTATATAAGCCAGGAACTATAAATAAACTATGACAAAAGAGAAGATATTAACTGACAAATCTAAAAGAAAAATTTCATCTTTGATGCCTTCTCCTGAAGAAAAATACAGATATTTAAAATGCTATTAAACACTGTAGTACATACTGAGTATGCAGAAAAAAAAGAATATAAGACTACCAAAAATGAAAAATAGACACACTAAACTTTATATAAATTTGAACATGTATGTTAATAGCTAAGAGAGTTTCAAATTTCATAAAATTTAGAGCAAAAAAGTTGAGAAGAAACTACATTATGATAAAAATGATTTTGTAACTATACTGTATTGAATAGTGTCCCTCAAATATTCACCCAGAATTTGTAAATGTGACCTTATTCAGAAACTGAGTCTTTTCAGAGTAATTTAAGTTAAGGTGTATTTGTCCTGGGCATAAGATGAAGCTTAATCTAAGGGCTGGTGTCCTTTAAGAAGATAAAAGGCAATGGCCGGGCACGGTGACTCACGCCTGCAGTCCCAGCACTTTGGGAGTTCGAGGCAGGCGCATCACCTGAGGTCGGGAGTTCGAGACCAGCCTGATCAACATGGAGAAACCCCGTCTCTACTAAAAATACAAAATTAGCCAGGCGCGGTGGCGCATGTGGGTAATCCCAGCTACTTGGGAGGCTGAGGCAGGAGAATTGCTTGAACCCCACAGGCAAAGTTTGCCGTGAGTTGAGATTGTGCCATTGCACTCCAGCCTGGGCAACAAGAGCAAAACTCCATCTAAAAAGAAAAAAAGAAGAGGAAGATAAAAGACAAGCACACAGGAGCGAGGCCATGGAGGATGGAGGCAGAGACGAGAGCAAGACATCTACAAGCCAGAGAACGCCAGGATCCCCAGAAACCCCAGCAGCCGGCAGAGACAGGGTGTGATGCTGCCTAGAACCTTCAGAAGCAGCGCTGTCCAGCAGTGTCGTAATTTTGGATTTCCACCTCCTAGGAAATGAAGAGATAAATTTTTGCTGTTTTAACCCCCCAGTTTGTGCTAATTTGTTAAAGCAGCCACAGGATAATATGGTTAGTTATCTTTTCAAGTCACTATATATCTCATTAAGGGAAAATATTAAAAGTAAAAAAAAGGAGACAAGAATAGGTAAAGGGTTGGTCACTAAAAGATTTCTGGGATCTGAGAGTGGAACTTGTGTGACGATCTCATTCTAGGGCAAGCTTCCACGTCTTGAGCTCAAGGAGTCTGTGATTGTGTATGCTGGATTTCAGGGACCACAGCCTGGAATTTCAAGTGGAAGGGTGTAGAAAAGGGAGTTACATCTCCAGGGAACAGCCTTGGAGCACATCTAAGAAAACTGGGAAGTGAGTCCAGGTCTCCCGAGTCAACTGTTTTACCTGTAAGTCACTCCCCCACACTGTAGAAGTGGAAAAATCCTGAACTTGTGGAACCCGTGAGCTGCACGTTAGTCCATGCTCCTAAGTTTACTCTGAGAGGACAGAGCTCCCAAGGCCTTACTGTGCAGCTTCCAGAACACCTGCTTCACCTGATGTATTCTAAGTGGGGAATTTACACAATTCCATGCCCACTGACAATGTGCTCGTCTTCTAAGGGTGAGGTGAAAATGAGGAGCCAAAAGTTAAATGCAAGCTTGGAACCTCCTAGATGGAAAAAAAAAAAAAAAAAAAAAAAAAAATCCTGGACTTTGGGAATTCAGAAAAGGTGTGGACTTAGCTGTCGATTCAATGACAGTGCGAGGAGGAAGCCAAGTTCACCATCAGTGGTTAAATGGCTCAAATGCAGAGGCTGTGACGAAGGGACTGTATGGAGGGGTGGGCACCGTTAGTGGGAGAAACAAGGAATGATGGCCTGGCAAAGGTGAGACGCGGCCACCACTCTCAGGGATGGAAGCCCAGGGTGGGAGGGAGGTTCCTGGCAGCCTGTCAGGTGGACCCATAGAAAAGTCACTGCCCGGGTCTGGTGTGGTGGCTCACGCCTGTAATCCCAGCACTTTGGGAGGCCGAGGCAGGAGGATCACGAGGTCAGGAGATCGAGACCATCCTGGCTAACATGGAGAAACTCTGTCTCTACTAAAAAATACAAAAATATTAGCCGGGCATGGTGTCAGGCGCCTGTAGTCCCAGCTGCTCGGGAGGCTGAGGCGGGAGAATGGCATGAACCCGGGGGGCACAGCGTGCAGTGAGCTGAGATCCGGCCACTGCGCTCCAGCCTGGACCATAGAGACATAGAGAGAGACTCCGTCTCAAAAAAATAAATAAATAAAAATAAAGAAGTCACTGCCCAGAGAGAGCTTTGGCCGTGTGACCCCAAGCCATGGTGTCCAAGCAGAGAAGACACGTGGGCATGCCTCTGCCCCCTCTTCCCAGGCTTGCCCGGCTTCTGTTGGTGCCTCCCATTGGCTCAACATCATGACTCCAGCCGACCATGAGCCCAGACACACAGTCTGGGGGATTCAGCCTCCCTGGCTTCACAACATGATAGAGAAGTAAAGAGAATGAATCCGAAAGAGCACAGCCGAGAAGCTGCTGCTACACGTGCGTTCACGTACTCCAGCGACATCTGAAGAAACTCCCAAAGGTCCGTGTTTACCATCAGCCTCCTCCAGGGCCGGGACTGGATCTTCATCCTGTTTGTGACCACGGGGCCCTGCAGGGTTCCTCACAAGCAGTAACAGTATAGAACTGCAGAGTGCACATGAACAGAGTGCCAGAGGCGACACTACGTGCATTTTCTACTGCACCTTGTCTTTGTTTTTTTTTTTTTTTTTTTTTTTTGAGACAGAGTCTGGCTCTGTCGCCCAGGCTGGAGGGCAGTGGCCGGATCTCAGCTCACTGCAAGCTCCGCCTCCCGGGTTCACGCCATTCTCCTGCCTCAGCCTCCCAAGTAGCTGGGACTACAGGCACCGCCACCTCGCCCGGCTAGTTTTTTTTTTGTATTTTGTAGTAGAGACGGGGTTTCACCGTGTTAGCCAGGATGGTCTCGATCTCCTGACCTCGTGATCCGCCCGCCTCGGCCTCCCAAAGTGCTGGGATTACAGGCTTGAGCCACCGCGCCCAGCCTTGTCTTTGTTTTTGTTTGTTTTTGTTTTTGTTTTTCTGAGACGGAGTCTCACTCTGTCGCCCAGGCTGGCGTGCAGCGGCGTGGTCTCGGCTCACTGCAGCGTCTGCCTCCCGGGTTCCAGCGATTCTCGTGCCTCAGCCTCCTGAGTAGCTGTGATTACAGTCGCTCACCACAGCACCCGGCTAATTTTTTGTATTTTCAGTAGAGACAGGGTTTCACCTTGCTGGCCAGGCTGGTCATGAACGTCTTTGGTTTTATAAGTAGATACTATAGTATTTATTATATATGAACATATTCTGAAATATAATATTCAGACACAGCTTTGCTAGATGCCAGGTATTTTTGGAAGTCTACACTCTTCAATACAGTAGCCAGGAGCAACACGTGGCGTTTGAGCCCTGAAATGCAGCCAACTCTAAGTTAAAATGTACTGAAAGTGCCTAACCCACCCTGGGTTTTACAGACTATGAAGAAAAGAATGGAAAATAATTTACTGTATTTTGTATGAGTTACTTTTTAAAATTATGATGTACACATCATGTGAAAAGTCTTAAAAATTGATAAAATTCACTTTACTCATTTCTTTTCACGTTTTCATGTGGCTGCTAGAAAGCCTGAAATTAAATCTCTGGTTCACCTTCTTGGCCTGTACCATGTTTCTAGGACAAAGCTGCTCAGTGCTTTCCATGGACCTCAAGAGGCAGAAACTGGACTTGAATTGAGATCTTCTCACTGGAAAACCCACAACACAATCACCATGTTATGTTGCCTACGTTGTTAATGAAATAGTGAATGAGAACACATTGACCAGCCTGAGAGCCTACCCTGTCCCAGGCACTAAAGCAGGCACTTTATGTACAATGCTCAGAGCAACCCTGCAACGTAGATATTATTATACCCACTTGGCAGATGAAAAATACAATTCAAATATAACACTCTCAGCTGCAAAGCCAGTAGGTAGTTAACCAAAACACAAACCTAATGCAGACTCCAGAACACACGATCCTTAGCACAGTGTTTTATTACCTTCTTGGTATGAATGTTCTGAAAAACGAGGGGCAAATGTTGAAATCTTAGGGACGAAAATGAATGGCATGTTTCTGAATATGCTCAACACGCTAAATTCTAGAGATGCTTAATAACTTATGCTATAATAGGGCATGATTAGCACTAGGCAGAATTTCTCATCCATGAACTTATAGATTAAGAAATATTAATAAGGAAATCTGCATGATAAACAGCATGAAGTGAAATACTTAGTTAATCATCAATCAAGGAGTATTCACAATGTATGAGAAGCATCCATCATTCAACTAAAAGAAGCTTGCACAAATACCTGCTCACAAACACAGAAATCCCTAACAGTAGAGATGCTTAATTCTCTATCACAAGAGACAATAAACAGTCAACGGGAAAGACCGAGGGAGGGGATGATCTCGCCGCACGATTTTTTCACCGATTACACATCAGAAAGCTGTAAGGGGCTATAATTTATGTAGGAAGCATAACAAATAATTAAGTCATTTAAAATCATCATCTATATACATGAATTAAAAATTATGCACAGAAATTAATATACAGGAAGAAAATACTAGAAATAGCCTTCCCTATGATGCGATACTATTAGCAGTATAGTACTGAAGTGAATTTTGCTTTCTATTTCTCAGGATTTCTACTTTCTTTATGTGGTTATCGGCTTATTTTCCTATGAATGCTTTCTGTTTGACCACAGTCTTTGGGTACCCAGGATAGAAATGATATCCACAATAGAAGTCCTTTCCAGAAATACTTTTTTCTTTTTTTAATTAACAACGGATATTCCTACTAAATTGTTGTCCAATTAAAATATGTATATTCTGATTCTTAATTTTAGAATCAAAGAAATCCATTACTTATAGATAAATTTTAGTGCCTATAAGGTGTTTTAGTAGGAATTTCTTTTATGTGTGAGAGAGAGGCACACAGTAATATCAGTATAAATTTAATCTTGATTTTTATGATAACAATGAAAGAAAGCTTCTTGGGGAACATAGTTTTGTCCTATTGCAAAGGTGGAATAGGAAGAGGAATAAGGTGAAATGGCATCGTTTGAAAACTTAGGAAAAAACCATCTTAAATTCTATACTTGCAACAATAGACATAACATCGTAAAATATTTCTGGTAAACCTTAGAACACTTTTATAGCTCATCACTCAAATGAAGCCAAAAAAACTTTACATAAACAGATGTTGAGCTCAGAACAGTTGGTTGTTCAGTGCTAGATTCATGCTGGATCCTAAATGTGCACATTCTAAGCTGGTTTTGTCGACAGGAGGTGGTAAAAACAATGACCATTCTATCTGCCCCGGGTTTTGCAATATCAGAACTTCTGCTTAATCACCTTCCACCCCTCCAGAGATGACATCCTCAGTAGGAAATAGAGTAACAGAAATCATTTCCTCTCTGCTTTTTCCTTCTGTAAAGCATATGGCTAATCTATCCTGTGAAAACTCCAATTTATTTTAGCATTCATGAACCTTCATGACTAATTTCCTGAGCCAAACTATAATTACTTTAATTCTACTCTGCTGGAGAGAATTTGAAAACAGGACTTCTTTGGAAGAAAATTAACTTACATAATGAGAGAAGAGATAAATCATATTAACTCTAATTAAAGTATATTAACATTTTGGTTGAATATGAATAAAAATCAGACACAATGAAAGCAGGTTTCTCATAAAGAGTCAATTTATGGAGATTTATGAAGATTTTAGAAACTTGCAAAATTTCATTACTTAACATCTCTATTAAGATCTTTACAAGCATGCATAATGAAAAGCCTAATAAAAGATTTAATAAATGGACTTTTGCTTAAAGTCACACTGATTCAGTGCAAAAAAAGGTTTTAAACCCCTCATGGAGATTAAAATGATAATTGTCAATTTAAAAAATACATATGCTTTCCACGTGGTGAGAAGTGGAGAGTTCGAACATCACAAAGTCAGAAAACTATTCTTAGCCAATGTCAGTAATTCCATGGGTTTGCTTCATATCCCAAGACTGTGCTAATTACCTCCGTCTTCCATATTATGTTATCTATTACATCATAGATGACATATTACCTGCAGGCAACATATTAACTGTAGATACCACAATAACTACAGAGTCCTGGGGAAAAAAATGAATGTTTCTTTATCGTGAAACCATATTTCAAATGCTCCTGTTTTGCCTCGATACAAGATCTTTGGCTCTCTCTCTCTCTCTCTGTCTAGAACAAAAGTCTAACACACACAGGTAAGCTTACTTAAGTTTAACTTGAGAGTGAAAAGAATTAATTTTTTTTTTCCAAAATGCTGTTTCTCCAAATGTTCACGACGGCACTGCTCAATGATTGAACTTTCAGTATTGCTCCTGAGAGGTTCATAAGGTAGATGCTCTCAAATACGTCGCCGAAAACTGCTTTGCCCGTGAAGGTGCACAGTGAGCAGCGGGAGCTGTGTGTCTAATCAGGAGATGAGATGTGCAGCCACATTAGCCACGGTGCTCTCTGATTTCCAACAAAGCATGCATGCCTTTCGAGGCCATTCAGAGCCACCACACCCCACCGGCCACCACACTTCCACCCTTCACTGCTGGGGTCCCCATGGCCAGAAGCACTCGGTGCGAATCTCCTGTTCTGCCATTCACACCACAAGTGGCTTACAGCTGCCTTTTCTTTTTTTTTTAACCATTGTCAAATTACATGACATTACATCATTAAGCATTTAAAGCTCAAGGTCTTATAGAAAACAGTTGTGCTCCTGCTGCAAAAAAAAAAAAAAAAAAAAAAAAAAAAAAGAATTTGTAGATTATCAAATAATATAGATACACATTTTACTAGGGAAAATTCCAGACTAAAGACTGTGGAAATGTATACCAGTTTTACCATGTATGCATCAGTAATTTGGTATTAAAAACAAAGGCTTGCTCGTATGGTATTTAGTTCTTCTTTTGCAGAGCTAAACGTGACACTGCTGTTAACAGATACACTCTCATTTCTACATTCATCATCTCTCACACTCCTTGAAAATATTTATTGAACTGCATTTTTAAAACAACTCTGAACTGTATTTCTGTAGGTACAAAGAGTGAAGAAAGCGGGTAATGAAATTTTCAAAGAACTCAGAGAATAAATGGCAATTTAAAAGCAAAGAGAAGGATGGCCAGACATCGTGGCCCACGCCTGTAATCTCAGCATTTTGGGAGGCTGAGGTGTGGGTGAATCACCTGAGGTCAGTAGTTCAAGACCAGCCTGGCCAACATGGCCCCATCTCTACTAAAAGTTCAAAAAATTAGCCAGGTGTGGTGGTGGGTGCCTGTAATCCCAGCTACTTGGGAGGCTGAAGCACAAGAATCACTTGAACCCGGGAGGCAGAGATCGCAGTGAACCAAGATTGCACTACTGAACTCCAGCCTGGACGACACGAGTGAGACTCCATCAATTAAAAAAAAAAAAAAAAAACAAAGAGAAGGAAAATATAATTGTAAAAGGAAAACAAGAAAAAATAATGATCAAAGGCTTTCTCATAGTGTGGTGGAAAAAAAATCCTAAGCACACATAATGCAGCAAACTGATTATAATTCTGGGTTGAATATATATATGTACATAAATTTTTTTTTGAGACAGAATCTCACTCAGTCGCCCAGGCTGGAGTGCAGTGGTGTGAACTCAGGTCACTGCAAGCTCTGCCTCCCGGGTTCACGCCTTTCTCCTGCCTCAGCTTCCTGAGTAGCTGGGACTACAGGCACCTGCCACCACACCCAGCTAATTTTTTGTATTTTTAGTAGAGATGGGGTTCCACCATGTTAGCCAGGATGGTCTTGATCTCCTGACCTTGTGATTCGCCTGCCTCGGCCTCCCAAAGTGCTGGGATTACAGGCGTGAGCCACCACACCCGGCTGAATACATATTTTAAAAGATACGCTGTAAATACTTAACTGAGATGTTCATAAATGAGAGGGGAAAAGGTAGAAAACCCCAGGGATAAGAAATGATCAGAGATGAGGCTTCCCCAGGATAGTACTGCAGGGATCTGGGGCAGTGACTTCTCAGGGCACAGGGTCTGCATGTGGACAGAAGCAGGAGACCTGGAGCCCCAGCAGCTGTGCTCTAATGTCTCATGGCTTCCTCTGTCCAGTCTCACACAGAGTTGAGACCTGAAAACACACAGTCGATGTGTCATGAAGAAAACCTCAAAATACAAACTTGCTTTAAAATGATCCTGGGTTTGAACTTCACACACGTAAAGGCAAATACTTGAGAGAAATGTGGTTCAACCAACAATTCCAGTGTTCCCAAAGATAAAGCACGATTGAACAAGGACTTAATAACACGCACACACACAAACACACTGACATACACACGTGAACTCTCACACACATACTCTCACACACACACCCGCATATGCACAAACACACACACACAGACTCACACACCCACTCACACACATGTGAACTCACACATACATACACCTGCACATGCACACACAAACACACACACAGACTCACACACCCACTCATATACACACGTGAAGTCACGCACACCCGCACATGCACACACAAACACACACAGACTCCCCCACTGACATACATACACACATGCTCACAGACATACTCTCACACACACCCGCACATCCATACACAAAACACACACACTCTCATACACATGCACTCACACACTCACACCCACACACATACGCGCACACACACTCATACACCCACTCACATACACACATGCACTCACACATGGAATCACACACATGCATATGCATACACAAACACACACATGGACACACTCTCACACACGCACTCAGGAAAACAAGGCAACATAAGCATGAACTAGAAGACGAAACAACCCAAAAAACAGATATAGAAAAGGACACGGGGCCTCTGAGATTTAGACCGTGAACTGCACAGATCATAAAGACAAAGATTGAGATGCTTAACTATCAAATTGTCATTTATCAAAGACAAAAAGCAAGGGTGGTGTATCTTGTTTAAGAACCAGCGTTGAGTCTCCTAAGATAAACAATGTTCTTATATATTATGTTCTAAAAGTTTTAACGGTTTGTCATTCATATGTAATGTTTTAACTTACCTGGAATTGATTTTTATGTAAGGTGTATTGAAACCTAATTTTGAATTTTTATATGTAAAAGCAAGCTATCTTTGCAATTTGATCATCAGAAGAGTTTATAAAAATAAAGCTGTGACAAATATATTTTTATTTTTGACCTTATTTTCTATGTAGTTAGAATGCTTAAGGATTCCTATATTTGCAGTACCAAGAGGGAAAATGAAAACGCACCAGACAGATTGTAAAAATAATAGAGGAATTCTACAAGCATGAGATTTACCATGAGTGCAAAGTGGACTTTTCTGGGCAGAGAACTTTTCAAAAGATTAAAAAAAAAAAAAAAGACCCTGTTTTGTATTCAAGGTCAGGTTTTCTCTGAGATCAGGGCGTTGGTGAGTTCTGTACAGCAAGAGCTTTTACTTACTCAAACGTAAAACTGTAGTGTCTTACGCGGTGCTGGAAATGTACTAGATTTATAATTATAAATTATAAATTGAACAAATGAAGAAATGAGCTGGTTGCCATCCCATGTTCTTAACGGTATTGAGATGTCCTTGTTGGTGACATTGATCGGCTCGGGATTTAGATGTGGGTATGGAGATCACTCCACTGGCACTGACAGGGTGGTCTTCCGTGGCCTCCCTGCTGCAGTGTTAGGGACAGCGTTAGGGAAGAGAGTCCCCTGGGTGCACTGTCTGCCTGTGTGCCAGGTGCTCGTGTGAAGACAGAGGCAGTGAGATTGAGGACGGCAGAGGCAGTCCATGGAAACCCTGACTGGCAGTTGCTTTTATATCTGCTAATGTTAACTCTTGCTGTTAATAATTCCTGTGTGATACCATGTAGCAGGAAATAGATGCAACCTTAGAGAGACAAACATACCCACGGTGCAATTATTTTCCGTGTGTGTGTGTGTGTGTGTGTGTGTACCTCCAAAGAAATTTATCATTAGCTGTCACTTGTTTACTTTCCAGGAAAGGTGTTTCCTCCATGAACTAATTTGTCAAAACCATGCCAAGTGTCACAGTGTGCCTCAGGGAGGTCTTAGACCACCCAAGCCAAAATGGGGGACCAGCATTGTTTATGTTCTTATTCTTTAGGTGAAGATTGGCACGTTGAACCAATCAGGACTCTGTCTGTTCACTGATAATATTGTTAATGAAAATAAAAATGTTCTTATATGCTCTATTTTTCTTTGCATATGAGATTATTGCAATAACTGTGGAAACTGAAAATTGTATGTAAGTCAGAAACAATCATTTCTGCCTCCAGTTTTAACGTGAGAAATACAAACAACTAAAGTGTTAAAGCAGAAACGTTTCAATTTTCTGATGGATATTTTTGCGTTTTGTGGCTCACAGATACTAAATAGTTCAAAAAGCTGCTGAAAAATTATTATAATTGGTTTCTTGGGTCTCTAAACTATATTCATTGGCTTTTCAGTCATTTTCACAGTTTAGTGATTTCAAGAGTATATCTGCAATTTTCCCTGCTATTTGTTATTTTTGGAATATATGTTCTATTTTTACTTCGTAGAATAAGTAACAGGACACGTATAAGGTCACAATTAAGTGTGGAAGTAACCTACAGTTAGATCCTGCAATTTATGTTGTGACAAATCTTGCTAATTACAAGCTTGAAAATGCCCACACGGGTTACATCTATGCAAGAAAATGTGAAGGTGTTTTCTTTGTCAAAATACTTGTGTATTTACTGAGTGCATTTGCAAATGACCCCTGACACTTCCAGTAAAAAATGCTTCTATTTTGAGAGGTTTTTTGCAAAGTACACTTTTCTTTGGTATCATATAAATGACCCTTCTGAAGTAACATTGAGTCAAAAACTTACCCAGTGAATTAAAATTATAAAATTACTCCTTTCTCAGCAAAGTGCTGGATGAGTAACTTTAATTTTCTGAGTCTTTGGCAAGCATGTGACTGCATTAAAGAAGTCATCAATCTTCTTACCGATGACTCAGTGTCGTTCTGACTTCCATGAGGTCCATCCAGTGCCCTCCGGGAAGGCTGATATTCATTTACCCTTCCCCACGCCTTCCCCTGGAGGCCTTCACTTACACCGTTTAGCGGGCTTGTTTTGTGACCGTGGCCAGGGATGGGAGCTGAAGACGGTGGCTTCCATGCCCTCATCACAGATCTGTGGCGGCCCCTTCACCATGTGGCTCAGAGGAAGGACGTCATCTATCCTCAGGCTTCTCTCACCTTAAATCCAAACAACCCTCAGGATACTTCACAGATACGGAAAACATAATCCATTTTTCAGGAATTTTAATGAATTTTGCGGTTGAGGAACTGAATATACCCAAGGAAACTGAACCAAACTGCAACTCTGACCCAAAGTTCAGGTGACCTGATCTCCAAACTGAAATCTGAATGAAAGCTTTCCTTCCATTTTCTTACACTACCAAGAAAGACACTACTTTCTCCCCTCAAAAACATCAACACAGCATAGACAACACCCGACGTATTTTTTAAATACATGGAAATGAAGCAAAGACAAACATTTCTCTGGACCAAACCTGAGCCCACACATTTTTTTTTTTATTGCTTTCTTGGATTCAAATCGAGCTGATTAATCCCTCACCTTGTGACAAAGGACACAGACAGTGTGTTTGCAATTCCCTGCTTCAGTTTTCCTGTAGAGCTTCCCCTAAATGGGGAGTGTGACTGGGATGCCTCTGTAGGTCTGTGTTCATTTTCTACTGCTGTGTAACCAGTCACCACCATTGTAGAAGCTTATGCTATGTGTAATGTACTTTCCTACGGTGCCGTCCGTGGTCAAGCTGAGCCCTGTGCTTTTGTCTCACCTGGCTGCCGTCGAGGTGTCTGCCGGGCTGTTGCTTTCTGGAGTTAGGGAGTCGCGTTCACGTTCGGCTGGTTGTCGACAGAATCACTGCCTTTCAGTTGTGGGGCCGAGGCCACTGACCTTGCGCTGGCTCAGCAATGGTCCCGTGTCAGCTCTCAGGGGACACCCAGCTCCATGCCACATGGGCTCCTCCGTGTGACCCCTCTTGTTTCCAGTTCCTCTTTCAGGAAAGGTGCAGTCCCGTCCGGTGACTCACCGATGAGGTTGGTGAGACCAGGACAATCTCCCTTTTGATGAAATGAGTAATAGCCTACGCATGAGGGTGACATTCCGTAATACTCACAAGTTCAGGCTGCACACAGCAGGGAGGACTACACAGGACTTGAACCCCGGAGTAGGAAGCTTGGGGGCATCTGACTGGGATGCCTCTGTCAGGCCTTCGCCCACCTCAATGTCAGTGTGGGGTGTGCTGAGATGTGGCTTTCTTCTCTTTTTTTTTTTTTTGAGATCGAGTTCACTCTTGTTGCCCAGGCTGGAGTGCAATGGCACGATTTGGGTTCACTGCAAACTCCGCCTCCTGGGTTCAAGCCATTCTCCTGTCTCAGCCTCCCTAGTAGCTGGGATTACAGGCGCCCACCACCATGCCCAGCTAATTTTTGTACTTTTAGTAGAGACAGAGTTTCGCCATGTTGGCCAGGCGGGTCTCAAACTCCTGACCTCAGGTGATCCACCTGCCTCGGCCTCCCAAAGTGCTGGGATTTGAGGTGTGAGCCACCATGCCCGGCCGCGGCTTTCCTTTTTATGTGGTGATCATATTACCGCCTACTGGCTTCTGTACTCCAAAATTCCGGAACTGGGAGATTATTCTTTGGGACTACAGCATTCAAGAATAGAACTCAACACCAGTCAGACTAATGAATATGTTGGACTCTGTTCTTCCCCAAAACATCTAACCTTAATCTAAAAACATCAGAAAAATCCCAGCTGAGGGGACATTCTACAAAACACCTGACCAACCCTCCTTAAAACTATTAAGTTCATGGAAGACAAGAAAAGTAAAAAATATATACATTGGGTTATATATATTAGACTATATTATAATATATAATATATATTAGATATTTGTTTTACTTTTCTTGTCTTCCATGAACTTAATAATTTTGAGGCGCATTGGTCAGTGTTTTATAGAGTGTGTGTGTAGATATACACATATATACACACACACACACACTGCCATGGCCGACAGGATGCTAGAGAACCATGATGACTAAATACAATGTGGAAGAGAGAGGGAAGATTAGGCTCTAACTCAGAAACTCTGAATACTGTAGATACTTCGTTAATAATAAATAACACAGCAGTGTTCAGTAATTGTAAGAAATGTGCTATACCAAAGAAGGATGCTCACAGTAGAAAGAGCTGACTGTGAGATTCATGGAAACTCTCTGTCCTTTCCCCTCTTTTGTAAATGTAAGACTGTCCTACATTAGGAAGTGTATTTAGGAAGGCTGTGTTGGAGTTGTGGGCTTAGAGGTGGCAGGTGTAAGAGACCAGGAGAAAGGCTGGAAGCTGACAGGAGAATTGCGCATGGGTCAGGGACTGAGAAAACACATCAATTACTTTTTTTTTTTTTTTTTTTTTTTTTTTTTTTTTTTTGAGATGGAGGCTCGCTCTGTCGTCAGGCTGGAGTGCAGTGGCACCATCTCAGCTCACTGCAACCTCCGTCTCCCGGGCTCAAGCAATTCTCCGGCCTTAGTTTCCTGAGTAGCTGGAACTACAGGCTTGCACCACCATGCCCAGTTATTTTTATTTTTATTTTTTTGTATTTTTAGTAGAGACAGGGTTTCACCATGTTGACCAGGCTGGTCTAGATCCCTTGACCTCAGGTAATCTACCCACCTTGGCCTCCCAATGTGCTGGAATTACAGGCGTGGGCCACCACGCCCGGCCAATAACTTTTTAAAAGCAAGGAATGGGTTAGATTTCTCCAGTCGTGTTTGTTCTGCCTTGAATATGTGCATCGAAACAAGTTTTTGAGGATTAGAAAATCCAAGATGGATTTTCATCCGTACAACAGCCCAGGGTGGGAACTCTGTTGGACGCTGAGAATATACTCGTCCCAGAGAGAAGGGGCTCTGAGCCATGAGTGCATGCCTGGCATTGATTCCACTCGCAGACCCCTTGGTTCCCTGCTGCAGAGAGATGATTTAAGGCTCCTGGGAGGTCACAGAGGTCTGTCCTTTTGCACCCTGTCAGCAGACAGCTCCCCTCCTTAAAGTATTCGGATAAGTAGAAGACGACGGAAACAGGGAAAGGGGCATCTGTTTATCTGAAAGTCATTGGTGTCCCTACTCAAAGTCCCAGTCGTATCAGAGCGGACCTGTGTTTCCTAAAATATCACTCAAAATGGCCAAATCAACCTTTAACGAAATGCCAAAGTTTGTTCTTCTGGATACAGAATGCTGTCGGGTCTCCCTCAGTCAATTGACATTGTTTCATCTGTCCGTTATCACTGATTCTGAGTTGATGAGCACATTCCTGCAGTCTCATTTCTGCTTATCATCACATCCTCTTGTTGAATTATTCTGAACTCACAAGCATTTTGAAAGGCAAGACACATTGATTTCCTCATTATGTCAGGAAATGGCGAGTTAAGCAAATTTCTAAACCCTTTCAAACGCCAAGGTCTGTTCAGAAGTGATAAGACAAGACACTGCGTGGAAGTGGTGAGTTTTTGTATTGAAACAGTCCTCAGTGCAACCATTTTTGTCCTGAAAGTGTGTCCTCTCTCCATAACGCAGAAGGAGGGACTGGAAGAGGAGACAATTCAAGGGATAATTCGCGTCTAATGTGTCTTAGCATCTTCACACCGTGAGAGACGTGGGGAGAGGGCTTCCCGCTTCCTTGTTTTACAGTTGTTTTCTCCGCACAATTTTCATAACCTCCTTATACAGATTCCTGAAATACAAAACAAATTAGGCTCATTAACCACAGATGCGTGATGACAAAAGCAAAAGTCGTATCAGGATTTTTAATCCAGTATTAAATGTAGAAGGTGCTGAAAATGTAAAAGCTAGTCATTGCTTAAAACCCGAAGAATAGGAGATTGCCAA
This sequence comes from Chlorocebus sabaeus, assembly GCF_047675955.1. NCBI lineage: Eukaryota > Metazoa > Chordata > Mammalia > Primates > Cercopithecidae > Chlorocebus > Chlorocebus sabaeus. The sequence goes on from NC_132912.1 coordinate 2,549,195, forward strand.
GGAAGAAAAGATGATAGTTTGACTCGAAACGTTTCCACAGGCCACTGCCAGACATTAAATCACACAAGGGCACTTTACCGAATAGGAATGATAGAAGTTGGTAAGGGAAAAAAAAATAAGGAGAATAATAACAGTATCTCGGAAAAGTATAAATTAAAAGGGCAGCCACCGGCTATCGGAAAGGTCAGAGGAATAAAAGAGGGTCTTCTGAGAATCACTGGTTTCAGAGTGGCAAGTGGAATTCTCCACAGTTTTACAGGAAGTGGAAGGATTTTCATTCATGTTTGAAGGTTCTTTTGACATTTTCATTAACTACAAAAAACACAAATAATCTAATCTATACTGATTTGATTAATAAGTAGGGGAACACAGCACCTTAAATGCCCATTTAGATGTTACAATTAAACAGTACACAAAACATTGATTTTATTGCATCCTGGTGCTTTAAAAAAAAATTCTGTAAGTTTGTAACCGAGCAGGGATCATGGTCACTCAGGTATGTTTCTCCTGAGTCAGAAAATAGTGCAAACACCGACAAAGGAAGGCAGTGAGTTCCTAAAGCATTTTACAAGGTTTTAATTCAATTAAATTTAATAACTGTGAGTTAATGATAGAGTCAATATGCTCCTGCCTAAATACGAGGACTTGGACTGGATGACATCACAGGAGTATTTGTTCTGTTGTTTCAACCTAAGCCTGTGACACCAGGTCCAGGACCATCATTTCACTCTCTATTTTCTAATTAATGTAACGCAACAATCAAGAAGTACAGGAAAGATAAACAACCTGAGAAATTTTACTCCCTGTCACTGGTCCTGAAATCCACATTGCGGGGGTACAGAGAGATTTGTGCAAGGTGCAGGGATGTGTAGCAACGGCAGCATTATAGTTGTTTATGGGAAGGAAGGGGGTCAAAGGAAAAGCAAGTCAATAAATCTCACATGTATTCAAGGGTCTGGCTAAGGACCAGTCCAGGGCAAAAGAAAGAGAGATGGGCAGCTGGGCACGGTGGCTCACGCCTGTAATCCCAGCACTTTGGGAGGCTGAGGTGGGAGGATCATGAGGTCAGGAGATCGAGACCATCCTGGCTAACCTGGAGAAACCCCGTCTCTACTAAAAAATACAAAAAAATTAGCCAGGTGAGGTGGCGGGCGCCTGTAGTCCCAGCTACTCGGGAGGCTGAGGCAGGAGAATGGTGTGAACCTGGGAGGCGGAGCTTGCAGTGAGCTGAGATCTGGCCACTGCACTCCAGCCTGGGCAACAGAGCGAGAGACTCTGTCTCAAAAAAAAAAAAAGAAAAGAGAGATGGGCCTAGCACGTGACACTCGCATAGTCTCTTTACACATCTTATCAGATTGTGACTCAATTGCTGTACTAATCCGTCATCCATAGATGACAAAAAAGATGAACAGAGGGTTTAACATGTTAACCAAGCTTGCATAGTCAGTAACCTTACAGCTAAGACTCAGACTCAAGTTTTCTGACTCTGAATTCAAAAACTCACAGATCTATTCCGGGGCAATCAGATCTACATGTGGTTTTAGTGGTAGTTTTTTTGTTTGTTTGTTTGTTTGTTTTTTTTTTAGGACATCATAAAGAATTGAGTAAGAAAATTTATTCTGAGATTTGGAAAATCAAGCCCTATCACAGTTTAAACATAATGGTCACAATTTAAATATATTTTAAAATTCATATATTCCAGTTTAGGGCTTTGTTTTCAATCTTTTTTTTCTTAATTTTTGATTTAAAACAACCTGCATAAAGGTAATAGAACTCCTTATTCTGTGCCTTAAATAAGATGGGAGTTCACTGAGAAAAGAAATGAAAGTTCTTAGCCGGCAGCTCCGTTGAATACCGTGGAAGTCGCATGGATTCCAACACGTGAGGTCCTTTCCTTGGCTTTCAGGTGTATTTCTCCTCTGAGGATACATTAGAACAAAAGTCATAGGAAAGGAAATGTAAATTTTTCTGCAGATTGAGCTAAGCCAAAAAGATGTGTGACATGCTCTTGTACGTTTTTCCCTTCTCTAAAGTAACTTGTAAAGAACAACATTTTGTCAGATCGCCTATATATATTACAGCATTCTATGGTGTTGTCTTGTCCTTCTTCGTAAGTTTATAGGAATCCTTGAAAGTCGAATGCATGATGTCCATCAGTGACTTCAGGGTTCGTGGAGCAAACGCTATGGCAGCACCGGGAAGAACAGTGGGCGAGAGGTGGCCTCAACATTCGGGAACATTGCTTCTGACCTCACTTCGTCAGGTAGCACATCTGGTGTGTCACAGCGGAGTCCAGCAAAGCTAACCAACAACAGAGGGAAAACTACACACAGCTGCTTGGAATCAATAGGAAATGTAAGAACAAACAAAAAACCTGCAGTTCCTTCTCTGTATAACAGTGTAAGCCAACGAAGGATTGTAAACTCAGGGAATCATTCCCAGTGCACACACATTCAGATGCACACAGGCTCACAAACACACTCAAATACACACACACTCACACAGACTCAAACACACAGGCTCAGACACACACACTGAAACACACACCTGCTCAAACACACACACTTAAACACACACATGCTCTCACATGCTCAAACACACACACACGCACAGGCTCAGACACACACCTGCTCAAACACACACACTTACACACACACTCAAACACAAACCTGCTCAAACACACACTTAAACACACACATACTCACACATGCTCAAACACACACAAACACAGGCTCAGACACACAGCTGCTCAAACACACACACTCAAACACACAGGCTCAAACACACACGCTCAAGCCCACAGGTTCAAACACACACCTACTCAAACATACACACATGCAAACACACACGCAAACACACACGCTCAAACATACATACTCACACAAGCTCAAACACACACACACTAAAACACACAGGCTCTCACACACTCTCAAACACACACTCAAACACACACACTAAAACACACAGGCTCAAACACACTCACACACTCTCTCTCAAACGTACACACCCTCAAACACACTGGAACTACGTTACTTGAGCAAGTATTTTAGGCCCCAGATCATGATTTCAGTATAAATTCAGTGCCTTCTTTTCTGAATTATGCTCATTTCAAGGTAATATAATCTTTACTTATGTCAAATACAAAAAAAGAAATTCACTCCTCTCTGGAAATAAAAGAAACACAAATTACAATCGCCCCACTCTTCACGTAACGCTGTGAAAGGGTCCTGCTCATGGGAACGAATTCTAAGAAGTCCCTGAATGTGAAGCTCACCTCGCTGACAAAGAGCGGTTTCCTCCCTCGCAATCCTTCCTGGTGATGCTGCCCCTGGTTAGATTTCACAGTCGCGGAAGTTCTGCATTAAAATCCGTTTCTAAAGAAGTGTTGATGGTATTGTATCTAACCTTACCTTTTTTCTTTTTCATATGACGTTGGTTTTTAAATGATGTCTCCTGGTGTGTAATGAGATAAATTCTCCAAAGCCTGGTTCGTGCCCCGCAATGCCTTTGCCACTTGGGCAACCGAGCTTTCTTAACAGAAACTCAGGACTCTGTCACATCCTGAGAAAGGCTTACATACGAGTGATCCTTAATCAGTGGTGAAATAATAATGAAAAAGAACTGCCGATTACGAAGCACCTTCTCTGTGGTATGACATAGTATTTCACCACCTGGAGTTGGCCAATGTGTCTGATAAATAAAACTAGTATATGTATTTTACTAATTAGGAATCTAAGAAGCCACGATGAGAAATCACAGGTCCTGGTTGGACATCTCCACGTTGTGCGAAGGGTTTTGGTGAGGGCTGAACGCTTTGTGAGGTCTTTCTGCTTAACCACACCATACGTATTGAAAGAAAAACAGTGATCTTGCCTCAGAATGGTAATTTTCAAATATTTTCAGCGATTGAAACTTTTGCTTTTTATTAATGTAAACAAGAATGAAATTTTTAAAAATGGGTGTATATTTCAGAAAGGATCCTTACTCAGAGACCCTGCTTCAATAATCTTAGAGAAACTTGAGTTTTCAATGCCAAAAAGAAGAAAAAGAAAGAAAAGCTTAAGAATGCTGTCAGACTAATGCATTTGCCTGATGATGTGTGTATGTATAAACATGTGCATATATAATTTGCCTAAGTACCAACAAAATCATTAAAAAATGAAGATAGAATGATGGGTTTCAAAATTTCATGATGCCTAAAATGCCTTCCTAATTTTTTGTTTTTTATTAGTTTTTTTTTCAACTACAAAAGATCTCAATCATGACAAACTGCTTGCTAGACCCGGTTTGCTGCCCTTGTCTCCTATAAGCAAGACAAATAAAGCCCTGTAGGAATAATTAGAAAAAAAGATATCTAAATAAACAATAGGTAAATGTTAGCCAAAGGTCTGTATGTCAGTGGTTACATGAAGGTGATCAGGATCATTTTGTTAAAATATTTTTAAACATTTGGGAAAACAAATAAAAACCAAATATGCCTGGGAAGATGTTTCTAGATGCATGCCACAAAATATTTATTTGCCCCAAGTATTTATATGGATGATCTGAGAAATAAATATGGGTTACTTATTTTTCCATGACTGTGTCAGGGGTAATAAAAGATTAGATTACTAAGTTAAAAAAAGTCTCTTTTCCTAGTGAAAATGTCAGAGCTTATAAGATAAGATAAAGCAATACTTTATTTTAGGCGAAATACATATTTCAGTTGAAAATAACATAATAGCTATCATACAAGGGATGGGAAAACACATTCTGGTAGTGTGCATTAAACCAATTCCTTAGAGGAATGGTAGCTCAGGCGTTCACTGCTAAGAGGTATAGAAAATAATCTATAACTCCACTGCAAGCACAGAAAAGGGCTCCTGACTCATTCTCAGCATGAGGATTGCAAAACACCAGGCAAGATTCCCTGCGGGCAGGTTGGCAGAAACTCTGAACAGGATACAGCCTGGGAACAGGTTTGCAGACCCTCTGAACAGGACACAGCCTGGGAACAGGTCTGCAGACCCTCTGAACAGGACACAGCCTGGGAACAGGTCTGCAGACCCTCTGAACAGGACACAGCCTGGGGACAGGTTGGCAGAAACTCTGAACAGGACACAGCCTGGGAACAGGTTGGCAGACCCTCTGAACAGGACACACCTTGGGGACAGGTTGGAAGACCCTCTGAACAGGACACAGCCTGGGGACAGGTTGGCAGACCCTCTGAACAGGACACACCTTGGGGACAGGTTGGCAGACCCTCTGAACAGGACATAGCCTGGGGACAGGTTTGCAGACCCTCTGAACAGGACACACCTTGGGGACAGGTTGGCAGACCCTCTGAACAGGACGCACCCTGGGAACAGGTTTGCAGACCCTCTGAACAGGACACACCCTGGGGACAGGTTGGCAGACCCTCTGAACAGGACACAGCCTGGGGACAGGTTGGCAGACCCTCTGAACAGGACACAGGCTGGGGACAGGTTGGCAGACCCTCTGAACAGCACACAGTGGACCCTCTGAACAGTATACCGGTGAGACATGGACATTAGCGCTCTGCCCTCAAGAACTACCTGTCTGAGAAGCACATCCCTCGCACATCTTTAAGAAGAGGGTGCCGCTGAGGCTGCAGGGCTCTGCCTGCAAAAGGTTTGAGCAAAATAATTATGCAAATGGTTTATTATTATATTCTGTGGCTGTGTGCTCCCCATGTGGTTCAAAGTAAAGCTTTCACTTTGGTGTTAAAGATCCCATATGCCAGAATAGATCGGATTCTCCGTACGTTTAACCCAGCAGGTCATTAAGCTGGAGATCCTGATTTGTCAGCAGTCATTCCTCTATCCAGGGCCTCTCGGGTGCCTGCTTATCAGTTTGCGATTGATCTGAATGGAAAGTGATTTAAGCAAAGAATTGTCTTCACCTCTGAAATAGGGCAAAGCTGACAAATAGAAATACAAGCACATTTAGGAATGCGGCAAACCCAGTTCTCTTATTTCCCTTCCAACTCCTGTTAGAACATGAACATCCTGTGAAGAGAAAGAAATAGAAGCTAGATTAGCTGAATTATTTCCTCTTTTTTGCAGAAAAAGAGCTTGAAAAGAAATATGCTTAAAGACGCCCTGATGAATTTTTATTATCATTATCCCTCTCTGTCTTCGCTGATAATCATTCTCTTCTGAATAGTTACACTGAAAACTTTTGCAATAAAATTCAAATTAGTTATATAATTAGAGTCAATTATGTTAAAGGGGGAAGAGGGACTTCAATTTGCAGCTTTTAATTCTAGAGTTCTCCAAATAGTAATTGACACAGAATACAAACAATTCCAATCACGGGAATTAGAATGAGTGCCCTCACCTGTCCCTGACATGAACGGAAATTGGCAGGAGCAGCGCATGCAGAATAGTAAAGGACTGTCCTCAATTGTAAATTGATGACATCCTGCAGAAGATGGAAATCTTGGGCCCAGCCCCGCTTTTTCTATAACACATTCCAGGTTGCTTCAAGGCACCGGAATAAACTGTGACGCTAGAACGCTGCCTTCATAAGGCTTTTCCATAATCTCCTCGTTGTACACATTTTTATTGAACTCATGGTACATAGAACCTACTCGAGCTGTCTGTCCATTTCTCTCCATATGTGGTTTGCATTGACCTTATTCTTGGTTCCAAATTTCCATTTAAATATGTGCTGTTACTGAATTTCTCAGAAATCAATCTGGTTCCCCCAACTTGCTGTCCTGCTGTTAAGGCGTTCTCATCTTAGTCTTGCTTGGATATTGAGCATTATGCTTTGAAAACTAATAGGTCGATCATAATTTTAATTTAATTGCATTTTATTATTATAGATGTTGCAAAGTGTGGACATTTTTTTCTGAGTTTCATATTATTTCTAAATCTGCTTTCTGGCTTTTCACTTCTTGACCCGAGTACAGCTCCTTGAGAAAAGGTTCAGGTTGCACTGCAGAACCAGGAGCCTGGTGGAGCAGATAATACAACTGGCTGACCTACTTTGTCACGGCCTTCTGAACACCATCTCAAAGACCAGTGGCACTAAAATCTTCGTCACCCTGACATAGGCAATGAGTTAAGAATGCAATGATTTTAAGGTGGTTAAAAAAAAAAAAATAGGCTGACAAAACCGGTTCAATCAGTGAAATAGGTAAGGCTCATTTTTATTCCATAATTTAGTTTCTCTCCTTCTTTTTTAAAAAGAAAACTAGGTCAGCAAAATTGTGGAAGTGTTGTATAATAATCACTACAAATCACTTAGAGTTCTGGTTCAAGGGGTTTTAACCTGGTAATAAATTATCCTTCTGAGATGAGACTCAGAGTTAATTATGTCCATTACTCTAATTTTATTTCATATCTAGAGGGGAACTAAGGAGAAGAGATCACAAATAACTCACTACCAAAAGCAGCTACATTTTCCCTTTATTATACTAAAGAATATTCTAAATGGACCACACCATCCCCAACAGTGGGCCTTTCATTTTATGCTGAACAAAGAACCAAAAAATTGACTGATAGGAGAGCTGAGAAGTAATTTCTCTCTTTGTGACATCCATGAAAACTGCACCGTGTCATCATCACTCCTCCCAGGCCATTAAGAAAGAATCTGTCCTTCCCAGCCAGGCATTTTATACTTAACCTGGGATGGTGCACTCCCTCCCTACCCGAGAACTTGGGCTGTAACACAGGGAAAGCCTAATTAACCAGAAACCATTTAATCAATTCAAATTCTCCCTGAAGTTGTAGGTAGATCACCAAATCATAATCAAGTAAACCTGATCAGAAATTTAGACAAAAAATCCTTTACTGAAAAATCAACCTAACTATCTTTGCTGTCTCCATAATGAAATGGAGTTTCTGAGCAATTACTCTACGAACCTCAAGTATTTCAGTCATTAAGAAGATATTATTATTAGTCTGTACTTACTTGCGATGGAAATGCAACTTGACTATTTCAGAATAATTTCTAAGCACTCAGCCTTAAAAAAAGATGGCTTCTCAGATAGAATTTCTCATTGCTCAACAAGAATGCTTGAAGCTGTTACATAGTTTCTTAGCATTTAGGGTAATAAATATTCATGCTAGCTAGGTGCGGTGCCTCAAGCCTGAAATCCAACACTTTGAGGGCAGGAGGATTGCTTGAGCCCAGGAATTCAAGACAAGCCTCGGCAACATAGAGAAACCCCTTTTCTACAAACAATAATAGTAATAATAACAATAAATTAGGTGTGGTGTCACGTGTCTGTGGTCCAAGCTACTCAGGAGGCTGAGGTGGGAGGATTGTTTGAGCCCAGGAGGTTGAGGTTGCAGTGAGCTGGGATTGTACCAATGTACTTTAGTCTGAGTGACAGAGCAAGACCCTGTCTTGATAAATAAATAACTAAATGCATAAAAATGAACATTCATGCTATATATACTGTTCTGCAATAGAGAACATATACTGTAAAATAGACAAAATTTGAAATTTTTCTATGGGACATTTTACTTTTTTCGAAGATGTTAACATTTATGTCTGGCAAACTTAATCCCTCTTTTTTGGTATTCTTATTTCTTGAAAGATTAGACCAGATCTTCTCGTCTATGCTGTGATCAACTAAAAAATAAGCCTGTAATGCCTTCATTTTAAATTGGAAGATACATGTATATGAAGCATACAGGTCGTTCTTACTCCAGCTCCGCTCTCCCACAAGGACTCTGTTTTTCAGGGACACAAATGTCAGACAATCTGAGCCGTGGGCCTCCAGCTCCCTTGAGCATATCTAGAAATGGTCATTCTCGTGTGAAGGTTTGCTGGATTGTCCTGGCTGGGTATGTTTTACACAAAGTAGCTCTGAAATTTTTCTCTAATCATTGCCCCCAAAATTGTTAAGTAAATCTCTCTTTTGCGCCTGATAGCATGCCCTGTGATGCCACCTTACCCAGGTGGCAGTACTTCCTGTGAATCTTTTGCACCTGGTAGCGTGCCCTGTGATGCCACCTTACCCAGGTGGCAGTACTTCCTGTGAATCTTTTGCGCCTGGTAGTGTGCCCTGTGATGCCACCTTACCCAGCTGACAGTACTTCCTGTGAATTGGTCAGTAAAAAGGAACCTGGATGTTTCCACACTGACGGTTGCCCAGCCAGGGAGTGAGACGCCAGGTCCCCTTGCCCTGGGCCTGCTGTAGCGTGAGCAGCTAGGACAGGGCCCCTCCTCCCTCATCCCTCTGAAGAGGAGGAAAGCCTCCCACTCTTATTTTGGACGATCCCAGGACATCTCAGGCTTTCTCTGTCCTCTTCTACCGTCTTCTTCCCTAGAGCATGATTCTGTGTTTGCCGAGGGACATGCATTGATTGTGGGACCTCCAGTTCCTTTGACTCTTTATACTTAAGGGCACAGGTGGCACCAGATTTTGTCTTTACAATGCTGTGTGTTTCATCCTCAATGTTGATACCAAACTGACAATTCCAGGGCACTAAGAAAAGACCCACCCATGAAGAACATCATTGAAAGCAAGACTAGCAAGGCTGTTTCTGTCTTATAAAGCACCCAACTTGAGATTGCAGAGCAGGGTTACCTCAGCAAATAAAAGAATAAAAAAATAAGCAATTATATTAGCAGAGATTGCAGAACAGTATTACCTCAGCAAATAAAAGGATAAGCAATTATATTAGCTTAGCTGATATCATTATGGCTGAAGTTTGCTTTAACGATACAATGCTATATATATTTTGTTACATATAATGTTATATGTAATGTTATATATGTTATGTTTATATATATTAGCTAATAATTTGTGTACTTGCAAATTTATTATAAACTAATTTGTTGTATATAATAAATTAGCTTATAACAGATACATATAGTTATATATATTATATATATTAGCTTACAACAAATTTGCAAATATACAGATAATAAAATAGATTATTGCATATATTTTATATACGTTACATATATATGTAACGTATATAAAATTTGCAATCACCCAGAGGTGCTTAAACGATTAGGTGAAATACGGATGGAAACTTTGTAATAGGTGGGTCAGGCTGACAACACTTTAAACCACTGATCAGTAGTTGATTACAATGAAAGGTAGAACAACTCGACTTCTTTTTTCAGAGCGTAAGTAAAAAATGAACTTTATAGAAGTAAGATATTTAAGAAGCATGTTAACCAAATTAAAATTGTTTTGATACAGAATATTAAAAATTTATTTATTTTAAGTATGAGGACAGTATTATAGTTATGCTTATTTTAAAAAGCACTAATCTATTAGAAATACTAAATAATTATGGAAGAAATGATATGACAGCTGAAGCTTGCTTTAACATATTTAAATAAATAAGAAACAATAAACATGTGGTGTAAAAGAAGAAAGAAGATTTGTGAATATTGATAATTACTGAAGAAGATAATGGAAACATTACATTTTTTTTAAATTCTGCCATTTTTCTAGAGATCTCCACATGTCACTTGTTTTGTTTGCTTTTTCGATCACTGTGGACCCCATTGATAACTCTTAGGTTTGACTCTGGCATTGTCTTTATTATCTAAACATGTTCCCAATATTTTCATACTGTGCCCTTATGCGAAGGTGCCAAAGCAGAGGTTAGCAGGTCACGGTCTTGGCCTCTCCCAATCTTAGCAGGGTTTCCAATGGGTTCGTTGTGTGGAAAGTACCAAGGACCATCCTTGGTCCCATAAATCATCAACCCCTCCTGAATTCCCACTAGAAAGCACAGAGCCGCATAACACTTTTTTTGGACGCCCATCAGGACAATACTTGGGTCTCATTCGGAGGCCTCGTCCTGTGTACTGGCTCAGATGACAAGGGAGAGTGGAGTGAATCTTGGACTGATGATGGTAACCCACCCTGCAAGCAGCCACTGCAGGTCTCCAGGGAAAGAAAGGCTGCATCTCTGGGGCTACATCTGCTGACTCAGAGGGTCCAGGGGAATCCGGGAGTTTGAGGGTATCGTCCATCCCTTATTTCAGGGTTCTACTAATTCCCTATGAGATATAAGACTCACAGCAGGACAGCTGTCGAAGGAGTTTCCTTATATATCCACGACTCCTATAACCAGATCCTGAGCCTTATTTTCTGCAGTCTTCCCTCGGCTGTAGGAGAGAATTATTTAATTGCTGTTTGGAGACCTTCTGGCACTTACAAAATAAGCTGAGTCAGCCTCATGAATGATGACTCACTGACCCATAGTGAACTTGGAAACTGCTGTACAGAATACACAGATGCACAACTTAAACTCAGAAGCATATTTCTCAGTCCTGGAAGCTATAACTCCAGGATCCAGGCGTCATCAGAGTTGGTTCCTGGTGAGGTCTCGCTCTCTGGCTTACAGGGGGCCACATACTCACTGCGTCATCTTCACTCACACGGACCTGGTTGCACCTGTTTCTTCTCTGTGTGTAAAAAAGAGAGACACAGAGAGAGAGAGAGATCCAATGCCTCATCTTATAGGGGCACCAGTTCTATAGGACGAGCGAGGGCCCCACTCTTACATCTCATTGAGCCTTCATCACCTCCTTAAAGGCCTCATCTCCAAATACAGCCACATTGGGAGTTAGGGCTTCGACATATAAATTTGGTGGGACAAAATATGCCCCATATCAGACAGAATATAAGCATATTGAACATTAGAAAGATTTTTACTGGAAGGAAAACAATACGGGGAAACAGAACTAGAAGATTGGAAAATCAGTGAGGGAGCTATTAAGAGATTCCACATACGATGTACTGGACCCATGGTCTGAACATGGATTAGAGTTATGTAAAAACATTCTGAAGAGAGATTTAACATGAATTAGTAAGTGATTTTGTGTGCAGAGTTGGGAGAAAGCTGAGCTATAGGAGATGACAGCGAACCTTTCCATGAGGCCTTTGGTGTACCAGGGTGAGCGACACAGAACAGCTGAGCTATACGAGATGACCACAGATTCTTTTGTCAGGCCCTTGGTGTACCATGGTGAGCGGTGAGGAGCAGCTGAAGGAGGACACACGAAAGAGAAAGGAGGTGTAGTTCTGGGCCTGCGTAAGTAAAAACGGAAACACAGGCATGTCCTTAAAAGTGTTTGAAGGTTCAACTATGCAGAGAGGTCCTTGCGGGGAACTGGAGAAGCAGAAGAAAGGGAAGGAAAATCGAACATCTCAGGGCGGAGGAAAGGTCGAAGCTGACAAAGACACAACTGAAGGCCACTAGCAACAGTTCAAACCACTTCCCCCCGCATGGGAGACACAGCAGTGGTTCTGTAACCTGGAGCTGGGACTTGCAAGAGGAGGTTCAGTTCTTCTGTAACTGGAACCGTCGTGATCTGCTGTCTCCTGAAAACTGGCTGACAGTGCACAGAACCAGGGTTTACCCTGAAAACACCCATATTCAGTGCTAGGATGTTTGAGTGCAAGCCTATATGTAGAAGTGAGCACGATGCTGTGATAAAATGTGTGTACCTGGGGTTTTGGAGAAAAAAAAAGAAGGCAGAATACACCCATCGCTATTCCAAGGCAGCAAAGAAATTGTGACACCTTCAAACAGATACACACAAAATATCCATTTTGTTTCTCTAATGGGTCTAACGAGAGTGATGGTAGCAACAGCCAGGTAAGGTGAATGGAGATTTAAACATAAGCTCATTTCAATCTGCATACTTAATGTTTCAATCAAAATGTCCCATAATTAAACTTTTAAATAGTTCATATTCTCCAAGAAACGCTAAGAAAAGGGGAGATGGAATCCTGTAATATTCAATGAAATAAAAATTAACCTCTGAGGAAATTCATCTAAAAAATCACACTGAGGGAGATGCTACACTAGTTTTGAGATGCCTGTGGAATAGCCAGAGGAGATCTTTATCAGCCTTTTCTCACACTGATATGGAGAAATACCCGAGACTGGGTAGTTTATAAAGGAAAGGAGTTTAATTGACGCACGGTTCCTCATGGCTGGGGAGGCCTCAGGAAACTTACAATCATGGCAGAAGGCAAAGGAGTGGCAGATACCTTCTTCACAGGGCGGCAGGAAGGAGTGAGTGCAAGCAGGGGAAATGACAGATGCTTATCAAACCATAAGATCTCATGAAACTTGCTCACTCTCACAAGACTAGCATGGGAGAAACCACCTCCATGATCCAATTACCTCCACCTGGTCCTGCCCTTGACATGTGGGGAATATGGGGATTGCAGTTCAAGGTGAGATTTGGGTGGGGACACAGAGTAAAACCATATCAAGATACATATATACATACATGCATATTAATACATATATACATATATCGTGTGTGTGTGTGTGTGTGTGTGTGTGTGTTCTCTATCTATCTATCATTTAAAAAATCAAGCTGGGAAAAATATTCTTCCGACTCAACCCTCAGATGCTTGTTCTGTGCAGCTCTGGGTAATAATGACACTGCCCAGAGATGAGAATGCGTGCAGGAAACCAGGAAGAGGCCAAGGTGAATCTCAGAGAAACTAAGCACATAAATCTCAGAACACATTACAAACACTAAAAGGAATTGTATTCCAGAAATCAAGTTATCGATCTGAAATTATTTTTATTAGTTTTCAAATTGTATATGATGAAAACTTACAATATTTTAAAACAGAAAAAAAATTCAATGAGACGAATTCAGGCAGAGGAAAACCTACCAAAAAATGCAAAACACAAACAAAAACCCAGTAAGAATGTTCTCAGTCACCCACGAGTTTCTGGCCATACATCATGAGGAACAGACAACAATTTTATGTTAAAATCAAATCTTTTTAATACCATAGTCAATACTGTCCGATCAATTTGGTGGTATTATTAAAACAATTACAATAACAAAACTGAAGGTCTCTTGGGCACTCTATAACATCAATCAAATATGATGACTTCTCTTTAAATTACCATTCAATAGCCTTTTAAGTGTATTGATTTGAAATGTTTTATCAATGCTATTAGCATCACTAGTAATAATGATCATTGATTATGTACATAACATTTGCTAGCATAAGCACTAAAAGTTTTTCTATTTATTATCTCTAATTCATATAAGAATTTTCAAGATGATAATTGTTTTTCCTATTTTAAATATTGAAAAAAAATAGGCTCAGATTAATTAATTAAGTTGGTTAAAGGCATGCAGTAAATACTGGATTTGTATTGTGAGTGCAGGCTAACCTGCTCCAACGAAAGTAATTTTTTTTTTTTCTATTTGGGAGCTCTTTTACAAACATAGTTAACTGATTTTTGAAAGAAAATCTCTGAGAATGGTTTAAATATGTATGAACCTTAATTAGTATATAGTACCTGGTAGTACCATTGAGAAAGTAAGGGCTTCTTTTTCACACAACAGGACAAGAAAATCATTCTCACAGAAAAAAACTAAGCACTGGGTTTTATAACATATCTATGTACGTCTTCCTCTTTTTCTGGCTGCTTTGTGAAGAAAATGACATAAGCAAATGTGCTCTCACACACATAAGCACAGCCTTCTCTAAGACAGAGATTCTGTCCTCTTGTTCTAATTTGGGGTATTATAAAAATTAAAGCAGAACCTTTGTTCCAATTTGAGACACTAGAACAATTAAACCAGAGAAACACAGCTGAACACAAAACTGAAACAGAAGTGAAGATCACGCTGTCTGTTACATAAACTTCACTTTCAATCCCAGATCAATGCATTGAGAGAGAGAATCAAATGTTTATCTCGGAAAAATGCCAGAGTTCGAGGAAAGGAAGGAGCTGGAAGGGTGATGTCCACACATCTTGCCATGGCCCCTCTGCCCCTTAGAAGAGCTTTGGGTTTCACCATTTTTTCTTTTCATTCTAAGTCATTCTCTTCAGCACAAATGGTTGGGTCATACAAAGAAGCTACACAAATAAGAAGGGACCTGATGGAGTTCCTTGGTTATTCATGTTTCTCAGAACATTATTAGTTGCCTTTTATCCATAGACAAAGTAGTAGGTGTGGTGCAGGTGTATTGAGGAGGTGGAGAGGTGGCAGGTGTGGTACAGGTGTATTAAGGAGCTTTGGTCATGGCAGGTGTGGTGCAGGTGTATTAAAGAGCTGTGATGGTGGCAGGTATAGAGGTGGCAGGTGTGGAGGTGGCAGATGTGGTGCAGGTGTATTGAGGAGATGTGGATGTGGCAGGTATGGAGGTGGCAGGTGTGGTACAGGTATATTGAAGAGTTGTGGTGGTAGCAGATGTGGAGGTGGCAGGTGTGGTACAGGTGTATTGAGGAGGTGTGAAGGTGTCAGGTGTGGTACAGGTGTATTGAGGAGGTGTGGAGGTGGCAGGTATGGAAGTGGCAGATGTGGTACAGGTATACTGAAGAGCTGTGGTGGTAGCAGGTGTGGAGATGGCAGGTGTGGTATAGGTGTTTTGAGGAGACGTGGAGATGGCAGGTGTGGTGCAGGTGTATTGAGGAGATGTGAAGGTGGCAGGTGTGGTGCAGGTGTATTGAGGAGATGTGGAGGTGGCAGGTGTGGTGCAGGTGTATTGAGGAGATGTGGAGGTGGCAGGTGTGGTGCAGGTGTATTGAGGAGATGTGGAGGTGGCAGGTGTGGTGTAGGTGTTTTGAGGAGACGTGGAGATGGCAGGTGTGGTGCAGGTGTATTGAGGAGATGTGGAGGTGGCAGGTGTGGTGCAGGTGTATTGAGGAGGTGTGAAGGTGGCAGGTGTGGTGCAGGTATTTTAAGGGTTTGTGGAGATGGCAGGTGTGGTGCAGGTGTATTGAGGAGGTGTGAAGGGGGCAGGTGTGGTGCAGGTATTTTAAGGGTTTGTGGAGGTGGCAGGTGTGGTGCAGGTGTGGTGCAGGTGTGGTGGTCTTGGGTATGGTGGTTAACCCCAAGCATCTTGTAGCATAAAAAATCCATGAGGCAATGAATACACACACACATACCGTGAGCAGGGCGTGACACGGGGGCACAGCAGAACCTCTTCACTCAGACAGTGAATTTCAATTAAAAGGCACAAATTGTCAGAGTGAATTTAAAAAAGGATCAAACCATATGCTATCTAAAAGACCTCCACTTGAATATAAAGAATTACATCAGTTAACAGCAAAGCGATAGAGAAAGATATACCATGGTAACCCTAATCAAAAGCAAGCTGGAGGAACGATGTTAATTTCACACAGAGCCAACTTTAGTGCAAGGAAAACGATCATGAATAAAGCACAGCACTACATCATAATAAACGGGTCAACTTTTCAAAAAGACATAAAAATCCTTACATTGCAGGCACCTAAGCACAGAGCACCAAAATGCATGAGGCAAAATCTCATAGAACTACAACAAGCAATAGATGGATCCACTACAATAGCTGGAGACCGTGACAGTCCTCTACCAGAGATGGGCAGAGCCCACAGGCAGGAATTCAGGAAAGACACAGAAGAGAACTCAGCAGCACCATCAAGTAATGGGACATTATGGCAACTTCACCCAACCATATCAGAATACACACTCTTCTCAGGACCACCTGGAACATTCACCAAGATAAGCCATATTCCGGGACATAAAACACACAATTTCAAAAAATCACATAAGGTATATTTTCAGACCAGAATGGAATTAAAGTGGAAGTCAGCAACAGTGAGATAACTGGAAAATTCCTAAATATTTAGAAACGAAACAAAAGAACTCCTATGGATCAAAGCAGAAGTCTCAAGATACATTAACATATATGTGATCTAAATTATTAAAGAAAAACCTATATAAATATGTGGCAGTGATCAGAAGAAAATGTTTACTATGAAATGTATATATTAGAAAATAATAAAGATCTAAAATCAATAACCTAAGCTTCAACCTTACAGAACTAAGGAAAGAAGACTAATTTAAAAGCTAAGGTACTTGGAAGAAAAAGTAACAAAAATTAGAAAAGAAGCCAATAAAATTGAAAACAGAAAAACAATACAGAAAATCGAAGAAAACAAAAGCTGGAAGGCCAGGCACGGTGACTGGAACCTGCAACCCCTGTGCTTTAAGAGGCCAAGACAGGAGGATCACTAGAGGTCAAGAGGTCGAGGCGTCATTGAGCTATGACCTTGACACTGCACTCCAGCCTGGGTGAAAAAACAAGATCCTGTCTCAAAAAAAAAAAAAAAAAAAAAAAAACAAACCTGGTTGTTTGAAAAGATCATTAAAATCAATACACCTCTATCTAGGCCCATGAGAAAAGAGGGAGATTTACCAAAGGTAAATTACCAACGTCAAAAATGAAAGTGGGGTCATCACTACTGATCTCGTGGTCATTAAAAGGAAAATAAAGGTAGACCACAAACAATTTTCTGCCCACAATTTTGATAACTTACACAAAATAGACCAATTCCTTGAATGACAATCAACCAAAACTCACCCAAGGAGAAACAGACAATCTGAATAGCCCAAAACTATTAATGAATTGAATTAATAATTAATAATCTTTCTAAAAAGAAAACCCCAGGCCCAGATGGTTTTACTGGTGAATTCTACCAAAGATTTCATATAGAAATAATTCCTGTTCTGAACAATTTCTTCCAGAAAATTGGGAAAACAGAAGGAACACGTTCTAACTTATTCTACGGGGCAAGAATTATCCTGATGTCAAAATCAGTTACACAATGCGAGAAAAGCTAAATCCACACCAGCGTCACTCTTGATCATAGATGCAAATCATCAGACATATATTAGCAAAATGAACCCAACAATGACAAAAATAATTAGAAACCTTAAAAAAGTAGCATTTACCAGCCATGTGAGCCTAGTTTAAAATTTGAAAATAATCAATGTAATCCATCACATCACACAGCTAAAGAGGAAAAATCATTTTTCTGAGTTGAAAAAAGAGATACACCTAAAAACCTTTGTGACTACTGAAGTTGCATTTCAAATGATTCTGAGTTTCCAGGTTGCTGAAACCAAGAAACCTGAACACATCTGATTTGTTATGTGATAGACTTATGGTAAAAAGAAGGACAGGGATGAATTTTTTGTCTTCGTAATATGTTATAATTAGAAATGATTTAAAATATAAATGTTGTAACATCGACCCATGTTGAATTTTTATTTCCTTTTTTAGTTAAATCATATTATATTTGTTAAGAAATAGAACCCCTTAATAGCAAGAGACACTATAGATGCAGCCAGTTATATAATAATCAAGAAAGACTCAATGATATTCAATCAGTATCACTGCTTTTAAGCTTGAATTAGCTTTTATTTTACAAATGTGTATAAAGAAGAATATGCAGTCATTATATTATTACAGATAGTAAGTGGGGCCTTCAGTCTTAGAAAAGCTTTACTTTCATTCTATGAAAAATGGAAGGCTTTCTGTGACAATATTTTCCTCTTTGTTTCAGTCACTAGAAAACCCAGAGTCCATCCTGAAATTAAACTTTAATAGTCATGGAAAGCCTCATGATGTATTTTAATAAACCAACTTCTCCTTATGTTAATTTTACTATTATATTGATTTTTCAGGCAGTCTTGAATGAAGGTTTCCTTACTGTTCTAACAAGCGTCGAAATAATTTTTTTCTTTAACGGAACTCAAAGAAAAAATACTATCACTAAAATAATAACTCAAAAACAGATGTCATTTAGCAGTCATAGTGACATTAATTCTATGGATGAAGCATGAGATTAGAAGTCAAGTCATTTAATTTCTCTTACACTGCAATGTGATTTCTGCTAACATTAATTGTTACAACTTTTTTTATCTTCCAACCTTTTGCTGTTCCTCCTCCTCCTCATCTCTCACCTTGGTTTTCTGCTTCTATGTCAAAGAGGCCATATCTTTCTCCATCGTAGGACAAACAATGTTTCCTGAAATAAGACTCTGACTGGTGTCACAGGGCTTTGTCACAGGTGTCTTCCTCCCATATGCTTTCTGAAAGAGTAATTTTTGTTTATTTATTCAACTTAAGTTCTTTACTATTTAGTTTTCCTGAGAGGAGAAAGGAAAGATCTCTTGTGTCTGCACCATGCCTAGGGGAAGAATCCCTCCCTAACACAGGCCACATCAGATGGCCACCGCCTTGCTGGTTAAAACACTGCACTGCTGGTTCCTCTGCTTTCATTTGTGATGGTTTCCATCATCTAATCTATTTACCATGCAGAATCAGAGTACATCTCTTAAAAATACATTAAACAGCCGGGCGCGGTGGCTCAAGCCTGTAATCCCAGCACTTTGGGAGGCCGAGGCGGGTGGATCACGAGGTCAGGAGATCGAGACCATCCTGGCTAACACGGTGAAACCCCGTCTCTACTAAAAATACAAAAAACTAGCCGGACGAGGTGTCGGGTGCCTGTAGTCCCAGCTACTCAGGAGGCTGAGGCAGGAGAATGGCCTAAACCCGGGAGGTGGAGCTTGCAGTGAGCCAAGGTCCGGCCACAGCACTCCAGCCTGGGTGACAGAGCGAGACTCCGTCTCGGAAAACAAAACAAAACATTAAACAACGACATTCCCATACCTGAAACCTTTCCGTTCTAGCTGCCTGAGACTCCCTCCTTGTCATTCTCTGTAAATTTATCTTCAATCCCGCACTTTTTGTTCAGGAAGCTCCACACACACTGCCTGTCTTCTCCCCTCTTCCTCCTCCTTCTCCCCTTTTCCTCCTCCTCCTCCTCCCCTCCCCCTCCCTCTTTCCATCGTCCCTCCCCTGTCTCCTTCCTTATCCTGCTTCTTTTGTTCTGGTAAGAACACTAAACATGAAGTCTCCCCTATTAACAGGTTTTTAAGTGCCCAGTAGTATTAGCTGCAGACGTGGGGCACAGCAGATCTCTGGAACTTATGCATTTTCTATTCCTGAAACTTTATACCTTTGAACAGAAATGCCTCAGTCCACCTCCCCTCAGTCACTGCCAAGCACCATGCTACTCTCTGAATCTAACATCTTTAGAAACCTCATAGAAGTGAGATTATGCAGTATTTGTCTTTCTATGTATTGCTGAGTCACATCTCGCAGGTTCATCCATGTTGTCCCACATGGCAGGATTTCCTTCTTTTTTGAAGCTGAATAATATTCCATTCCATACAGACACCACACACACACACACACACTCACACACACTGCATTTTCTTCATCCACCAATGGACACTGAAGCTGTTTCCATATCTTGGCTATTATGGATAATGCTCCAATAAATATGGAAGAACAGATATTTCTTCAAGATCCTGACTTCAGTTCTTCTGGATACACTCCCAGAAATGAAGTGAGATTGCTGAATCATATAATAGTTCTATTTTTAGTTTTTTGAGGCACTGCGTTACCGTTTTCCACAGTGGCTGAGTCACCGTGTGCACAAGGGTTCCTTCTCTGCATCCTCATTGACACTTGTCATCTTTTGTTTTCTGATAATAGCCATAATTCCTAGAAAAACATAGGAGAAAAGCTTCATGACATTGGTCTTGACAGTTTCTGGAATATGATACCAAAAGCACAGGCAACAAAAGCAAATGTAATAGCAAAGTAAAACTACATCAAACTACAAAGTTTCTGCACAGCAGAGGAAACAATTCATTGAGTGAAAAGCCAACCTACAAAATGGCAGAAAATATCTGCAAACCATACAGCTGATAAGGGGTTAATGTCCGAACACACGAGGATCTCCTAAAACTCAGTAGCAGAATTATGATCATCATCATCGTCATCATCATCGTCATCATCATCATTGTCATCATCTTACTTGAAAATGAGCAAACAGCCTGAACAGACATTTCTCCAGAGAAGACGTACGCATGTCCAGCAGGCATAAGAAAAACTGCTCAACATCACTCACCGTCAGGGAAATGCAAATCACAACCGCAATCAGGACACTCCCACAGCTTCTCAAACACAGCAGGGCTCCTTCCTCTCAGTGGCATCAGTGCTTGGTCTCCTCTGAGAGACCCCCTCACCCCAGGCCCATCCTCCCCACACCCCCAAGACCAGCTCTTTCTCTTCCTGAGAGTCTCTGTTTAGCTTTCATGTCCTGGCTTTTCCTAACCCCTTAGATTATGGTTTCATTTTTACCCCTAATTTTATTCCTTCATAACACTCATTTTAAAATGACATTTTTAAATGGATTTGCCTCATATCACACTAATTTTCCACTGGACTCTAAGACCTCTGAGAACAGGTACTGTGTCTCTCCTGTTCACATTGTGTCCACAGCCCTGATCCTCCTTCTCATACACAGCAGGTGCTACACATGCTCCTGTTCACATTGTGTCCACAGCCCTGACCCTCCTTCTCATACACAGCAGGTGCTACACATGCTTGTTAAGACTAATGTAGCCCCAGATTTTGTAGCACACATGAGAGAAGGAGATTGGATTTGCTCTCTTCTGCTTTATTCCGAGAGTCTCACGGTTTAATCATGATTCACTGCAGGCACACATTAAGTCACCTAAGCAGTTGGTGATGGAGAGCAAAGATTTTGGAAACTGGTTTCCTGGGCACGTGAAAGTTCTCAGAGTACCTTAGGAATTGCTGCAGAAAAGGGTGGAACATGGTGAGGAGGTGATGGCCACAGGACTCTGAGCCCAATCTCTGCTTTTAACCAGTCAGTGTCAGATGTCCTGGCCTTACGTCTCCAGCTTCTACTTGAGTTTTCATGTGAAAGAGGAAGAGGAAGGAGGAAGAAGAAGAAGAAGAAGAAAAAGAAGAAGAAGAAGAAGAAGAAGAAGAAGTAGAAGAAGAAGAAGAAGAAGAAGAAGAAGAAGAAGAAGAAGAAGAAGAAGAAAGAGAAGAAGAAGAAAAAGAAGAAGAAGAGAAATGTGCTGCTACCAAAAAAAGTCCTTAAAAATTCAAATCTAGACATTGAAGTTAATGATTAAGGACGATTTCATCTCCACATGCAGGTTGATGAAGTGAGACACCGCTCTGGGTAATTCAGTATTAACTAGTATGCTAAATATATTAATAATGAAGATTTGGGGCATGAGTTAAACTATCCTGTATGCTTTTCAGCTTAACCTTACATGTGCAGATGCGTACCAGCTATGGCAGAGCCTAAATACTTGCTGGATGAAGCGCAGCTCATCACAGATCACACTCTGGGGCTGAACGCGAGTTAGTGATGCCCGCTCTTAGGTCTTTTGTCTGGTGCTTGAATCGTGGTGGTTGCCAGGAGCAGAGGTTTCCTTAGGAACAGTGGGTACTGGGAGGAACTCGCTCATTCTGTGAGCTTTGAAGAGCTTGATATCCAGTCACCTAATATCCAAACATACAAGAGTCTCCTAAAACTCAATAGCAACATAATAATAATGACAATAAACTGGACTTGAAAACGGACAAAGAGCTTGAATAGACATTTCTCTAAAGAAGACATATACACAGCCAACAGGTAAAGGAAAAGGTACCCTGATGTATTATATGCATTGTTGGCAGAAGGGTTTTATCTACCTGTCTGTCATGTGGGAATGATCTGATAATTCTACCAGAAAACAGAATACAAATGACCTTTAAAACACCAAAGGTTGTTGAAAGAGTCAACAAGATAGAATTTCTCATTAAAATTGCCCTCATTGCACCAACATGGCATCACTTGACTTAGAAGTGACTTCTAGCAGTTTGCGAAAACAGAGTGCTTTGGTTCTCCTAGGCCATGGGGGCTGCTGTCCTTAGACAAAAGTATCAGGTTCTGGATCATAAGTTCACCTCCACTAAGCCACTAGAACAAGCCTGAGGTAATTTTTACATTCAGGGGTTTAATGCTGCCCAGTGTCTGAGAACGTAAGGGCTCATCAAAGAAGGCACAGGGTTGAGATCAGAGAAAATATATGACTGTCTTGGCCATCAACTGTACCTTCCTAAAGTTCGAACAGAGTTCTTTAGAAACTCTTTACTGCCGTTGGTAAAGTCTATTCATGTTGTCAATCGAATAATTACATCTCAAGGAGAGCACAGTCAAAAAAATCCATATAGAAAATTTATTTTGAGGAAGATCAATGATGACTGCTTATTGTAAGTGTTTCAAAGTTATCAGAAAAGCAGAATTCATTTCAACAGAGGACGAAGCTGCAAATGAGGCTCTAAGAAGTTTTCAGAAGGATGATCTGCAGAATAGAATGGTCTGCATGTCGTGTCCCAGGACAGAGCCGTGGACGATGCATGAAACATTCAGCACCATGCGGGGAAGATGAGTATGGAAATCAGGAGACGGTCTCACAATGGAACCGAATGATGTGAGCCTGCTAACACTGATTGAGAAATTCCACTGATTGGGCGTGACAAGAACGGGTGCCTGAATAAAGGAGCTGGCATCATCGGAGACGCAGAATATACTAGGAAGGTGTTGGAAAAGAAATCTCCAGCTCTGTCAGAAAATGTGCTAAGTCACTCTCTCTCCGTGGCCCTTCCATCAAAGCAGCAGATAGCAAAGAGGTCATGAAGCCAGAAAACATCCAAAGCTGCCTGAAGGAATCGCTGGTGAGTGTCAGGAAGCCGCTAGAGACACCCAGAATGCTCCCCAAGATTTCACGTCTGGAATTGAGTCATTAGTTACTTAACTATGTCAAAGGGCCAAAGGAAAAATCTGTGCTTAGGTATAATAATGACAGAAAAGTAAAGAACAATTCTCTAGCTATTGTTAATATTTGAGTAGGGAAAAAAATCCCTGGGCTGGAAATCAATAGTCCAAGATCAGCCACTAATTACCTGTCTGGCCTTGAGTAAAATGCTTAATATTTCTTGGCATCAGTTTTCCCGTTTATAAAAGGTGTCTGACAATTTTCAACCTGACCTCTAGGGATCTGCCCGGGATGCTCAAGCCCCGGGGGACTCTGGAGGTAGAATTAGCACTAAAGGGGGATGCAGACCCCCTACTCACTCCCCAACACCCACACCCACACCTTATCCAGGCGACACCCACGCCCACACCTTATCCAGGCAACACTCACATCCACACCTTATCCAGGTGAGTTCTTTGCCAAGTCTTCTGCTTTTCTGTGGGCTAGATTTTCTTGAAGAAATGATCTTGCTAAAAAATATACATTTAAAAAGTAATGAACTTGACTCCTGACAACAAATGCACCATAGATTCAGTCCCATTTTCATAAGGAGACGCTAACTGTGCTCTAAATGAAAGTATCACACCCAAAACCTGATTTTCCATTGTATAGACACATACTCTTTCACCGTTAGGAGAAGGTGTCAAAAGAATTCAACTGATATTTCCCCACTATCATGACAATCTATTGAGCTATGTTTTTTAAATAAAATAAATTATTCTAACAGTGGATATGCAAAGTATCAATAATCACAGATAACTTTGTACCAGTAATAGATTTTAAGTCTATCCCTCTCTTTTGTCCCCTCCTCCCCCTCCTCGCTTTGCCCCCAGGACTGATGTCAACTCTTACTCCTTTTCATCAGTGTGTTTTCGATTTTCCTGAATCACTGCAACTCCCTGGGTATTCTTCCAGGTTCCAACTTTCTTATTTTAGCATTTAAAACAATTGTAATTCCTCTTTTCCATTGAAACCTCACCCTTTTGCTCAGAATCACCACAAAATATGCTTGCTTTATTTTTGCTGTATCTCTCCAACCTAGAATAGCTATGGTGGCCACTGTGGCTCACCAAGTATTTATCAATTTTGGCCTTCCTGGTCATGCCATAAATGCACTCTCTGATCCCGCGATTGGGAGGTGCCACGTGATAATCTTACCTAACAAATTGTGAGCAGAAATAATTGCATGTCGTTTTGAGCATGAAGCATTTAGTTGCTGGTGTGAAGCCCTTCGGAGTTCTACTTCCTTCTGGCAAAGTGACCTTCAGTGTCTAAGGTGGTAGCTGCACTGACAGCTTGGGTTCTTGAGAAACTCCAATCAACAGAGCCCCCAGCTAGCTTGCCGTGCATTTGCAGTAGGGATGAAAAATAAAGCTCAGTTCTTTAATCCACTAAGATGTGGGGGTTGGTATGTGAATGCATCAGAACCTGGGCCAACCTCACTGATAAAAGTAATTAATACACTAGGAAAGTAAAACAGCCTGAAGTGTATCCAGTCCTGTGATTTCTGCGGGATGTATTCAGAAAGTAGCCTGTTGGCAAAGTGGCTTTTTGTATCTTCTCTTCTTGTTCCCTCAGTTCATCTGGGATAAAACTTACAGCTTTCTGATCAGCTTTCAGTAAAAATGTGAGTCCTACTTTAGTAATTTCAATCATTTGAAATATCATTCTCAAAGCCAGCCAAAGCATCTCCTGTTTCCCCCTACCCTCTCATCCCCGGTTCAGCTCCGAATCTGTTGAAGACCTGCGGAGGGGGAGGCGTGCTCCTGGTTTGCACTGCTATTTCACTCCCAGCTTCACAGTTTTCTGTTGCTGCTTTAATTCCTCCAAGTCAGGGAGGAGAGGAGGTCGCTTAGCAGAAATGGAGGAAAGAAGTTAACAAGGTGACTCTAGCTCTGCAAGGAGCTCCCCAGACCTCATGACTTGAGGGCAGGCGTTGGTGTCCATGGGTCCATGTGGCAAGGGAGGCATCAGGGCAGGCACAGTGAGAGTGGTCTCCGCTTTGTCTTGGACCTTGGCTGGGAAGACTCAGTGACCGAGGGTGACTTCAATGCAGAGTTGGGGTCCCTGGAACCTTCATCACTCCCAGGCTCAGCGTCTGGGCTGGGGAAGCTTCAAGATGGGAATGATTTCTCATGCTTCCTGTGGCCTCTCCATGGGGCTGGGCTTCTCTACAGCTGGGACCTAGAGGTCCTCAGACTCCTTCTGCAGGTGGGGGGATCTGAGCTCCAAGTAAGAGCTGCCTGGTAGCAAGAGTGGATACTGTACTGCCTTCATGACAGCCTCCAGGGTCCCATAGCTCACTCCCACTCTTTTCTACCTGTTAAAATAGCTACAGTCCCACCCACCCACAGGGACAGCAATGAGAACCACTTCCTACAGCGGGTGGCCAGGCTGCACTGTGGTGTAGTACCTGACACCTGAGAGGAAGATCCTGGGCCCTCCCAGAGATCAGAGTCCACCAGACCAGTGCCCAACCCCATCTGAGACCCACGCTCAGGCTCACGCACTGGGAATGAGGCAGGCTCTTCTCAAGACCCTGGGGACCTCAGCACAGCAGGCCTCACTGAGTGGAAGTTGCTTTTAAGAACGCTGTAGGCACCTGCCCCTCAACTACTTACTATGACTTGCTGGGAAGGCACTACCAGCCCCCTTGCTCCCCAGGGAAAGAGAGCCAAGCCGAGACCAGTCCCATGGCCGGCTGCAGCACCCACAGCTCCCCCAGAATCCTGCATCCTAAAGCACCAGGAGCAGCAGGAGATCCCACCTATTGTCCCCTGTCCCAGTTACCCCCACCTCCACGTCCACAAGAACTCCCCCACCTCCTGCTCCACTGCAAGGAAAGAGAGTCCGTGGCTCCAGACTCACACCCCTAAGGGCTTCTGCAACTCGGCTGCCTTCAGCCAGGGAGGCAGTTCCGGGCTCTCCTTCTACCTGGCACCTGGAATCTTTGGCTGGGTGACCCCTCACTTGGCTCTGACGCCAGGGAAGGGAAGAAGCACACTCTGCCTCAGCTGGCAACTCATTACTGGATGATGAATGCTATGGACTGCAGGTCTGTATCCCCCTAAATCCATGTGTTGGAACCCCAACTCCCAATGAGACGGCATGAGGAGGTGGGGCCTTCTGGAGGTGAGGAGGTCATGGGGTGACGCCCTGTGATGGACTCAGTGTCCTTCTAAGCAGGGACACCAGGACAGAGTGCACTTCCTCCCTGCTCCCCTTCAGATGAGAAGGTGGCAAACCTAGACTCAGGCCCGGATCAGACATGGAACCACCAGCGGCTTCATCTCGGACGTCCAGCATCCTGAACTCAGAGGGCTACATTTAGATTTGTAAATCTCCCATCTACAGTATTCTCTTATAGCACCTGAACTGACAAAGACAGCCCCTCCAGCTCCTGGGGCCCCTGGCCATCATTTGATGTGGGCAGGAGACAGATGAGGGCCAATTCTTAGCGGAAAGCATTTCACTGTCTTTAGACTCCCAGGGTAATGATGCACATTAATGATACACATGGTCTTCAACTTTGGTGACTCAGGCTGAAATTCTGAGAGAACTGAAGTCCCTCCAACACCAGTTACACAATCGAATGTGGGAAAGGACGTTGGATTATCAGAAACGAAGAACTTAGAATATGCTTTCTGCAAGATGCAGGGCATCCGGCTCTGAGAGGAAGAGAAGGCACCGTGAGATGCGGTGGATCATGTCAGTGCTCCTTCATGCATCTTTGATTGTAGCAAAGGATGCAATAAAAATTAACAAAAAAATTAATTCCCTGTTGTTACACTTGAACACCAAACCCAAGTTCACAAGAAGGGCCAACAAAAACCATAGGAGGGAAGGTCTTATTTCTCTCTTTAGCGAAGCTGTTTCCAACAAAGTCACCAAACCCAATGCACTGCGGCTTCTCTGGTAAGGGCGAGAACCCGCAGAAACCCGGGGCTGTGCCGGCTGCCGCGGCGTTCAGCAGAATTGCAACGTTTCAGGTTTCCGGTTTTATCAATTTCCCTTCACAGCTTCTCATCCCAGCTCTGGTGTTTGACAGTTTCATTTCCATAACTCATTAAATATTCAATGATTCATAATAACAATTTTCCTTGTAATTGTATTGTTCTCATTCTGGCATCGAATTCTTGTACCAAATACCAAAAGCAGAAATACCCACTTTAAATAAGGACATTTTCGTTGTCATTTGCCTTGCATTATATTATCAAAAGGAGCTTGTTGCAAAAGACTTCCAAGTATCACTGAAAGATGTCTCACTATGGTAACTCGGTGCAAATGAGAATTATGAAACAAAAAAGTCGGGAAGGCAAGAATATTCAACCAGTGTCACGCTAACTAGAGAGGAAGCTAAGAGAGTGTGAAATCAAAGAATAATCAATTTCCTAAAGGAACCAGGTGCTGCTCTTGCCATGGCAGGTTATTTCAAGGGCACAAGAAAGGCAGGGGAGACTGCAGAAGTTTGATGGAGAGGAATAGAGTGGAAGACGGAGAAGCAAGCCTGGGTTTTTCCACTGAAGAAAGAGGCTCCTGCCTCGCACCTACTGTTTACAATACATTTCTAGAGTTTAACAGGGTGATGCTTTCAGCCCCCCCCCAAAAAAAGGTTGGGGGGATGCCAAAGTTACTCCTAATGGTGCTTGCAGGAGGCCATGAATTCAGAGTAGCCTCTCAGGAGGTAGAGCCATGGAAGGTAATGTGTAGACCTGGCTTACCCAAATATTCAAATCCTTGTTCTGTGGTTTACAGGCTGCCAGCGCTGAAGCTCAGATTGTTCCTGTCTTCATTTCCTTTCAGTGTCGTTCAGCGTCCGGGATCCAGCATTTCTGCAGCACCCTCAAGAGTCCCCGACAGTCCTTCTTTCATCCTCCCATGGCACGAAAGGCAGCTTCAGTGGATCAAGGTTCTTCATGTTTTCACACTGTGAGGAGAAGCCCCACACAGGGCAGGCAGGACCCACTGCCAGTTCAAGCTCAACAGCCTCCAGGGAAATGTAAGGAAGACGCCCCATGCTGGACAGATGCCATGAGTTCCCCACTCCTCTTGGAACATGTGTTCAAATCCCAAGTTTACTTCCAGCAGGAGGTACCCCCTGCCCTCTGTAGCCCCCTCTGGCCCAGTTCACATGGGGAAACATTTCCTCCAGGAATCACAGTCATTCTCCTTCATCTGTCTTTCAATTTGCTAAAAAGACTTCCACCATGGTTGCTCATCTTGGCATAAGGAAGAAATTCATGAGACTTTAATAAAAAGTCCAAAGCCAACAAAACCATCTCAACATCTGAAGAAACCTGTTCTGGTGAGGAAACTGCAGACCTGTGTTTTTCCAGAGTCAGAAGAGTTAGGAAATGAAGTCATTAGGGCAGAAGCATCCTTGGGTATGTAAAAGGGGGCTGATTAAAATGGATGGCTAAGACACACCTTAGTATAATATGACTTATTGACAATATTTGCAGAAGAACAACATCACTTTGAAGAGACAAATAGTGACTCAGTTGGATTTCTCAGGTGTTTTGAATCCCTCAAGTTGCAATTACACGTCAGGTCTTTAAAACAAACAACACACAATTGCGGGCGGGCACAGTTGGCTCATGCCTGTCATCCCAGCACTTTGGGAGGCTGAGGCAGGCGAATTGCCTGAGCTCAGAAGTTTGAGACCAGCCTGAGTGAACCCCCGTCTGTACTAAAATAATAAAAACAGAAATTAGCTGCGTGTGGCAGGTAATCCCAGCTACTTGGGAGGCTGACGCAGGAAAATTGCTTGAACCCGGGAGGTGGAGGTTGCAGTGAGCCAAGATCAAGCCTCTGTACTCCAGCCTGGGCAACAGAGCGAGACTTCATCTCTTCCAAAAAAAAAAAAAATGAATTATATCAAGTTGTCAATAATGGTGTCTCATTTTTTGTAACTGGCATTTTTAAATCCATTCCATCAAAGCAAATAAATACAAGCCAAATACTCCTATAAATGTGACAGAGAAAGGTGATATTTTCAGAGGATGTCCGTAAGAAGGAAGCCTGGATTCACCAGGATACCATTTGGTTGTTCCCAGCTGACCCCTCCCAGCGTGAGTTTCCTCGCATGACAACCCACTTCTGTGACCCTCATTCAGCTTCCCTTGCTCCGTGGAAACTGTTCGAGTGTCAACTTCCTGCCGCAAAGTTCATGCACCACAGCTGTGCTGGCAAATCCTGCATCCACAGGCAATATATGGCCATTTATATCTAAGCAAAATTAATTAAAATTAAATACAATTAAAAACCCAGATTTTCAGCCCCACCAGCCCCATTTCACGCCTTCGGTCACCACCTGTTGCTGGAGGACAGACAGGTGCGGGTATTTCTCTTACAGAAGTGCTTTAGGACAGTGCCTGTCATGGCTTTTGCTTTTACAATATGCGTGATAAGTTCTTTGATGTAGTAAAGAAAACTGGACTCCACACAGCGTCCACCTATTAGCTCCAAGCAGCATCCGTTAAAATAACACCTTGTTATTTTTGTATATGCTGGAATTTCAAACTCGGGTCCAGCTGTTAACTCAGTAATCGGAACTGTCAGACCCTCCTAGAACAGATACTCATTTAGTTTAGAAGAGAGCCAAACGATAATCGTCCTTGTAATAGTAATAGCGGTGATAATTATGGTTAATGTTATGCAAATTACTGGAAAACTGGCGCTATAAAAAGACTCACTTCATAATGCCACAAATATGTTTCAACGAAGGGCTTCTGCAAAATTGCAGGCCACTTTACTATCTCTTCTGCATCTGTGTCTTCTGTTGTATTCTCTCTCAGTGGCAGCAACCTCTTGTCTTTAATTTCTTTCCTCATTCATACAGGCATCTGTGAAATGGATACATTTACCTTTGATGGTAATAATAGCTAACATTTACTGAGCATACTATATGCTGGCCCCTGCTATGAGGACAGCACATATTGATCCATTTAATTCTCCCAGCCACTATGTGAAGCTGATGCAGGTATTAACTCTAAGTTGTAAATACCAACTGAGGTACTTAGGGAAAGTAACCTGTTTGCAGTCACTCAACCAGAGAGAAACAGAACCGAGACCTGAACTCAGTCAGGGTGAGTTACAACAGACAACTTTAACCGCTGCCTCTTATTCAAAATACCTAACAGAGACTCACTGAGATTTTGAGCTTCTAAAGAAAACACTGGGAATTCTCCCAGAAAAAGAAAAAAAAAATGCACATGCACAGAAATAAAATTCCATGTCAAGGCTGCTTTAGGACCTCAGGTTACAGAAGAGCTCTCTTAGTCAGTTCCGGCTGCTATGGCAAAGTACCACTTTGAATTTGTTAAAACACTGGCATGTGTGCCATGTTCCATGTGTCAGGGAGGCCTGTAAACAGCACACATGGATCTCTCCCAGCTCGGAAGCCTGGGAGTCGGAAGGCTGGGAGTCGGAAGGCTGGGAGCCTGAGGTCAGGGAGCCGGTGT
Organism: Chlorocebus sabaeus; assembly: GCF_047675955.1. Classification (NCBI taxonomy): domain Eukaryota; kingdom Metazoa; phylum Chordata; class Mammalia; order Primates; family Cercopithecidae; genus Chlorocebus; species Chlorocebus sabaeus. The sequence goes on from NC_132912.1 coordinate 2,580,100, forward strand.
GGTTGGGTCCTGGCGAGGTTCACTTCCAAGTGGCTGCCTGCTCACTTCTTTTTTTTTTTTTTTTTTTTTTTTTTTTTGAGACAAAGTCTCGCTCTGTCACCCAGGCTGGAGTGCAGTGGTGAGATCTCAGCTCACTGCAACCTCCACCTCCCTGGTTCAAGTAATTTCCCTGCCTCAGACTCCCAAGTAGACTGGGATTACAGGCATAGGTCACCACACTCAGCTAATTTTTTTTTTCTTTTGTGTATTTATAGTAGAGATGGGGTTTCACCATGTTGGCCAGACTGGTCTTCAATTCCTGACCTCAGGCGATCCACCTGCCTCGGCCTCCCAAAGTGCTGGTATTACAGGTGTGAGCCACCGTGGTGCCCAGCCAGCCTGCTCACTTCTTACTGGCTCCTCACGTAGGGGAGCACTAATCCCATTTATGAGGGCTCAACCCTCATGATCGGATCACCTTCCAGAGGCCTCCCCTCTTGGTATAATTGCACTGTGGTTTCAGGTTTCCATATGTGAACTGGGGAGGGAGGGACACCACCATGCTGTCTCTTGAGGCAACATCTCCGCATTCCTTTCCTCACACCGTAGCCTAATTTCACAGGCACTGAATGACGACTTGCTGTTTAGGTTCTGTCTTCCACTGGGCCTCTGGAAAACTTACTCAGCAGTTGATTTATACCATTATAACTCACAAAAGAATTCAACCGAGGACATGCTCCAAGATTTTGCTGTGTCATCCCTTTTCGTTTGGAGAGCTTCTGGAAGGCCTCTTGGCGCAAACAGCTGCCCAGCTATCTCTCAACTTTTTTTTTGTATCAAAGTGTTTCTTCCGAGAAGAGGCACCCAGGAACCACGTTTCTCTCCCAGCACATACCTAAGTGGGCGTTAGTGGTTGTTCTCCCAGATGGAACACAAATCGAAATGAGGTCTGAGCTCCGCCACTTCCCAGCCCAGAGGCTTGGGGAGCAATGACCCTCTGGATACACTTGTCATCCCTTGGCTGATTTAGTGATGAGGCTCCACAGGGCAGCTGGAAAGTTGGTTATGAGGGACACAGGGCCACAGATAGAAGGGCAGGTACCTGAACCACCCCTTAGAGAAGGGTCACCCCACGCAACCAGGAGCCCATGTTTTCAATTTCAGCTGAGGGTGAGTCACATTTCTCTTACTGTAAACTCCTGAGGCTTGGGGACTTACCTGAGAACATATCTGGCATTCCCTTATCTAGTGTATAGAATTGTACCATGATGAGTGTTGCCATAATGGAAAACCTAAACCATGTGGTATCAACTTACCCGTAAAGAAATGGATGACAAAGCATCTGATATTGGAATCAAGAAAGTTGTCGGCTCAAGTTATGCAGTGCAAAACAGGTAATAAAACCATCTCCCGCATAAACCAGGAAAACGGACCACACAATTCCAGAGTGTAGTTATAAACCAACAGCTGGAAATAACATGATTATGTGCATTGGATATTATTTGGTTTCTCCTAGAAAGTATTGCAAAACCGTTATCTCAAAAAGAGATCAACAGCAACTAAATTCAGACAGCAGGAGCCTGACGGGGTTGGAAATACTGAATACTCTTGGACCTTAAATATTAAGGAATATGACTCAAAAAGACTCAAAGTAACAGACACCCAGAAAGACTTCTCAAATGAACAAAAACGCTGAATCTGGTTAAGGCTGTGGCCTTCTCACGTCTTGGTTCAGATGGTCTCAATGTAATCTCAGTTGCAAAGAGGCGATAAATAAGAAAGATGTTAGAATTCCAGTTTTTAGAAAATACAGAATGCATCCTGGCACATGGCACTAACTGAAAGCAAGTAGTTTTTCTTCCACTTACCAAGGAAACCACAAGTTAGGAATAAAAAGCTTTTGAGGCACAAAACTGCCTGGACAGAAAGTAAGACTGTGTGGTAGGTCCCAGTACAGTCCATATTCTGTAGACCATGGGACTGAGGACTCCAGAGATGACACAATTTTCCTTATTCAAAGAAGTGGACAGTAGGTGAGTTTTAGAACTACATGACTCCTGACCACTAAACTCATAGTTTTCAGAACCTTAATGTGCAGAATATCGCATGCAAAGCATGTTAAATGCAAACTAGAAAAATGTCCAACAAACTTCCAACTGAGTTGAGGCTGGGAACGAGAATCACCATTAAAAATAAGTTCCTCAGCTGGGTGCAGTGGCTCATGCCTGTAATCCCAACACTTTGGGAGGCTGAGGCGGGCAGATCACAAGGTCAGGAGATCGAGACCACTCTGGCTAACACAGTGAAACACTGCCTCTACTAAAAATACAAAAAATTAGCCGGACGCGGTGGTGGGCGCCTGTAGTCCCAGCTACTCAGGAGGCTGAGGCAGGAGAATGGCGTGAACCCAGGAGACGAGCTTGCAGTGAGCCGAGATTGTACCACTGTACTCCAGCCTGGGTGACAGAGAGAGAATCTGTCTGAAAAAAAAAAAAAAATTCCTCAGGGTGATTCTCACGCATGCTCCACAAATTAAGAGGTACTAAACCATATTAAACAAACAAACAAAAAAAAAAATAGGTGCTTCACAATAAAATATTGAAACTGTGCAATTAACTTTATAATTAAAATTTAAATAAGGTGAAAGGGATCTCCTTATTGGAGGCAGTTTTTTCCTTTAGTCTAATCATTCACACTCATTATCGCTAATTCCTTAATAAGAAAAATATGCGTATGTAATGTTAACTAAGACTTAACTAACACTGAGTTTTTCAAAAGTGCCAAGTGACTTTCAGACAAGAATATATCCATCAAAACCCCTTTCCAAAGGAGAAGAGGAAAATTATCCTAACTTTAAAGATGAATTATATCACTTTGTAGATTCCAGTCAAATGAAGCATTGAAATAGGATAGACTGAACATAAAACCAGATGAGGTATTATTTAGAAATGTCCTTCTGAATTAGACTTATTCAGTGTGGAAAATGGTGTCTGTTTCCTAATAGACTATGTGCTATTGAAGATAAGGAAGATGTTGTTTGAAGTTTGTAAGAAATAAATTTTTTCATAATAATGAATGAATTGTGTATGCCTGACAAAATGGCTTAGTAATCACAGAATGATGATAAAAGAGAAATTTGATTATCCTAATTAATGATGATACTACAAAGGTGTCTCAAGAGTAGTGTGAGGCATGTGCAGGATTAATAAATACTGCTTGTTTGCAAAACGGTTACTGATTGTGCTGAAGTATTAGTGGATGTGTTGATGTCTTTGCAATTGCAGGGAGGTTGTCATTTTGCTAGGCAGGGTAACCAGTTTCTGGGGAAGGGTGAGGGCAGCAGTGGGACCCAGATGGCCACAGTCTCCTGCCCCAGTCTTTTGGAGAAGTGCATTGTGAGCACACTCACTCCTTTTTTTTTTTTGACATGGAATCTTGCTCTGTCACCCAGGCTAGAGTGCGGTGGTTCGATATCAGCTCACTGAAACCTCCACCTCTGGGGTTCAAGCCATCCTCCTACCTAAGCCTCTGGAGTAGCTGGGATTACAGGTGCTCACCACAATGCCCAGCTAATTTTTATATATTTTAATAGAGTTTCACCATGTTGGCCAGGCTGATCTCGAACTCCTAGTCTCAAGTGATCAGCCCGCCTCAGCCTCTCAAAATGCTGGGATTATAGGTGTGAGCCACCATGCTCAGCTGGGACAATCTCTTTTATGGGCGAAATTGGTTGGGGATGAAACACCTTACCATTCTGACTCTGAAGTGAGTGACACCATATGTTAGAAGTTGTGTCCTTCTAAAAAAACCTTCCATAAAAACAAATTCATGCAAAGAAAGCAATGAAGATTTTAAAAATATACCTTAGCCAATATGGAGTGAGAATATGAGTATTTTCGCATAAATTATAAATTGTAGGTGTCAATCAAGCCAAGGGTGAGATAAAGAAGAAACTTTCTGGCTGTGAACTGGAGGAAAGAGTAGGCAGATATCTTTTTATTATCATTATTTAACTGGAAAATGAGGTATTAATGGATACCACCAAGTTTTTTGAGTTTTTCAATGTGGTGGAGGGTCTCACAAAGGTGCAGCCCCTGGCTGTGTGTGCAGCTTTTCTGATATGGAGATTGGCCTGCACTGTGCTCCCCAGGGTGTGCTCTGGGCACAGCTGTTCTGGAAGGGAAGAAGCTGGGAGGGAGCAACATTGCAGGAGAAAAGTTGGCTTCTGATGCCCTCTCCACCAGTGCTTCAGGAGAGCCTGCAAGATGCAGAGGCTGGACGGCCTACGTTACCCCTGCATCCGCAAAGAGTTGATGGAGTATCTCCAGGAGCAGCTGACTTTCTTCAGCCAAGCAATCCCTGAAGGTGGCTGAAAGCTGAGCTTCTTCTGGCTACAGTCACAGCAGCTTGGCGAATAAATCCTCAGCCAAACAGGGACGGGGCAGGTGCCTCACAGCCTTCTCTATGACCAGTTGCAGTGGCAATGCGGGAATTCTGTTTCCAGCTGCACAGCCAACTCAGCATGGAAGCCAACCCTCCAACTGGAAACTAGGTGGACAGGATATTAATTGAATACACTTTAATATTATTTTTATTACATCAGTGATTTTTTTTTTAATACCAAGAGGATTCTGCAGAGGTCAACACTGAGTAAAAACAGGAGGGAAACACATGAATAAAGCTCTGACTTGTCTTTTACCCTGAAGACATTTTCCAAACCCAAGTGAATTTAACCTTTTTCAGAGCTTCAAAGGAAGCTAGAGACAGGAGATTAAGTCTAGCAGCCCCTAAAAATGATACATCGGATAGGACACCTTATAATAAACTGGAACCCAGGGAAACACATGTAAGGGTCATGGTGAACTAAGACTTACCACTCTCTGGGAAAGGAGGAAAGAAATGTGTGTAAATCAATTTTATCACTGGGTGGAGAGGTCGCTCTCTCATGCCAAGAACTCGCATGCACAGTGGAGCCGCATGTGGGTCTGCCACCTGCCTTCTCCATACCTGGGTGGGTAAAATGAAAACTCACCTGGAAATTCAATTCAGAAAACACAATCGGCAAAATGCAGAGTGAAACTGCAGAATCAACTGCGATTTTCCCTACAAGATTCCACATTTAACCTCAATCACTTCTCAGAGAAAAGCTTCCATAAACAGTATAAATTCATAGTTAATAATCAAGGTAGCCAAACAAAACCAGCATACTAGGAATAACAGCCAGAAGGAACAATAAAAAACAGGATCAAAACTGAAAAGCCAGGCCGGGCGCGGTGGCTCAAGCCTGTAATCCCAGCACTTTGGGAGGCTGAGATGGGCGGATCACGAGGTCAGGAGATCGAGACCATCCTGGCTAACATGTTGAAACCCCGTCTCTACTAAAAAAAATACAAAATACTAGCCGGGCGACGTGGCGGGCGCCTGTAGTCCCAGCTACTCGGGAGGCTGAGGCAGGAGAATGGTGTAAACTCGGGAGGCGGAGCTTGCAGTGAGCTGAGATCCGGCCACTGCACTCCAGCCTGGGTGACAGAGCCAGACTCCTTCTCAAAAAAAAAAAAAAAAAAAAAAAAACTGAAAAGCCTCCGAATATTCTAACACTGGCAGAATACGAAATGGATGCTAAATGTTTAATGAAAAGAAAGTCTTAAATATTAGCAAAGGCTATGAGTCTATCAAAAATCATCAGGTAGATTTGAAAAAAGTGAAATATCAAATAAAATATATATATACATTTAAAAAAATAAAAAAAAATTATTACATGAATCTAACCACAGATTAGATGTATTTGAAGAGAGAATATTTAAACTGGAAGTAAATTACAAAAACATCCAAAATTCAACATAGAGGGATGACATTGGGAAAACATTGAGAAATTAAGGACAAAAATTCTAATTTGAAAGAAATTATCATGCATAGAATTGGAGTCATAAAAAGAAAAGAAAGAGAAAATAAAACATAAAGCATTAATGTCTGTGTGTGTGTTTGGGTGTGTGTGTGTATAAATTGATAAAAGAAATTGCTCTTCAAAGTCAGGAATTACAAAAAGAGCCCAATTTAAATATACAAAAAAAAAAAAAAAAAAAAAAAAAACACCACTGCATCGTAGAGAAACTAAAGAATACGATAACCAAAGCAAAGCAAGATGTCATAAAAACAGCAAGATAGATAGATGACCTACAAATGAAATAAATTGGTGCTGAGGTTGGTTTTCAAATGACAATAATGGAAGCCGTGAACCAGTGAGCATCTTCAATATGTTGGTAGAATAATAAATGTCAGCTTGGGACCGTGTGCCGTGAGAAAATGTGTTTCCGAAGTGAGGGCAGAAATCAAGGCTTCTCAGGAAATCAATGAAACAAACAAGAAAAAAACTGGTTTTGCTGTCACTAGCCCCTAATGAAAGGAACTTCTAAACTCCGTGTTTCCGACATAGTAAAAGCGACGTCTTGGAAGCTGAGTGTGAGGTGCAAGAGGCACGTCTGGCAGAGGCTCCAGTTTTGGGAACTGAAACAAACATTGCCAATGTGTTCTTCAAGGTCGAGAAGCTCCTCGAGGATGAAAAACACACCCCCTGTGAATTCTTTCTGGGTTGGGAAGATGTCATGGAGTAGAAGCGTTCTTAATTTCCTTGCGTCAAATTTCTAACCGAAATATGCAGATAAACACAAATGAAATAAGAACTAAAGCAGCTACTTTCCAAATTAGTATAGAATAAATAGTGAAAAAAAATTACTAAATAAATCCAAAAGGATAGCAGAAAGCCACGGGGCCAACGCAGTGGCTCATGCCTGTAATCCCAGCACTTTGGGATACCGAGGCACGTGGATCACCCAAGGTCAGGAGTTCGAGACCAGACTGGGCAACACGGTGACACCTTGTCTCTACTAAAAATATAAAAATTAGCCAGGTGTGGTGGCACACACCTGTAATCCTAGCTACACATGAGGCTGAGGCAGGAGAATTGCTTGAACCAGGGAGGCAGAGGTTGTAGTGAGCCAAGATCATGCCACTGCACTCCAGCCAGGGTGGCAGAGAGAGACTCCATCTCAAAAAAGAAAAGAAAAGAAAAAAGCCATGCAAGGTGCTGAACCTGTGTAACTAGAAATAAAACAGTGAAGGTGAAGCCAGGTCCCCAGGAGTGGAGGGCAGGCCAATGTGTGTGCTGTCACCAGAGGTGGCTGAAACCCAAGCAGGGAAGGCAGGAGGTCCGGGTCTGGAGTAACACCTCTGCTGAAAGGGCCCAGGGGCATTGTGTGGCCTTTTTAATATCTGAAAAAGAGACTTCAAGGCAGAACCTTGGCTAGGGTTAAAAGAGCTCTCACATGATAAGAGTTTCGGTTCTTCAGAAAATCTAACAGTTATTGACTCCTGGGCTTTTAACAGAGCCTTGGAACAGAAATATGTAGAATTGACAAAAGAATTGTGCCTAACTGTATGAAACTGGAGATAGTCAATGCTTTTGACCGCCAGGAACAGTAATTACATATGGCTCAACCTACTGTTAATAAAAATAGACAAGTCTAACATAATGAAATATTGAACACAAATTTTTCTGTAAGTAGATCAAGAAGAAAATAAAACAATAGACACTTGATTGGAACAAGAGCAGATGAAAATATTCCCGAAGATTCTATACAATGTGATTTCATTATATGATATGAAGAACGTGAGTAGCTACACAGTGAATTGCTTTGGAAAATAGATGTGCACAGTAAAACTCAAGGAGAAAACCGTAGAACAACCAACATAAGAGTGGGAATTGGGACTCTCATTCAGGGGAGAGACAGTGGCAGGTACAAAAGGAAAAGCCTACAAAGGAAATTTCATGTTTCCAATTCTGTACCCCTTAAGCCACACAGTGCGTGCAGAGTCTCTGCGTGTCCTTTATACGCTGCCTACATCATGAATATTCATTTGCATCTATTAATAGTTTTAAATAATTTTTAAATAAAATTACATCAATAAATCATAAAAACTCTACGTTTAATGAAAAATATTTACAGTTGAAAATGGTGATTGTCGGCCTTTGAAAAAAAGATTAGGAAGTTTCCTGCTGATATCAGTCTGATGTGTAGCTTTGCCTTAAAAATGGAAATTACAGAGCTATCATCAGAAAAGTTGCAATAAATAGGCCGGGCATGGTGGTTCAGCCTGTAATCCCAGCACTTAGGGAGGCTGAGGGCTAGGATCAGGGCGGATCACCTGAGGTCAGGGGTTCGAAACCAACCTGGCCAACATGGTGAAATCCTGTGTCCACTAAAAATACAAAAATTAACCAGGTGTGTGGTGGCACATGCCTGTAGTCCCAGATAGTCAGGAGGCTGAGGCAGGAGAATCGCTTGAACCTGGGAGGAGGAGGTTGCAGTCACCTGAGATCACACAACTGCACTCCAGCCTGGGTGACAGAGCAAGACTCCATCTCAAAAAAAAAAAAAAAAAAAAAAAAAGACGAGTTGCAGTAAATATATGTAGAGAAATGTCTTCTTTAGATGGGTATACACACAGATAGATAGCTAGACAGACACACAGAGAGTTGCATAGATAATTAGGTTCCTGACTGCAAAAGCACATTAAATAGATATTGCAATAAATGAAAAAATGAGTAATACAGATTCCTATATTCCATGAACTTTTAGATGAATAGAAGACATAAGAATAGAGTTTCTAGACTAATGGAAGACATAACACGAGAATAACATAACACAAGAATGTAAGACAGTATGGTAAATTCTCTAAAGGTGAAATAAGCAAGAATCAGAAGGATCAGAGGTGGCATAGGGTGATTAGAGAAATCAAAGCAGGCTTCGTGGAGGAGGTGGGTTTTGGAACCCAGCTGAAGAGCAGAAAGGTGCATTGATTTGAAGTTGTCCCCTTAATTCTTTGTGGCACTCTTCTCCACTAGCCCGCAGCTCCTGAGAGCAGGAAGCACTGACTCCTGTTTTGTTCCTCTCTCTGACTGTAGGCAGCAGTGACCCCCCAGTGCCTCCGATTGTCATCTTTGGGGACCAGAGAAGTGAGCAGCTGTCCTTCCCTGTCCCTGGTCCCTCCAGGCAGTGACAACAAAGAAAGGACCAGGCGAGGCCTTGTGTGTAGACACGTGAGACTTCTCATCCAGGGTCAAGAGGAGAAGTGGTGGGTTAGAAGTACTGTGACTTAAAGCTAACCTCTTCAGAGCAGATGAGCCCTGCTTATTTTAAGGCATTCAGCGATGTCTATTCGATCACTCCTGTGCTTGAGAGAATGGGAACATGACACAGTTTCCCTTCTTCCTTGGTTATCTCACTGTAGCAGTGAGATAGACGATGGTCACCATGGTACCATCATGGCGCTACAGTCATAGAAGTCCCTCTTTATCCCACAGGTCCCCTGAATTCCAAGGTATCACACATTTCCCATGAACAAACAGCCTTGACATCTTCCACGTCTCCAGGACAATGGGCATTTCCGACCCACATAATCTGCACGAAGAAGTAAGTCTCTCTCTCTTTCTCATCACTGCATCCCCAACTGATATGGACCCTGATATGTATTTGGAGTTGAATAAATAGTTGAGGTTTTCCTGGGGGTTGTGCCCACTTAGGGCTATATGATTATGCCAGTTCATAGAAAACACAAGATGGTTAAAAAGAGAAATAATGGGCCGGGTGTAGTGGCTCATGCCTGTAATCCCAACAGTTTAGGGGGCCAAGGCAGGTGGATCACTTGAGGTCAGGAGCTTGAGACCAGCCTGGTCAAGATGGTAAAACCATGTCTCTACTAAAAATACAAAAATTAGCTGGGCATGGTGGCGCATGCCTTTAATCCCAGCTACTTGGGAGGCTGAGGCAGAGAACTGCTTGAACTTGGGAGGCGGAGGTTGCAGTGAGTCGAGATTGTGCCACTGCACTCCAGCCTGGGAGACAGAGTGAGACTCCGTCTCAAAAAAAAAAGAAAGAAAAGAAAAGAAATAATTGAAATAATCAAAACAACCAGAAGGGCTGCCACATAAGAAAAGGTTTAGAAGATTTCCCAGGAAGGCTGAAGTCAAAGAATAGTAGAGTTTAAATCTGCACAATCATAAAGAAAAAGGCAAGTAAACTATAGATGGTCTTTCATCTCATAGCTACAAAATTATAGAAAACAGAAAGAGAGAAGCTGAAGAAGAACATGTCACAGCTAAACGTGGAAATATATTTCCAAGCACTGTGATCGTTTTATGGGCACATTAATCACAGCGAATTATTCAGGAGACTGAAATGTTCATGGTGGACTCCTGAGAAGCTCACCAAGTATTCCTTAGGTGTCCCCTATGAAGTAAAATACATTTGGAGACAAATCGAGTTCCTGACACGATAAGAGTTTAAGTAGCAGGAGACAGAGCACCTTTCTCCTGGTAACCAGCTATGGATTTACTCGCGGAGACTCTAACGCTAAAATGACTGAGAGGAGTTACCAGAGGTACAAAACCCTGATTTAAAAATCAGCTGAACCTTCGGGTCTTCATTACTGTAGTGATCCCAATGTCAGATTTTCTTTACTTTTGTATTGTCAGTTTTCCAAGGTCAAATACTTCAGCATCTTTTCAACTGTTCCTTGAGAAAATATAGAAATCAGGGCCAGGCGTGGTGGCTGACACACGTAAGCCCAGCACTTTGGGAGGCCGAGGCAGGTGGATCACGAGGTCAGGAGTTCAAGATCAGCCTGGCCAATATGGTGAAATGCCATCTGTACTAAAAACTGTGAAAATTAGCTGGGAGTGGTGGCATGCACCTGTAGCCCCAGCTATTTGGGAGGCTGAGGCAGGAGAATTGCTGGAACCCGGGAGGCGGAGGTTGTGGTGAGCTGAGATTGTGCCACTGCACTCCAACCTGGGTGACAGAGCGAGACTCCATCACAAAAAAAAAAAAAAAACAAGATAATTTTTATAAGGCATTTCTTACAGAGACTTGCAGAAGAAGAGAGGGGACACAGAAGAAGCAAATACCATAGGTCTTCTGGGCACAGAGAGATGTGCCCATTCCAATGAACAGCCAACCTGGGGGCATTTGACAGAAACAGCACCAGCACTGACTCACTCCAAAGATGAAGCAGGCGTCCTTCCTAACCCCGGAGTGGGTGCCCCTCCCAACCCTGGGTGAAGTGATCAAAATCTCTCCCAACAGTTTTGGTCCTTTGACACCAGGTAGGTGATAGAAGGAAATCCTCTTTGTACAGACACAAAGTAAAAGTGACTATTGACTAATCATGATTGTTAATAAGCCTAAGACAGTCCAAGTAAAAATCTGATGGAGACTACATTATCAGGGCAGTGTATATGTGATCACAATTTATCTGGGTCTTAGGTTTTTAATATGTACACACATACCCGTGTGCACACACACGAATGTAAGTTGTTAACAATGTCAAGATTAACAGTAAATAAAACATGATTGCACAGTGAGGCCAAAGAAGTTACACAAAAACTAAGTGGAAAGAAACTGAGCTTTATCATTTTAAACGTTATTTTTAATTGCTGAACAAATTTCTAAAAGAAACGTGAATAAAACTGCCAACTGCAAAGGCACTTTCTTCTGACTCTATCAGAGGGACTTTTCATTTGAGTTTAATGCACATGTTTAGAATCACTGCAGTCTTTTACAACCAGAGAAATGGCATCCTCCAAGTTCATTCTCCATAGAAAAAAAAGTCAAAATTTCCTCTCTGCAAATATCCTAAATATCAACCTTGTGGCAAGTAGGCATCAGAACAGCCATTATAAGGAGAGACACTAAACCACTAGGTCACCTAATAACTACATTTCCAGGGAAGCTTGAACTAAAAAGAAAACAAGACACACAGTGACTTAGTTACCAAAGACCCATGACATAAAAGGCTTCCAGAAACTCTACCATGGATTATGAGTTTATTTTGCCAAATAGGCAGACTTCATTACCTGGTTAGTTCTAACTGTGGTTTTTGGGACCTTCGGGATTTGGCATTATTTCAGAACACGAAGCCATGTTTTCCTGAAATGAAGTTTACTGCTAAGTGTCAACTACTTCAAAATATATTTAACAGCAATCTCTCTCAGTCCCTTTGATAGATAATAATTAAGCATTTCCTGTGCTTCCGCAATGTGGTGCTTGCTTTTGTGGTAGATAAATTCCCACCCTCCTGCTGTTAGCAGTCAGGATGTGGTATGGGGTGTCTAGCCAGGGATGGTGTATTTCACCTGTCTTCACCCCCTGGTGAGAGGATGCAAACTCAGACTTAGTGCTCAAGTATTTTCCAAAGCGACAGACACAGTTGGTAGGCTGTAACAGTAGCATTTGAACCTGGGTCTTTTTACCCTCTAAGCTTGCACGAATTTCAATTCTAAAATGTATTTTTACATCTTTGCTGTCTACCATAGAAGAACCAGCAGAATTTAACTTTGGATTTTCTTTATTATGATAACTCCAGAAGGACCATTGTTCTGAGAAGTAAAACTCTGCTTTCTTTTTTTGCTGTTGTTCAATAACCCGTGTCTGGCACAGCTCTTCAGCAAGTCCTCTTCAGTGCTCATGGGGCTTTTCTGGACTCAATTATAATGGCAATTACCTTCAGAAAGGGATGTGAAGCTTTCAGTGTTACGGCGTTTGATCTTCACAACAAGCTGGCGAGATGATGATGTTACACAGCACATCGGGGCAAACAGGGTTAGACTACACCAGGGGTCTCACACGGGGGGACTCTATATGCAGGATTCTCATTACAAACCCAGTATTCTCTCTGGTACCTTGAGGATTCTGTTACTTAACTCTGGTCTATAGATGTGGAGAGTTCAGGGGCGTTGGGTAGATGTGGGTTTGAGTTTGGAGATGTGGAGAGTTCAGGGGCACTGGGTAGATGTGGGTTTGAGTTTGGAGATGTGGAGAGTTTAGGGGCACTGGGGCTGGGTAAATGTGGGTTTGAGTTGGGAGATATGGAGAGTTTAGGGGCGTTGGGTAGATGTGGGTTTGAGTTTGGAGATGTGGAGAGTTCAGGGACGTTGGGTAGATGTGGGTTTGAGTTGGGAGATATGGAGAGTTTAGGGGCGTTGGGTAGATGTGGGTTTGAGTTGGGAGATGTGGAGAGTTCAGGGGCATTGGGTAGATGTGGGTTTGAGTTTGGAGATGTGGAGAGTTCAGGGGCGTTGGGTAGATGTGGGTTTGAGTTTGGAGATGTGGAGAATTCAGGGGCACTGGGTAGATGTGCGTTTGAGTTGGGAGATGTAGAGAGTTCAGCGGCACTGGGTAGATGTGGGTTTGAGTTGGGAGATGTGGAGAGTTCAGGGGCACTGGGTAGATGTGGGTTTGAGTTTGGAGATGTGGAGAGTTCAGGGGCATTGGGTAGATGTGGGTTTGAGTTTGGAGATGTGGAGAGTTCAGGGGCGTTGGGTAGATGTGGGTTTGAGTTTGGAGATGTAGAGAGTTCAGGGGCACTGGGTAGATGTGGGTTTGAGTTGGGAGATGTAGAGAGTTCAGCAGCACTGGGTAGATGTGGGTTTGAGTTGGGAGATGTGGAGAGTTTAGGGGCGTTGGGTAGATGTGGGTTTGAGTTTGGAGATGTGGAGAATTCAGGGGCACTGGGTAGATGTGGGTTTGAGTAGGGAGATGTGGAGAGTTTAGGGGTGCTGGGGCTGAGTAGATGTAGGTTTGAGTCTGGTCTCACCATCATCCACTATAGGATCTCCAGGAAGTTACATATTGTTATGGTTAATTTGTGTGTCAACTTGACTGGGTCACGGGGTGCCCAGATATCTGGTTAAACATTATTTGGGGTTGTGTCTGTGTATATCTTGAGGTGAATTAGCATTTGAATTGGTGGACCCAGTAAAACAAATGGCCCTTCTCAATGGGAGTGGGCCTCATGCAATCCTCCTGGAGCCTTAAGAGAACAGCGAGGTGGAAGTGCGTTGGCGTGCTCTCTGTCTGAGCCAGGACATTGTTCTCCCGCCCCCGGTGCTCCTGGTTCTCAGACCTTCAGACCTGGAGGGCCTGTACCACATGCCACACATGCACAGGGTGCTGTTTCTCTGCAGAATCCTGACCAACTCACTGAGATACGTCTTTTTTAAGCGTAAGTTTTCTCGCCTCTCAACTGAACATGGCAACAGCTCATGCCTTCCTGTAGCTTTTGCCCAGGATGAACTGAGGTAATCAACTTACCTCAGTAGATTTAGAATTCTATACAAGTTAAATAATCCCCAGCAGTTTTGACTGTTGAAATTGTCAAATACTAAGCCCCACGTTAATATATATTATTAGACCAATAATAATTTAGCCTATAAAGATTATTTCAAATCATATATATATGAACTTTCAAAATTTATAGTAGTTATGTAGAAAGACAATAAAGATGGGTAAATCGTATATCTCCTCCACCTCCTTCTCCTCCTCCTTTGCCTCTCCTTCCTCCCGCTCCTTGTTCTCCCCTTTCTTCTCCTCCTTCTTCTCCTTTCCTTCTTCCCCTTTCCTTCTTCCTACTCCTTCTCCTTTCCTTCCTTCTCCTCCCTTCCTTCCTTTTCCTCCCTCTTCTCCTCCTTCTCCTCCCCTTCCTCCTCCTCCTTCTCCTTTGCTTCCTCTTCCTCCTTCTCCTCTCCTTCCTTCTCCCCCCTTCCTTTCTCCTCCTCCGTTCTTTTCCTTCTCCTCCTCCTTCTCATTCTTTTCTTCTTCCTCTTCGCCCTCCTCCTTCTGCTCCTCCTTTCCTTCCTCTTTGACACCCTCCACACTCCTCTTCCTCCTCTTCCTCCTCCTCCTCCTCTAAAAATGTAAAACAAACTAACAGCATTATTTACTAATTGGCTATACAAAGTATGTGGTGGGCTGACTTTGATCTACAGCCATAATTTGATAAACTCTGTCAGTTATCATTTGGAGAAACACGTATCCTTTACATTTATCTTTGTTTACATCAATTCCAGGGTATTTACTTTCATTGTTTTAATTCTGGTTCTTTAAAGGATCATAATTCTTCAGCCTAAAAAATTGTCTTTAATTTACTTGTAGCACAGACATGCTCCAGCAAATTCTGTCAGATTTTCCTCATCTGGAAGCACCTTTATTCCATCATGGGATTTGAAAACATATTCAGAGGTATTGAATTCCATCTAGAGAATCTCCTCTTCAGTCTTCCAGAAGTGTTACGCCATTTTCTTTTCGATTGCATAAATTTTAATGAGAAGTATACTGTAATTGTTATATATTAAATTCTTATATTTGTAAATCTTACCTCTCAATTCCACATGTGATTTTTCGGCTGCTTCTTAAATGTTATCTGTACTCTTCGTTTTCAACAGTTTGAGTATCATTTCTCTCTCTGTCTCTGTGTGTGTGTGTGTGTGTGCGTGCGCACGTGTGTATGTGTTGTGTTGTGTTATATTTATTTGGGTTGGACTTTACCCCTTGGTTTTGTGGTTTGATATCTTCCATCATCTTTGAAAAATTATTGGCTATTAACTCCACAAATATTTCTTATACTTCATTTTCTCTCTCTTTTTAGATTCCAAATGCACTTTAGCTCACTTTATATTTCACCACAGACCTCGGAAGCTTAGTATTTTTACACCATTCTTTAACTATTTTTGTTTTAATTGGTCTAATTTGTATTGACCTATTTTCAAGTTCACTGATTTTCTCTTTGCTGTGTCCATTCTACTGATGAGTTCATTGAGGGGATTCTTCATCTTTGAAAGCACATATTCTTCACCTACCTTTCTACTCAACTTGTGCTTACATTTCCCTTTATGTAGTAACATCCTCCAACTAGACATTCATATTGTTCACCGTTTTCATTAAAGCCTTTAACATAAGCATTTGGTTACCTTTAAAAATTACAATAAAATTGTTGCAGCAGTTGAGTCTGCACTGAATCTCACCTGCTTGATTTTTGCCCCTTCAAAATCAAGCACTCTTCAAAGTACAGTGGTCTAACTATTGATCATGGGGTAAAACTTAGGACCAGCAAAGAGATACAGGTCAGGCGTGGCGGCTCAAGCCTGTAATGCCAGCGTTTTGGGAGGCCAAAGTGGGCAGATCACTTGACCTCAGGAGTTCCAGACCAGCCTGGCCAACATGGTGAAATCCCATCTATAGCAAAAATACAAAAATTAGCTGGGCGTGGTGGTGAGTGCCTGTAACTCCATCTACTCAGGAGGCTGAGGCAGGAGAATCACTTGAACCTGGGAGGTGGAGGTTACAGTGAGCCAAGATGATGCTACTGCACTCCAGCCTGGGCATCAGAGCAAGACTCTGTCAAAACAAACAAACAAACAAACAAAAAAGCCAGAAACACACATTCAATGATTCTTGAAAATATTGGAGAGTATATCTATTTTTAGTCTGTTCTGTTACATGGATTGCAGTGGTGTTGTGAGGAAAACATTTTTGGGGAATAACAGCTAAGACTATCAATATCTGATAAATCTCTGTATTATTTTTCATTAATATTTTACATGGCATGCTGGAAGATACACATCCAATGAAATCTCCTTGGGAAAATGTTTATAATGCCTTTTTGATAACTCTTTAGCTCAGTTATCTCTGGGGTCCTCTAAACTGTCCCAGGACCCCCAAAATTCATGGCTACTTCAATGGGAAACACAAGTCCTAGTTCTGGCGACAAAATATCTTCTTGACTTAAAATGTACTTATTCCACACTAGCATTTTATTACTTGACAAATTTGGGTTCAGATGGTGGATCTGACTTGTCTAAACTTTCCCAGCCACACCAATACTCACTTACTCCATAAGGAAACCAGTTGCTTCCACTTTTATCTTCCACATATGCCTTAAGGATGATGCACACGAAAGCAGATGTGCACCACCCCCACCTCATTTCAGGCCCTAATTACCAATTCCTAGATTACCATAGAGCTCACTGGCCAGTAAGGGGAGAGGGGAGAGAGAGAAAAAGACAGAGAGATTGAGAGAGAGAATGTGAGTGAGAGCAAGAAGAAGAGAACGTCAATCCTCTATTTCAAACCTTGCGGGACTTCTCGTGGCCCACATAACAAAACCTATTCAAATGTATTCTTATTAGAATGGTGTGCACAGTCTCTGTGATGTGACTTCAGCCACATATTCTACTTTATTATTCTAATGTCAGAACTAACTCATATGGATAGGTTGCCTTGGTTTTGCTTTAGGAATGAATAATCTAG
This sequence comes from Chlorocebus sabaeus, assembly GCF_047675955.1. Classification (NCBI taxonomy): domain Eukaryota; kingdom Metazoa; phylum Chordata; class Mammalia; order Primates; family Cercopithecidae; genus Chlorocebus; species Chlorocebus sabaeus. The sequence goes on from NC_132912.1 coordinate 2,597,220, forward strand.
GGAAAATGTTTATAATGCCTTTTTGATAACTCTTCAATAGAATACATCAAACCCCACTTATTTTTTTTCTGTGCCTTCATATTTTAATTCAGTTTGATATGCCAGACTTGTTTTTCCTTTTCAGACCCGCAAAATCTATTGCCCCTTGCATTTCCTCTATTTAAATTTTATAGGAAACATAATCTTCTTGATACTATCATTCTGGGGATGAGAAAAGGCAACTATTTCAAAATGAATCTTCAACAGCTGTGGAAGAAATTTAAAGACAATGCACGATGTGGGCATGAGATGTCGGTAACTCCGTGAATTAGAGTTTCACATGAGCAAAACCCTCAGAGAATGTCCGTGAAAAACCAAGGAAGACGGGATAGTTCGACTACAGCTGTCCATTGCTAGTGGAGAGTATTTAAGACAATAATTTTCATCACTTTAGGATACAATTATTTTTGGGATCTTCCTGTGCCACTGGCAGTGGGCTGAGTTTCTCAGTTTGCCATTGATTTTTGATCATAGCTGTGACACGTTACGTGATCAGATGTTATAACCAATTAGTTTTATGTTTTTTCTTTTGTTTTCCGTGCTGATACCCACGTGTCATAGCTAATAATGCTGGAGCTGCAGAGTGTCTCTAAGTTTGATTTTTGCAAAGACATTGATGCATTTCAAGAGGCTAAAGATAATAATGGAATTGATAATAATTATACATTGTATTAAAAAGAATTAACAGGCCCGGGGCGGTGACTCACGCTTGTAATCCCAGTACTTTGGGAGGCTGAGGCAGGTGGACCACCTGAGGTCAGAAGTTTAAGACCAGCCTGGCCAACATGGTGAAAACCTGTCTCTACTAAATTACAAAAATCAGCCGGGCATATTGGCCCATGCCTGTAGTCCCAGCTACTTGGGAGGCAGAGGCTGCAGTGAGCCAAGATCTCACCCCTGCACTCAGCCTGGGTGACAGAGAGAGACTCTGTCTCTAAATAAATAAATAAATAAATAAATGGAATTAACAAAGAACTTCTTGATGGCAAAATCACCTGTGTGTTTACATCAGTGGCCTTTATGGCTCTGTGTGTCTGTGTGGTATGGAGAGTGGGGTATATGCTAATATTATCCCCCATATTTCAAGAAAGGAAAATATCAGGTAACATGATAAAGGTGAAATAGCTGGTAAGTTTTGGAGCCATGGCACAAACCCAAGCAGTCTTGTTAAGAGTTCATTTCCTGAGCTACATTCCTCTTATTTTACCTAGAAGCACAAAATCTGCTTTATTATTATATGTAAATATCCCAATTGAATTATAGTATGATGTGCATTCATGTACATTTTATGTATTTCAATAAAGACAAGTGGAGATTCAACTTATCCTTTTGTATGTAGCTGTAACTGTACTTGTATGTTTGCCTTCAAGGTGAAGACCAAAGCTATAATTATTGATGTATCCCCAATACTCATAATAACATCCAGTCCAAAGTAATAGCTTAAAAACAGTTTGAAGAGTAAATTAGTAACTTTAAGATTATTTTATGTATTTGAAGCTTAGGCAAAGGAAAGTCAATGATGCATTATCAGAAGACCTTAAAGGATACCAATCTTGCAGACCAGGGAAACCAAAATAAATAAAATGTATGCTTTTCTATCATTCATAGGGGTGCCCTGTGTGGGATGTTTTTGCCATTTTTAAACCTGACAAAATCTGGCAAAGTTTGCCTTCTCTTGAGGTATTCCTGTCCATCCACGTCTCCTGGCTTTCCGTAGATTGCACCCACCTTTGTCCCAGGAGAATGAATTACTCACTTCCAGAGGAAAAAAAAAAAAAATCAAACTGTGGTATAGAATGACGCCGGATAAGAATGTTTGTTTCTCCATAACTTCTGTAACGTCTTCAAGAGTTTGGAATTTTAATGTCTCATCCTAGTTCATTTCCTAGCGCACAGTTGGTATTCAAAGAATTTCTTAAATCATAGTGTTCAGTAAATCTTTAGACAAAAAGTTGTGAAAAGTAAAAAGTGTATTTTAATGGGAGTAAAACTAGACATTATGATAGAATCTGAATAAAAAAAGAAGCATGACCTTTAGCCTAGGGAAGAATATCCTAAGTCTCTAGACAGAATGTCTCCAAGTAAATGTAGTAAAAACACCCATTGATTACAAGAAATTGGATCTATGGCTCGTAATAACATCTCATTGATTGAAAGGAACTTCATAATAGCCTTCTTCCATATGGTATCTGTCAGGCATTAACCTTTCAGCCTCTTGATCATGTGAAAGGAATTCTTTGCTTTTGTCACTGCTCATATGACCCCATCCATGACATTTCATAAATTGCATCTATTGAACAGAGATTTGGGGTTTTCTAAAACTGAAAAACCCATTGCCAAAGCAAGGCATTTCTTTCATATAATATCTAAATCATATAATTCTATCATATAAATATGATAGAATTTAGCCATATGCTCTAGAGACCTGGAGATATTTCAGCAAACTTGACTACCTCTGAAAAATGACTACTTATAAAGAGATAAGTAAGTTTCAAATTTTAGAACATGTAGGGTCCACACAGAAATCCATTTAGAAGAAATCATATATTTAATTACTCTTTAAAGAACACTTTTAAAAACATGAAGTGCTTCCTCTTATTGAAAACAATGAGTTAAAATTATACCAAATACTGTACATAAAAAAGTGAATATGCTAATAGTCAATCAAGTTTTATTAACACTAGGAAATCAATCTGCATGTCCTAACCAATGAATAACAAAATAGATGAGTATTTTAACAAAACATAATCTCTTGTAATTCCAGCTACAAGCTTGTGTTGCTTTCTCAAGCCAAAATAATAGAAAGAAAGCAAAACAAATAAAAGGAGTATTGGCATATTTTAACAAAATACCTATGTAATTTTATTATTCACATAAAAAATTAAATCTGTGAAATACAGGAGTCACGAAAATAAAATTGCATACACTTTTATGCTCTTCTCAAAAGGATAATAATCTTTCATGTTGATTGTCTATATTTTTCATGTAATTACTTTAACCCTTGAAGAAGTAAAATTAGTGATTAGCATTTCAATTCAGGTTTGAATTTGAATCTGAAACTAACTGAAATAAGTTTTATTGAAAATTCTCTAAAGGAATCTAGAAGCCCTCAGGTTCAATCACATTCCACTCTTGTCAGTATTTTTGCATTAATATAACCACTCTCTTTCAAAATAAGTTTTAATGAATTCAGTTTGCAAGTGATTGCTGATCTTAATGGAAAAATAATTTCAAAGAAAATCCTTAGCTATTCAAATGTCACTCATAAATACAGCACAAAGAATTACAATGGAAGAGATAAGCAGAAAGTTGTGGTCATACAGTTTATCTGCAAACTGGATAAGAATGAATCCATTAGGATGGCAGGGGATTTTGATTATGGACTTGCCCTCTGTGTGGAAAACGCTAAGATTGATGATGCCTTTCCTGGTTCTTCTGTGACTTACAGCCGTCTCTATTCCTGTCATGCTCAAACACAGGCAGAGTCTGCGGAATAGCAAACAAGTTGCTGCAAATGAAATCATCAGGAAAATGATTTGACTGCACAATTAAAAAACACACCTGACATGTGTTTTTACTAACTTAATACTTGATCAGAGTTTTTTGTTAAATGAAAATGTAAAAATCTTGTATTCAGTCAGTGGAACAAGGCTTCCCATTTGATTTGAAATAAACCAAATACTGTAATTCATAACCAGTAGGCAGGAGGAAATTAAATATCCAGTGATAACTCAGATTTCTGTCTAAAGTGCCCCTCGATCCGTGAGAAGCAAGACTGAATAAAATTAGAAGTAATTTGATCGACTAGTCCCCTTCCTTTGATCAGATGGCTCAGAATTGTGCTGAAACTTTCCGAAGTGACCAGATAGAATGAGGTCGGAGGGAGCAATGTCTGCTGTGTGGTAATGGATGGCTCACAAACCCACATGAAGACAGAGAGACAGACACAGAAACAGAGAAAGGGAGAAAGAGAGAGAAAGAAAGAGAGGCAGAGAGAGAGAAAAACAGAGAGGGAGAGAGAAACAGAGAAATGAAGAGACAGAGAGGGAGAAAGGGAGACAGAGAAAGAGACAGAGAAAGAGGAAGAGAGAGGGAGGAACAAAGATAAAGAGGTGGGCAGAGAGAGGGGCAGAGAGAAAGTCAGAGAGAGAAACAGAGAGAGTAAGAGACAGTGTTGGGGAGTTCCTTAAGAGACCAAATATCAGTACACTGGTAGATTAGCACAGTACTAATTGGTTCAAATAAACCAATAAATAAAAATTCACGGGATTTCCTCATTAGTTTGTTCATTGATTCAACATCACCCATGCACACCTGCTGTGGGCCAAGGACCACTCCTAGTGTTGGAGTTATACCATGGACAGAAAAAAGACCCTTGCCTCCAGGAGCCACTGTCACCATTCTTACCAAAGGAAAGCTTAGACATCTTCCCTAGAGAAATTTCTTCCTGGAAATGTTCAGAGCTAGTGTTTAGCACAACTTTACACACAGTGCGGTCTATTGGACAGTGGAAGGTGGAAGAAGGGAGAAGTTCAGGAAAAATAACTAATGGATCTTATACTTAACACCTGGGAGATGAAATAATCTGCACAACGAACCCCCATGACCCATGTTTACCTATGTAACAAGCCTGCATATATACCTCTGAACTTAAAAGTTTTTTAAGAGATTATTTGATAGCCTAATGTATACCAGATCAAATGTTTGCAAGAACTGCCAAGAATCTTTAAATAATACAGTTTGTGTTCAAATGCACCTTCTACTTTTTTGTTTTAATTATTTGGTTGTCTTACTTAAATTCATTCAGTTACTATAACTATTTTTAGTTATATTTAAAGGAGCAGCATTTTGCATGACATGACTTATACCTTTTAACACATTTTTACCATTCCCTTTTCTTCCTGCTGCTATTACACTTCTTAACAGCCCTTCCACTGAAAATCTTTGATCACTGCAAATATGAAGTCTACTCCATACCCATTTACTCCATCATTCATTCCATGAATATTTAACATAATAAGAATGACAACAAGGATAGCGCGTACTTATTTATTTCTTACTATATGTCAAGCACCATTTAAGGGCTTTACAAATGCAAACACAATTCTCAAACTAGTACTAGAAAGTGAATGTAATTAATGCCTTTATTTTACAGTTGAATAAATTAAAGCACAAATATTTAATCACTCACTAAAGACACACAACTAGTATGGTAGACTAGATAATTTAGAAGATATTCCCACTATAACCCTAACTGATTATCAATAAAACGTACTTTATCAATATATTGGTAACAATCAAAAGAAATGTAATCCCCCAAAATTTCTACCTACAAAAATGAATAAAGAAGCTAATGACCAAAACAAGAGTGGAGGCCACAAAATAGAAACCGAACTCAACAGGTGGCACTACACTGAAGGCCAGTGTCAATATAATCAATATGATCAATAGACTAGGTTTTTGAGCATGTATGTAAATGCTGAGTCTGACATTCCAACATTCCTACATTATGTCTAGGAAACTGGAGGTGAAATCTTTAGCTGAAGTACTTTCCAGAAAGCAGGGGTAAAACAAAGGTTTTCATCCAAGTGGTATAATTTAAGAAAAAGTTCCAGAAACAGGAAATAATTGGTAAATCAAGTTATTGAAATGGCCACCACCATCAGGAACTGAATGTCAATCACCTAGGGCCCATTAGAGTGCTGATAAATTGTGGATCAAAATCTTCTGCCCAAAGGATGGAAGAGAAATGAATTCATCCAGTGGATCCTGGCTCCCAAGGGTCAAGGTTTTCGTCATGAGATGTTACATCCCACATCCTTTCAAGTTGAGCCTGGATGAGCACCAAACCTTAGTGTCCAAGACATCTTGGGCACAGAATCCAAGAGTGCAGTCAGGAAGCTGGGATGATGTGTTGCTAAGCGACGAAGGCAAAAAGCAGGTTGCCATAGCAATTCCCCTGGTGAGAGAATGGAGAGGGTGCTGGGACGGGCACCAGTAGACATTCAGCACACGGACGGCCTTGGTCTCAATTCATGACCACCCTTGGCTTCCCACATTAGGAATCGCCCATTATCTCTGGAGGAGACTCTTCAATTTAGATGTGCTGGATTAGCACAGATGGAAAACAAACAAATAGGAGCCGGAGAGTTACCAAGCACAGGCACACAAAGCATCATCGGTGAGATGCAGCTATTAAAATAAGCCATAGCTTAAGACATCTCTCCCCACAGAACTTCAGAATGTTAAATTCTCAATTACAAAAAAATAAACGGGGACCCACATCCAGCCTCATCTTTGATTTGCTTATTTATCTTATATAGTAGTGCATCCAATCTCTTTCAGCAAAAGCCATGGTCTTTACCTTGGAAATATATCCAGAATTTGACCGCTCCTTGACAAACACCAACGATTCTCCTATCTCAGCCTCCTGAGTAGCTGGGATTACAGGTGCCCACCACCATGTAGGCTAATTTTTTGTATTTTTTTTTTCAGTAGAGATGGGATTTCGCCATATTGGCCAGGATAGTCTCAAACTCCTGACCTCAGGTGATCCACCCGCCTCAGCCTCCCAAAGTGCTGGGATAACAGGCATGAGCCACCATATCTGGCCACTTGTTTGTCTTTTAATTGTTGGTATAGTCTCAAAAGAATGTAAGTTCTTTAAGGGCACAGGCTTTTGACTGTTTAGTGCAATGAATTTACTCTACCACTTAGTACAGTGATGGGACGTAGCAAGTAGTCAATAAACATTTGTTAATTAAAGAATAAATGAACTACTGTTTATTAATAAGTAAATACCATCGAAAATGAAAAGACAAATGACAAACTGAAAGATGAGATGCAAAAGAGTTCACTGACAAATGGACAAAAAATGATGACCAAATGTTTACAGGAAATGAAGAAGCCCAGCAATCTATTATCCTAGGAAAGGCACCACGTTAGGCAGCAATGGGGTGTGTGCAAAGGGAGATCAGAAAGAAATTGTGTTCCATACTCACTGGATTAGTGGTGTTGAAGAATTAAGATCATATACCATGATCATGGACAGAGGATGCCTGCTGGGCTGGGAAGAAATATATGTCCACTTTTCTGGCAACGATTCAGATGCTGCTATCTGTGTGGATTTGCCCAGATTTCTGTTTGCACACAGACTGGGCTCCTTGCCAGTCCTGGCCAATGCAGTCCCTGTCTGGGGCTCCTTGCATTGTGCCTGGGCCACCTGTGAACACCTGGACAGGCCCACAGCGGTTCCCACTCATATCTGAAGAGTGGATGGTGAGGCAGTGGCTTGTATGGAGAGGGAAGTGAGCCCGGTGGGAATGATTTGGCCTGATGGCCCATTCCCATGACCTAGGTCTGAATAGTCAGGAACGTGTGCTGTTCCTGAGAGGACCTTAGAGATCATTAGTGGAGCCCAATGCCAGTGAGTCCGGACTCTCTGACCACCTCCCTCGACACGCTGCCCTCAGGCTGATCAGCCCTGTGGAGCCACTTGTCGTTTCAGAAGGGCCTCCGTGCTAGGCTTCGCTGAAGCCAGTTCATCCAGAGAAATGGGGCAGGAACAGGGTTTGCTTACTTGAATGCTGTGGATGTCCAGGGCTGAAAGAGAAACGAGGAGAAGCCAGTTGGATAGGGATGGAGCTAATTACGTATGAGAAGTTTTATGAATATTTTGCATGTTTCTATGACCATTGTAGATAAACAACAGCCCCCTCATTTTGCTCTGAAGGGAATGTTCTGTGTATATGATGCTGACATCGTCTGTTTCTGCTTAAGAGTAATTTTCTGAATCTTCCTGTGAACTAGGAGTTCTTGAACTTTATGGATATAAAAGAGAATTAACGCTCACATTCAGAAATCAGCTAAAAGCATGACATGTATTTTAAGTTTTTTAAAAGTTATGCTTGGTTAAATGGAGACTAGTATTCTCCAGTTGGTTGAATGGAGACTAGTACTTCTCCAGTCTTCTTAAAATTCTTTGTCCTAGAATCTGCACATCGAATTTTAAGTTCTCATAGCTATAAAACCTACAAGTCATTGGGTGTAATTAGTAATGCAGTCATTGAAGGCATGATAATTAATGCTACAAATAGCATTATTTGTAACTAAATAATAGGAAGATCAAATTAGACACAGTGTATTTTCATTATGATTTTAAAAACATGAAAGAATATCAGACATGCTTGCTAAACAAAATTATCTTCACCACAGAACCTCTATGACATTCAGAGAAGCTCCAAAACAAAAAGTCATTTGAATAAAGACATAGGTGTAAAAGAAATTTAAGAGTTATAACCAGTTTTTTAAATTATTAAATGATATACATAAAATCGTATGCTTCTCTTGACCTAAATAAATGTTTCAACCTAAGGACAAAGAAAATTAACAGGGCTCAGTATCGCCGCCTCTGGTGTAAATGTTGCCGTCTTTTGATTTTGCCATGAATGTGTTGCTGTTACAGTAATCTTGCTTTCATAGCCCTGGGCACATTTCATCAAACACTGTGCTAGCCATTTAATACACAAGAGACCAGAGAAGTACCAAGAAATCCTTTATCAATATGCTTATGTTAAAAAAAAATGTCAGTAAAGAAAATTGCATAACAATTTATGGTGACTTTATTATTGAACTTTATTTGTACATTATTATGTATTAGTTAGCAGATGCCACCAAATAATAGAAAGCACTACTAAATAACATGACATGATTTTTATTAGATCAAGGGACAACAACCTGCAGGACATAAAGATGTGGTAATCATAGGAAAGATGACATACTCTAACTTACTCTAAAGAAAAAAAAAAGAAAAGCTATTCTGTGGCCTTGAAGTATTAGGGTCATAAACTGATAAAATTATCTGGAAAAGCCTTAGAGACATCAGAATATTCCCCATTTAAGCAGCAATATGTTGAAGAATAAATTTCCATTTTGAGTAGTTCAATTCTATTCTCTATAACCCCTAAAGGGTAATGCTGTTCGATATATCTTCGTAATGACAAAATTGTGCCTGTTTAGTGTGTTTATTTAACCAGCTAATGTTTATTGGCAGGCCTGCCTCTTAAGTACACTAATACTGTGTTGGATGTAATGTCTTTTATTATTTTTTCTTATAGGAATTTTGTTTGAAGCTTGAGGAAAATAATATTCTACAGAAGTTTTTGGCTTTCTTCCCTCACAAATGTATAGATTAATAGAAATAGATAATTATGATGTTGCCAATAAAATGGAAAACGTAGAGAAGTATTTCGCGATTTCATAAGTATCAGTCACACTGCACAAAATATCCTCAAAGAAAGAAATTGTGTATGTTTATTAATTTACTCAGATAAAAGTCATGTTTGATGGCTTCTTATTAAATTTACAATAACATATTGCAAAAGAAAAGCTAACTTTTGAAGGCCAATCAGAGCTTTTTAATGCCATGTGTCAACATAATGCTAATTTCAAATATCAAATTTCTTAAGTAATGATTAATTCATTCTTAAAATCTTGGCTGAATGAGTTAGGCATCATTTCTTACCTGTGATTTTATTAAGCAGTTTCGAGGAGACTAGGGTTTAAGAAGCTAAAATTGACACTCTAACATCGCAATTAAAAGAACTAGAGAAGCAAGAGCAAACACATTCGAAAGCTAGCAGAAGGCAAGAAATAACTAAGATCAGAGCAGAACTGAAGGAGATAGAGACACAAAAAACCCTCCAAAAAATCAATGAATCCAGGAGTTGGTTTTTTGAAAAGATCAACAAAATTGACAGACCACTAGCAAGACTAATAAAGAAGAAAAGAGAGAAGAATCAAATCGACGCAATTAAAAATGATAAAGGGGATATCACCACCGACCCCACAGAAATACAAACTACCATCAGAGAATACTATAAACACCTCTACACAAATAAACTGGAAAATCTAGAAGAAATGGATAATTTCCTGGACACTTACACTCTTCCAAGACTAAACCAGGAAGAAGTTGAATCCCTGAATAGACCAATAGCAGGCTGTGAAATTGAGGCAATAATTAATAGCCTACCAACCAAAAAAAGTCCAGGACCAGATGGATTCACAGCTGAATTCTACCAGAGGTACAAGGAGGAGCTGGTACCATTCCTTCTGAAACTATTCCAATCAATAGAAAAAGAGGGAATCCTCCCTAACTCATTTTATGAGGCCAACATCATCCTGATACCAAAGCCTGGCAGAGACACAACAAAAAAAAAGAGAATTTTAGACCAATATCCCTGATGAACATCGATGCAAAAATCCTCAATAAAATACTGGCAAACCGGATTCAGCAACACATCAAAAAGCTTATCCACCATGATCAAGTGGGCTTCATCCCTGGGATGCAAGGCTGGTTCAACATTCGCAAATCAATAAACATAATCCAGCATATAAACAGAACCAAAGACAAGAACCACATCATTATCTCAATAGATGCAGAAAAGGCTTTTGACAAAATTCAACAGCCCTTCATGCTAAAAACGCTCAATAAATTCGGTATTGATGGAACGTACCTCAAAATAATAAGAGCTATTTATGACAAACCCACAGCCAATATCATACTGAATGGGCAAAAACTGGAAAAATTCCCTTTGAAAACTGGCACAAGACAGGGATGCCCTCTCTCACCACTCCTATTCAACATAGTGTTGGAAGTTCTGGCTAGGGCAATCAGGCAAGAGAAAGAAATCAAGGGGATTCAGTTAGGAAAAGAAGAAGTCAAATTGTCCCTGTTTGCAGATGACATGATTGTATATTTAGAAAACCCCATTGTCTCAGCCCAAAATCTCCTTAAGCTGATAAGCAACTTCAGCAAAGTCTCAGGATACAAAATTAATGTGCAAAAATCACAAGCATTCTTATACACCAGTAACAGTCAAACAGAGAGCCAAATCAGGAATGAACTTCCATTCACAATTGCTTCAAAGAGAATAAAATACCTAGGAATCCAACTTCCAAGGGATGTAAAGGACCTCTTCAAGGAGAACTACAAACCACTGCTCAGTGAAATCAAAGAGGACACAAACAAATGGAAGAACATACCATGCTCATGGATAGGAAGAATCAATATCGTGAAAATGGCCATACTGCCCAAGGTAATTTATAGATTCAATGCCATCCCCATCAAGCTACCAATGAGCTTCTTCACAGAATTGGAAAAAACTGCTTTAAAGTTCATATGGAACCAAAAAAGAGCCCGCATCTCCAAGACAATCCTAAGTCAAAAGAACAAAGCTGGAGGCATCACGCTACCTGACTTCAAACTATACTACAAGGCTACAGTAACCAAAACAGCATGGTACTGGTACCAAAACAGAGATATAGACCAATGGAACAGAACAGAGTCCTCAGAAATAATACCACACATCTACAGCCATCTGATCTTTGACAAACCTGACAAAAACAAGAAATGGGGAAAGGATTCCCTATTTAATAAATGGTGCTGGGAAAATTGGCTAGCCATAAGTAGAAAGCTGAAACTGGATCCTTTCCTTACTCCTTATATGAAAATTAATTCAAGATGGATTAGAGACTTAAATGTTAGACCTAATACCATAAAAATCCTAGAGGAAAACCTAGGTAGTACCATTCAGGACATAGGCATGGGCAAAGACTTCATGTCTAAAACACCAAAAGCAATGGCAGCAAAAGCCAAAATTGACAAATGGGATCTCATTAAACTAAAGAGCTTCTGCACAGCAAAAGAAACTACCATCAGAGTGAACAGGCAACCTACAGAATGGGAGAAAATTTTTGCAATCTACTCATCTGACAAAGGGCTAATATCCAGAACCTACAAAGAACTCCAACAAATTTACAAGAAAAAAATTTACAAGAAAAAAACAAACAACCCCATCAAAAAGTGGGAAAAGGATATGAACAGACATTTCTCAAAAGAAGACATTCATACAGCCAACAGACACATGAAAAAATGCTCATCATCACTGGCCATCAGAGAAATGCAAATCAAAACCACAATGAGATACCATCTCACACCAGTTAGAATGGCGATCATTCAAAAGTCAGGAAACAACAGGTGCTGGAGAGGATGTGGAGAAATAGGAACACTTTTACACTGTTGGTGGGAGTGTAAACTAGTTCAACCATTATGGAAAACAGTATGGCGATTCCTCAAGGATCTAGAACTAGATGTACCATATGACCCAGCCATCCCATTACTGGGTATATACCCAAAGGATTATAAATTATGCTGCTATAAAGACACATGCACACGTATGTTTATTGCAGCACTATTCACAATAGCAAAGACTTGAAATCAACCCAAATGTCCATCAGTGACAGATTGGATTAAGAAAATGTGGCACATATACACCATGGAATACTATGCAGCCATAAAAAAGGATGAGTTTGTGTCCTTTGTAGGGACAAGGATGCAGCTGGAAACCATCATTCTTAGCAAACTATCACAAGAACAGAAAACCAAACACCGCATGTTCTCACTCATAGGTGGGAACTGAACAATGAGATCACTTGGACTCGGGAAGGGGAACATCACACACCGGGGCCTATCATGGGGAGGGGGGAGGGGGGAGGGATTGCATTGGGAGTTATACCTGATGTAAATGACGAGTTGATGGGTGCAGCACACCAACATGGCACAAGTATACATATGTAGCAAACCTGCACGTTGTGCACATGTACCCTACAACTTAAAGTTTAATAATAATAAATAAATTAAAAAAAAAAAAAAAGAAAAGAAGAAGAAAAAAAAAAGAAGCTAAAGATGTTGAGAGTGAACAAGTCTGCCTTAGTCTCCCAGGTGCTTTCTCTGGAGTCGTGTTTTCTCACATGCATATGTGATCGGCACTCAGCTCAAGGTGAGTTCCCTTTAGATATAAGTCATTCTCTCTTTGCAGAATTCTCCTCCTCAGCACATTGCCCTGCAAACTCTGGGTTCTGTGGCTTCTCTGGATTCCCAGGTCATTTCTTTCCTGGCTGGGAGATGTTGTGCTCTTCCTGGGCCACTAGTTTGTTTCTAGTTGCTCAGGAATTACTGTCCTTCCTTGCCAGACACCAATGTCTTGAATTTCATTGTTTTGTTTATTTGGTTGGTTGAGTTTCTACTTGTTTCTACATTATATTCTGTTCTAATTCTATCTTTTTCTATTATTTACCAATACCACACTGTCTTGATTATCAGAGCCGTTTAGTAAGCCCTGAAGTCAGACAGTGTTAGCTTTCAAATTTGTTCTTCTCTTTCAGTGATATCCTGGCTGTTCTGGATCTTTTACCACTCTCCCTGTAATGTTTAGAATGAGTTTGGTAATATCTACAAAACAACTTGTTGAGATTTTGTTTGGGATTGTGATGAATCTATATATTAGGTTGGGAAAAACTGACATCTTGACAACATTGAGTCATCCTATCCACAAGGAAACAGGAAACAAAATACAAGCAATGTAAAAGTTGCATAAGAAAAAAAGGAAAATAAAATTTTAAAAACAAATAATTAATATATTAGAAAATGTAAAGTGAGTGACAGTTGTAAGAAAATAACAAAAAGACTGGTTCTTTATAAAATATAATCACATAGAAAACTCTAGAATATACACATGTGAAAATGAAATCATTCAGTAGAAAGAAGACAGAAGAAACTCAATACTTAAAATTTAATTATAAAATACAAATTTAATATAATTTTGCACAAGCATTTTTAGTTTATATGAGGTATAAGATGTTGTGGTGGACCCAAGGGTACCGAATCATTATTCTTACAGTTGACAAATATAGAGAAAAACTAGTAGGTATCCTGCCTTCTCTGAATTCTTACTTTAGTGCATTCGAATAGTTGATGGGAAAGAAATCCTTCATTATAGTCAAATTCCAATTAACTATAGAAGGACCAACAGTATTAGAACATCACAATTTTACAATCCCCAATGAAATCTTTTTTAAAAGAAACTATCAACAATAGCTGCTAAAACCATTAAGCACAATTTTGATGTGAAACTTTCCACTGGGAATATGAGGCTGAGCACACTGATTTAACTTTGGTGCCAGTAAAATGGGACAATCAGAAACCATGGCAAATAATGTGATGAAAGGGAAAGCTCGTAGCCTTACCTGTAAATCATTTTATGTTCAAACAATTAATCCTGAATCTAAACAAAGTATTCAGTCTTAATACTAGAATATAGAAAAGGGCTGGGAAAACCCTCGGCCAAATCATAAATGTGAAGGTGGACAAACCTCCTAGTGTCCCCAGATTAGATGAACATGGTATTGTAATAAACCACTTTGAACAATACATGAGTGGTATAGGAAAAAACATAGGGTGGGCGCTTGTAGAGGGAGGGAACCCCACTGATGAGGTTGTAGGCTGTGGGAGGGGGAAGGAAGCTTTCTATTGGCATGTGAGTAGGTCTCAGTCACTAGTGAGCCTGTGGCCTTTGCAAGTGTTTGTCAAGATTTCAATTTTTCCCCCTTAGCTGGGACACGTTGCCTACAGTGGGCTGGAGTTGGGAATTTATTTATCTTCTCCCAAGTCAGGTGGGCTCTGATAATACCCCAGCAGGTTAGGCTTGATTTAAGAGTTTCTCCTGAGAGCAGATTATTTAAGAAAAAGAGAGTACCATGGCATATTTCAAAATGTTTCCTTTTTCTCCAGAAATTTTTCTCTGGTTTTCACTATCAGAAGCTGGTTGAGTTTCTGGGGGTAAAACTAGCAAAAGTATGGGATCTCCACACCAATACAACATATCCCCCTGGGATCTCTACCCCAATATACAGTATATCCCCCTGGGATCTCCACCCCAATACAGTATATCCCCCTGGGATCTCCACCTCAATATAGTATATCCCCCTGAGATCCCCACTCCAATACAGTATATCCCCCTGGGATCTCCACCCCAATACAGTATATCCCCCCGGGATCTCCACTCCAATACAGTATATCCCCCCGGGATCTCCACTCCAATACAGTATATCCCCCCGGGATCTCCACCTCAATATAGTATATCCCCCTGAGATCTCCACCCCAATATAGTGTATCCCCCTGGGATCTCCACCCCAATACAGTATATCCCCCTGGGATCTCCACCTCAATATAGTATATCCCCCTGAGATCTCCACCCCAATATAGTATATCCCCCTGGGATCTCCACCCCAATACAGTATATCCCCCCAGGATCTCCACCTCAATATAGTATATCCCCCCGGGATCTCCGCCCCAATACAGTATATCCCCCCAGGATCTCCACCCCAATACAGTATATCCCCCCGGGATCTCCACCCCAATACAGTATATCCCCCCGTGATCTCCACCTCAATACAGTATATCCCCCTGGGATCTCCACTCCAATACAGTATATCCCCCTGAGATCTCCACCCCAATATAGTATATCCCCCTGGGATCTCCACCCCAATACAGTATATCCCCCCAGGATCTCCACCTCAATATAGTATATCCCCCTGAGATCTCCACCCCAATATAGTATATCCCCCTGGGATCTCCACCCCAATACAGTATATCCCCCCGGGATCTCCACCCCAATACAGTATATCCCCCCGGGATCTCCACCCCAATATAGTATATCCCCCTGAGATCTCCACTCCAATACAGTATATCCCCCCGGGATCTCCACCTCAATATAGTATATCCCCCTGAGATCTCCACCCCAATATAGTATATCCCCCTGGGATCTCCACCCCAATACAGTATATCCCCCTGGGATCTCCACCTCAATATAGTATATCCCCCTGAGATCTCCACTCCAATACAGTATATCCCCCCGGGATCTCCACCTTAATAAACAGTATATCCCCCTGGGAGCTCCACCCCAATATACAGTATATCTACCTGAGATCTCCACCCCAGTATACAGTATTATCCGTCTGTAATGTCCACCTCAATACAGTTTCCCCCTGGGATCTCCACCCCAATGCAGTTTGCTCCTCGAGATTTTCACCATCAGACTTGTCCACTCAGAGTCTCCAGAAACTCAGCAATTGTGGTTCAGGTCCTCCTGCCATAGCTGTGGTTCCCACAGAGGATTCCACTTCAGTAACTGGCAGTTCTCTGTGCTCACCTGCCTGTCTCTCCAAGGTCAGGGGAAGCGTTGGCCCTGTGATTTCAGTTCTCTCCAAGATCTAAGAAGAGTTGTTGATTTTTCAGTTTGTTAAGCTTTTTTCTCATTGTGAAGAAGGGAGTGACCACTTCCAAGTTTATTCCATGTCCTACAGGAAACAAAGTCTCCCTTTGAAATTTGCAAATTGTCTTTTATTTATTTGTTAACACAGTATACATACACGATTAAACACCTGAGATGCACAAAAGTGTCATGTAGTGAATTTCCATTTCCTAATTATCACTTGGCCTTCACCCCGTTCCATCCACCAAAGCGACAACTGGTCCTACTCTCACGGGTCTTTCCAGGATGAGTTTGTGAACACAGAAGCATATCTGCATATTAAACCATCATTTTTAAAGAGTCACACATTATGCATATTGCTATGTACCTTTAATCTGTAACTTCTGGGTTTTATATTTATTTAAAACAAATCCACATTTTGCATACTTTTTTGTTGCTTTAATTTTATTTTTAATCTTTTACTTACCTAGAAAATTTTTACCAAAGGTTTGAGATAATACCCTAACTTTACTTAGTGAGATAATACACTACAATGTCAATTGTGCACATGCCATAGTTTAAATAATGAACTATTTCTACCTAACGCAGTTTTCATCTCATAGCACATTTGTGTCTATTTGTGGACTCTACTCCTGTATCTATCCATCCTCTAGCAACAAACTCTTTTAATCACAGTCTCTTTATAACATGTTTTTACCCACTACACAGTTAAAATATTTTCACTATTCATATTTGTCAGAAACTTTTTTGACTATGCGTTTTCCTTTTCTCATATTAACTTTAGGAATAGCTTGTCTAAGACAAGAAAAAAAGACTATCATTTTTTCTGAAATGAGTTAAATTATATGATGATTTGTGTAAAAATAAGACATGTGTTTCTAAACTTTGCCTTTATCAGAAATGTGTATTTTCTTTAATCCAGTTTTTTAATTGATTATTTTAACTAGCAATGAGGTAGACAACAATCAAATGGTTTTTGTTATATTTTAATTAAATATTTCTTGCAAAGTGAATGTCAATATAGACAATGTAATAGGGAGACTCCTTCTGGGAAAAGTGTGGAAATGAAAGATGCCTTCATTTGTAAACTGTACAAATGCATTGACTGCAAGGTATTTTGTGAGCCATTTTCTACCCTGGAGAAGACTGCCCTGTACCACGAAACTGGTTCAGGGATTACTCATTTGTCTACTTCAACGCCCAGAAGATTGCTGATGAGCTCATCACCAAAATGAAGGATTTGGTCCTCAACAATCCAGACTATTTCTGGGCAAATGGGAAAAGGAAGGCCCAGGAGTTGGGCATTGTTGCTGTAACTGCCACTTAGGAAAGAAGAAATCAGGCAGTGAAGTATCAGCTAACTCCTCACTGATTTTTAGCATTTTCAGACTTCCTTTCTTCAACCATGAACCTCAATACCAACACCATAAATAGCAGAAGAGTAAGTCATTTTGTATCAGGATATCAATTATTAAAATCCTGTAATTGGCGGAGGATGGTTGCTCATGTCTGTAATCCCAGCACTTTGAGAGGCCGAGTTGGGCAGATCATTTGAGGTCAGGAGTTCAAGATCAGCCTGGCCAACATGGTGAATCCCCATCTCTATGAAAAATACAAAAAATTAGCTGGTGTTGTGGAACACACACGTGTAGTCCCAGCTACTCAGGAGGCTGAGGATGGAGAATCACTTGAACCTGGGAGACAGGTTGCAGTGAGCCGAGATCGCATCACTGCACTCCAGCCTGGATGACGGAGTGAGACGCCATCTCAAAAACAAAAACAAAAACAAATCATGTAATTGTATCATTTTAACAATTAATTGTCTTGATTCTTGCAACAGCCAGAGTGTTATCCTTTTTTATGTTCTCCGTGTGAAATGGGATTTATCTGACCTACTCACATCAGAGTTTCTCAATGAAAAGTTATAACTTCAGAAACATTAATAAAATACAATTGCCTTAGCATAAGGTGTGAAAGTTTAATTAAAAGATGCTTACTTAATTTATAATTGAAAAAAAATGAGTTTGCTACCATGTGGTGTTGAAAACTTACACAAGGGGAGGTCCTGGGTCCTCCACCTTTCTGTTGGTGTCAAAGGCTCGTATTATGATTAGGGCTATGCAGACTACACGGAGCTCATCTGCAGACAGTACCAGGACAGGAACATCATTCTGCCGTCCTCTCGAAGATTTACAGTTACAGGAGCAAAAGGAAATGATACGGATTCTGAATTTCTACTAAATAAATAAAATACTTCACTGGCTTGTTCTGCAATACAGCTGGTCAGACAACATTTAATTACCTTTAATTCATGCTTATCTTAATTAATGCTGCCTGTCAGCAAGTGGCACTTATAGGTAAGAAATTCTTCTCTAGTCTAAAAAACAAAAGTGAATCTCACTGAAGCATAAATCCTACTTCAGGATGGAGTTTCTAAAAGATTAGAATCCAAATAATGGAAGATTCAGTAGAAGAAATGGTCAGTTGGCTGGACTTCCCTTGAATGATTAGTCTTATCTAAATCAGGTTGCACTGTTACTGAGTTAACATTTTGCAGAATTAACTCAAATAGAAAATTTGGTTTATCAATCAAGTGGAAAATGTGGGGCTAAGAAGTCATTAGTCTTTTGCTGTTTTTCCTTTTTCTTTTTTTCCCTTCTTGGAATGAATAAAATAACTATGAAAAATTTTAGAAAAATCGACTATGATACTTTATTTCTTCTTCTCTTTTCATCCTTGAATCTTGACAAAGCGGACCTCATATGTATTCCTAAAAGGAAACTTGTAACACTTCTCCTGAGAATATGATGTTCTAAAATATCAAAGGAGAATAAGGCAATTTAATGTGCTTCATAAGTTCCTACCCATGCACATCTTCCTGCTTAGTCATGTGTTAAATCTTCTCACCTAATCACACACAGAAAGTCAGGTTTGACTTCCTAAATGCTTATAACACCTGTCTAGACTGTCTGTGTTTTAACTTATCTGCATAAAGCACTATGCATGCTTCTTACATACTAGCATGCTCTCATTCCTATGTCCTTAACTAAACAATGCCAGTAACATTTTATATCAGGACCACTGGTTGTTACAAATATATTTACTCTTTACTGTGCTACTGTTTTAGCTCCACATTTGCCTTGATGATGCTTTACTGCAAACCATCCCAAGATTCAGTGGTCTTAAATAATAAGCATTTATTTAGTGCATGAGTTGGAGGGTCAGTGACTGGCAAGGTTGGGTGGTCCTCCTGGTCTGGGCTGGGCTCACTCACCTGTCTAGGTTGGGCTGGCTTTGGACCTAGACTGACCTTAAAGATGGGCAGCCAAGTTCTGCTCCTTTGTTCTCGTCTCTTCAGCTCCAGAAGGCCTTTGCAGGATCCTGGGACATGGCAGAGGAGACAGACCCTAGGGCAAACGTGCAACCTCCAGAGGCCCAGACCTGGAATGGGAACATCTCCATTCTGCTGGGTGGTCTCGGCCAAAACAAGCCATTTGACGGGGCCAAATTCTAGAACAAGGAGGAGACTGTGAAGGTTTAATTTGAGGGACCACAAGGTCACCTGGCCAACGACATAGCTAGGGAAGCTTGAGAAATAGCGGCATTGAAGCAACCATTCTATCCCAGCTACCAGTGAAGGATTTTAATTCAACCCAAAGGCCCCCAGATTATAAAAAGGCCAACATCATTTTGTAATAATAAAACCCCACGGTAAAGGATATAACTGGTAAAATATTAACCTGAAAACCAGAGTCTTAATATATGTATTAAAAAATCATCTTCAGTCTTTTATTTACACTGGAATGCCTCATCACAGTTGATGTGTGCAACACGTTCACCTTTTGCCTGCTCTGTCCCAAGAGGTTTCCAAACATTAACTCATTTAATCTTCATAACACGCCCGCTATTAGATCTACACTACCTCGGGCATGTGTGGCTTCTCCATCCACCTTCCTGCCCATGAAGGCAAGATGTGTTACACATGGAAAATAAAGAGCTATGTCAAAATAGATTAAGACTAATTTCCATTCACCTAAAGTCTGTCCACTGAATGTTTATTTTTCTGTCCAAAGAAATCAGTTCATTTACATTTTCTGTAAACTTAGTTAACAATCAGGTTTTCATCTTTTTTTTTTTTTTTCCAATTAGGCTATAACTAGATAGGTAGAAAATAAAAAATACACACTTTTTAACTGTGAAGTAAATACATTGTAGAATGGGCTGCCAAAAGCACAATGGCATTTCATTTCATTTTTCAAGGTACCATTTGCAAATGTGCTTCACATGTTTAATACTTTCCTCCAATGAAGAAGAAAAAATAAACAGGAAAGCATCAAAATGGGTAAAAAAAAAATTCCTTGAAAATCACCAGGCGTTATCAGAGCCAGTATTATAATCATCACACAAATGGTGTCAAATGTAGCCTTGTTGAAACTGAAAAAAATAATGGCAACCACAAAGCCCAAAATCTTCATGATGTTCTGTGGCTTGTTCTGCATTACGAATGTATTAATCTCACGCTACCTTTCTAAAAATGCTTCTACCTATGGAAAAAGATGTGCCAAGAATAGTATCAGGTTATTTTTCTGGCTCCTTTTTGTAGACACTATCCCTTTTCGTAAGTCAATTATAAAACTCGGCACTGCCAAGTGTGTTACTAAATTATATGACTGTGATCTCCATCAAAGAATAGACTACACTTGTGGCAGACGGATTGACTGTGGGAAGTACTTTTAACTTCCCACGTAATTCCATGATCTGATTTTCCCACAGAAGTTTGAACTGTAGCATGTATGTACATTCCGACTTCTTAGAGCAAATGAGTTGTCAGATTGCATATTTGTATATGTTAAGGAATATTAGTCAGAATTTAGGCAAATAATCTACCTCTTTTAAATATTAAATATTGTACAACTTGAAATTCTTAGATTACTCGTTAAACATGCTTAGAACATTTCTTTGGCATATCTTTGTTTATATTCCTAGCCATACCATTTAGGATCTTTAGAAACTAAACATTTTCCCAAGTATTTTATAATGAATATGTATAGTTTTCATAATCAGAAAAATAGACTAAGTGTATCATTTTAACTGTGAAATCTGGGAATTGAATCGTGTTTAACCCTCACAATTTATTTCCATTTTTAAAAATGTTGTGCTCAAAGGAAACGTAGGGCCCCACGCTCGGGTCTACATGGACCACAGTGCGAGCAGAATGTTCTTCCCATTCCGAGATCAAAGGCGTGGACGGCATTGAAGATCTCATTCCTTACCCTAAAGTGGAACCACAATGCCAGATAGCCCCACGTTTCCTCTGAGGATGTGGATATTCTATTATCAGTTTTTTGAAACTGCCTCGCCCTGTCTGTCGTTGGATGATGAATGTGGTCTAAAGAGCAGTGAGCCGGTCCAAGCCTTGGCTGGGGGCCTTGGTGTTTCGCTTGCTCTCTCTCATACCCTCTGCTGCCATCACTACAGGAAAATGCCCAGCCTTGGAGAATGAGAGGTGCGAGCATCCACCTTGTCTCCTGGGAAATGCCCGCCTCAATGGGCCAACAGCCAGCTGACACTCAGGCCGGTGAGGGAAGTCGACACATTGAGCAGGGCTCCCCCAGCTTCCGTCCCCGGACGCAAGCAGAATTCCTGTTTGACGCTGTTTGGCACTGAAGATTCCTGGCTGTTTGTTACACAGCCTCATGAAAGAAAAGATTATTGAAATATCAGGGTAGTGTTAGTGAGTCTGAATTTTGAAACGCAGGATAAATGAGTCTTTGCATAAATGAAAGCTTTACATAGCCTTCAAAGACCAAGTCTCAAAGCTTATAACCTAATCAGAGTTGATTGTTTTAATCATTTTTTATGAATAGAAATCATATGGGTGTTTTAAATGTATATGCACCTAACACTTTCCGGTTATTAAGAATAGTCTTTCATAAATATTTTCTCTCCTTTTTGACAAGACCATTCACAGCATACGTCGAGACATAAATGGCCATATTTTGCATGTGTTTTTTTGTTGTTGTTGTTAGCCTTACAGAAAAGAAATGCCTAGAACTGAGGGTTTATCAATCAGTCTCCACTCCCTTTGAAAAGGACAACCATTTAGTAATGTATGAGGCATACAGAGACTTCCGCTGTAGTGGCAACAACTGTCTTGGCAACTAAAGAGACTCTCATTTGGAATCCCAGCTTTTTAGTTAATGTTCACATAAGTCAATAAAATTATCTCAGCTGTATTTGCCTCACTTGTAAAATGAGAGTAACGAAACCACATAGAGAAGAAGTCTCACGTACCGGTTATTCCACGCAACTGCACACTTACATCCGTTTACTTTACACGCAAGGGTTCTGTCAATTTCCAAGCACTTCGTTAACGTAAGTTATGATCATAGTACCGCCCTGTCAAACATTTCGAGCAACCTTTGCCTCGCCTATCAATTTTCTTTTCATTATGATTTGAGCTCTATTTATTTGGTTTAATGTATTTAATTATATGATAGCGATCACTAGCTCCTTTTCCTTTCCTCAGATCTTGACACTACTGACCAGGGACAAAGTGCCCCATTGACAGTCACGCTCTGGAGTGGGGTGGGCAGTGAGAGGCCCGAGACCACAGGATGGGGAAGAAATAGCCCAGCTCAGGCTACCGCGTTGGAGAACTGTCGTCAGAGAGTGATCGCCGACATGCAGACTTCTGATCTACATTTAATGTAGAAGCTGACTGTTCTGTATCTGACGTTTTATTTAGAGTCTTATGAAGTCGCTTAGGCCAATTGATCATAGCCACCTGCCCCTCCTCAGTTACCTGCACATATGTCTTATGTGCTGGAATCAAAACTAATTCTGAGTGCCTATCCTGAAAACACGGGACACTTACTCAGATTTCACTCTTGGGTGTCATTGGTCTTTTAATTATTTTCTATCAATAGACTGACCTTAGATTTACTTGTCAAAAAAAGTAAGGTCATTTTATGAGCACTTTCATTCCAATTTCCTAGATGTCTTTTCTGATTAGAAAAACCTATAAACTATGTAGCTTTGAATTTATAGAACCATTATTCCTGAAGGTTTTGCTGTCCTTCGCACTCAGAGATGGTCCCACTGACCCGGGATGGCAGAGCCTGTGATTGCAGCTCCAGGGGTCATCAATCCATTTGTTCCTCTGCATCTCCATCTCCCCATGTTATCCCGTCACCCCACAAAGCACCTGCATGCAACCCTGTCAACAGAGTCCATCCATAGAGTCCTGTCTGTTCGGCTGGTTGTTTCCAGCTTTTTGACCGTGACCCACCGTGGGAAGCTCATCGTAACTAGCAATGCAAATGACACACTTACACACGTGCACACACACACAGCACTTCAAAAGGCAACACTCTATTAACTATGATGCTTCTATTGCATTTTAATTCCAGCTCTTTTTAACTTTTGCAGAAAGAGTTTATATGCATTCAACTGATTACTATTCGCATTTAGAAAAAACTATATTGGTCTCATGCGTGGTAATAGAACTGCAGAGTGTACTGAGCATCGGTTCTCCACACAGTAATTTTTCACAACCATCCAAAAGCATCAGTGGCATCCTAAAGTGAATGTTGGTCTCGGCTCACAGCCTGCAGGTGGCTGAGTGGGCCAGCGAGGGGCTGGTCTGGCTGGAGGCTCACGCCCCTGCAGTGAGCTGCGGGGTGTTCTGTGCACCCATCTGCAGCTCTGCATGTCAGGCGCTGGCTGGGAGCCAGTCTAGAAGGGCCAGAGCTAGGAGAGTGGAGAAATTGGCTCTGTCCTCCACCTTGATAACCCAGATATATTCTTGGAATCACAGGAAAGGTCGACAGAGACAGGAGGATTTCTCAAGTGTGTTTCAGGGCCTCCCTTTCTTTTATCTCTCCTAACAGTTCTTTGGATACAATGTCACAAATCTTGGCCTGAGCAAGAGCGTGCAAGTGGGAGGGAGGGTGAGAAATTGGCGTCATTGGCATCATCTATCACAGAGTTTCATCAGGAAAACTGCTGTGACTTTCCGTGCAGTGTGCCATCCTAAGCCAAACAAGCTACAAGCAGACGCTATGTGGTCTCCTCAGTGCTCTGGAAAGAAGTGTTCCAGTGGCTATGTCTCTGTGGAACGTGTCACAGAAGTCAACCTTTTACATTGGTCAATGTCTTGAATAAATGGGGAGAGGAAGAGGAGATTCTAAATGCCTTAACTGTGGAAGAAAATACCGTGTATATTAACCATGATGTGGCTTAAAAATAAAGACGTTATTTTAATTGACGCCCTGGATAGGGAAGACACTTCCAAAACTCAAACAGCCTAGACCAGCAAAAGAAGTGGATGGAGAATCCAATTTCACACCATTGAAGCTAAAAGATATTTTTCTTCCCTAGCAACCACTAGCAACTGAAAATATCCATTTCTCTGGTATATTATAAAAAATAGCTACAAACAGGTCTCAGCATCCCTGGCCAGGTCAGAATATTTTTGATTCAAACTTAGCAATGAAGAATTATTTTACCAATATACACATTATTTTTTACACTGATTTTACCAACTATTAAGACATGCAATTGTTGTGGCAAAATTCTATTCAAATTTCTTTTCCAGAAATACTTTTGTTATCCAAAATTGATACGGTGTGATCTTATGTTTGTCATCTTTTCATATCATGGGCTATCTCCATTACTTGCAATTTTCATAAAATGAGAATATTACTTTTTTAATGCATGGTAAGTAAAAGTGGAAAACAAAATATAAAAATGTTTGGTGCTGTATGAATTCAAACAATACATTTTTCATACAACTTGCTTTAAAAACTAAGGCAGAGATGTGGCTATGGCTGTCAGTTATTGAATAATAGAGCATGAATTTACTATCAGAGGTCTGTATTTTATGAGATCACCAAGCTGTGTTGAAGCGTCTGAAGATGAGCGTTGAAGAATCATCTCAGCAGCCTAAGGAACATCCCGGCCATTGGAAAAATGCCAGGAAATGGGTTTGAATCTACAGGGGCTCTCAATATTTACTTGAAGAGCTCCAACATAAAACAACTGATTAATGTTTACAGTTACCTTTCGGAAACAGCGTGGAGCTCTGGAAAATCTCTTTGAAAATGAGACGCATTTGGTTATAATCCCCAACAACATTACCGAGTAATGGTTTGAACTTTGGGACATTTACTTCTATCCTGATTCCTGATCCCTAATCCATAAGGAATGAAGAAACCTACTTAGAGTGCTGGCATGTTACGTATGCAAATTGTGTCCTCCAGAAAAGAAACTCAATCAGTAGAACATTTTAAATGAATTTTCTGGAATTAGAGGTAGTCTGGCCAGTGACTCTAGTTTATTCTGTCTGATGGCATTCTGTGTTCTGTGATTTCAACTCCAGAACTTGGCATCACAAAGAAATTGTCAACTCTAAGGCTGGACTGTGGTGCCAAAGCTAGAAAATTTGATCTAGAAAAAAACAGAAAAGAAAGCAAGGGGATAAACGCATAAAAATCATCTTGTGGGTGCTCCATACTGTCAGCGTGAATGCCCTGACCTCTTCAGTGGGATGGGTTGGTCAGCCTCAGGATGGAATCCTCCGCAAGGCTTTGTCTGTGGTAATTAAAAATGATTGACTTTCTTAACGATGACATTATATTCCTAATTTTATTTTTGTGTAAACAACTTAGAAAATTAAGTCATGAGAAGTTTTTTTGTTCTTGTTCATTCTAGTGGAAAAACCAGGAAATTTGTGAGCCGACCAAACTGGATTTGAATTCTGTTTCTGAAAATAAGTAATTATGTGAGTCACTCATTCTCTGAGCTTGAGTTTCTGCATCCGTAAACTAAGGATGATATGTGAGTTTTGCTTCTTTCCCTAAGACAAGTTATGCAAACTGATAAGAGCACAGTAGACCCTTAATTAATGTGTTTGCTTTTTTAGTAGTTCTTAATTCTTCAATTTCCATAAGAATTTAGATTAAAAGATGTAGTTTTGCTCAGATGATGCCAAAATCATATATGTATCTTTTTAAAACTTAGTGTCAAATATGATTATGTAGTCAGTGAATTCAGCAAGAATAAAAATGACAGTGAAACAAATACAGTTTCCTTCATGTAAAAATGTGTGCAGTTTCCTTCATGTAAAATGTTAATTTTCCTGGAATTCCCGTTTGTGAAATTCCTTATTTAGATGTCTTTTAGAAAAATGCAATACCCCAAATGACTGCCATTTTTTTTAGTAAGTTCCCATTTTTCTGTTGTTATTTGTGGTTGCTGGGCCTCTAAGTTAGTGTTTTATATAGCCTTTGCCTTGGATCTTCCTTGCGTCAATCCTCTAAACCTGTCAAAAATAACTTAACCTGTTTTATTGTTCCCATAAATTCATATGTAACCAGTAGCTAAATCCAATTAGTGTCAATCTGTCTTTCTTTGTGGCCTATTCTAAATCTCCCAGCGTGTTTCCCAAAAGTAGAATCCTATTAACACCAAATAACCAGCTCTGTATTTTATTCAATAATTATTATAGACCTTCCAGTGTCACAAGCAGAAAGGATCCTGATCTCACCACAGATATATTACAGCAAGAATTCTCAAACTCATGATTCTGAGTGTGTGTGTGCATGCGCTGTGGAGGTCCAGAGTGTTTTATAGATGTTTATATGCATACTGCCTTAGATTATTCCCAACACCACGTAAAATCATTTAACAAGGAACTTCCAGATATTATGGAGTAGAAAATGGCTCCACATTATAAAAATTAATAATTTAAAATTGGTCATTGAATATATATGTGTGTATGTGTGTGTGTGTGTGTGTATATATATATATTTTTTTTTTTTTTTTTTTTTTTTTGAGACAGAGTCTTGCTCTATCGCCCAGGCTGGAGTGCAGTGACATAATCTTGGCTCACTGCAAGCTCTGCCTCCCGGGTTCATGCCATTCTCCTTCCTCAGCCTCCCGAGTAGCTGGAACTACAGGTGCCTGTCACCATGCCCAGCTAATTTTTTGTATTTTTAGTAGAGTCAGGGTTTCACCATGTTAGCCAGGATGGTCTAGATCTCCTGACCTTGTGATCCACTTGCCTCGGCCTCCTAAAGTGCTGGGATTACAAGCGTGAGCTACCGTGCCCAGCCTTGTAATTGAATATTAAGTGTCACAAAATAATATGAAAGTTGAAAAAAATATTTTAATTGAGGTATATGATTTGACTTGTTTGATTGACAGGGCCTCAAGGGGATACCATATTTGACATACAGTACAGATGAAAGTCGTTACATGTGACCATCCAATTTATGTTAAAGGGACATCAAATGCATAATCTAACAGTCTGAGTTGTGCTTTGCATATTGTCTAACGACAACTGCAAATTGACATTTTTTTCAATAAGAGAAAAATGACAATTTTTATTCAATAAGTTAGTTTCAGGTTGGATTAGTCAATACACTTAACTATAGAATGCTTAAAAACAAAACTGTTATTACTTTTGAATTTATTATAACTTAGAGTCTTGAATTTATTACAACTTAAACTCTTATGTTTATTACAACTTGAAACTTATGTTTTAATAGTATTATTAATAAATATATTTTGTATTATGCTTTGGCAGACATATTGTCATATTTAATTAGCATAAGAATTGTGCCATGAAGACACTATTCTTATAAATTTAGGACATCCAGAAAGATGTGTTTTCTATTAAACTATTCAATCTTTTTATCATATTATTTAATTTTAAATTATCAGATTAAATTTCATTATCAAATACTAAGTTTTGCAGGTAGTCAGTAGGAAGACCAAATTCTGCCCATTTTCTGTCTGACTTATAGAATCAAAATTCCCAAAATATGAATTAATCATTATTTAATCACAAAACTATGACTTCCGAAAAATAGATATGTGTTCATTATTAATATTTTGGATGAAATTAAGTTACCATGATTATATTAAAAATGTTCTAATACATGAGATGATCAATTAGTCAAAATTGTGAGTTTGCATGAAGTGCATTGTCCCAGGGATCGCTTGCCTTGATACAGCTGGAAACAGGAGGAGGAATGTGGTTCCAACAAACTGTGTTTGTGTCCATTGCTGCATCACACATCACCACACACTTACCACTTACAGCAGCAGCCATTTACTAAGCCACAGAGTTCAGTTACCCAGGGGCTCAGCTGGGTTCACTGCTCAGGATCTGACAAGGCAAAATCAGCCTGGTCAGCTGAGCTAGCCTTGCGTCTGAGGGTTTCAACATTGTCAACATCTGTAACATTTCATTACATGTGACAGACACAGTCTTGAGTCAATTTATTTCCACTTGTGTCTGTATTTGGAGACATATCCTTACAAATGTTATCAATTTTCTTGCCATCTCATAGTGGTTTCCAAATAAAATATTCATATACTTAAGGGAATAGTGATAATATAGTTAGTTTTGCTTTAGAACAGTACCCTCAATGTACATTCCTGAGTAGGTAAGCGCTTCATATACGAAGAACGAACTTTGATAAGAACTACAGTGGACTTTTCATCAGATATCATGCAAACAAAAATACAGTGATGAGAGATATTTAAATAGTTAAGTACTGAAAGAAAAAAAAGCCTTCGAACTAGAATTTTACGTCCATTGAAATTACCCTTGAAAAATGAAGTATGATTTTTTCTCAGAAAAGCAAAAACAGAAGGAATCTATCGCTAATAACACCACTTAAATTAACTTTATCTAACTGACATTTATAGAATATTTCATCCACCAACAGAATACACGTCCTTCCAAGCTCACATGGAACATATTCCAAGATAGACAGACCACATTATGAGTCACAGCACTTACCTAAATAAATTTAAAATAATATAAAGCTTCCAAAGTATATGCTCAGGTCATAATAAAATTAACCTAGAGATCAATAACAGACATAGAGACTAAAATTTTAAATACTAGGAAAGTAAACAACATACCAATAAGTAATTCTTGGGTCAAGAAAAATTTCAAAGTAAATTCTAGAAATATCCAGACTAAGTAAAAATGAAATTACTACATATCAAAATTAGTGGAATACAGTTAAAGCACTGCTTAGAGGAAAACTTATGAAATTAAATGCACATATTTGAAGAGAAGAAAGACCTAAAATCAAGAAACTAAACATCCATTCTATGGAACTAGAGAAGGAGGAGAAATGCAAACTCTGAATTAAGCAGAAGAAAACAAAGGTACAAATTAGAGCAGAAATAAGATGGAAAAAAAGTGTAGTATTGAAAAATCAATGAAAACAAAAGCTGATTCTTTGAAAAAATCAATAAAATTAATACATCTCCAACCAGAATAATCAACAATAACAGAAAAAAAAATCTCAGCTTGGGCTTCTCTGGACGTGGGAGTCTCCCCATGCCTAGCTGCTATGTGTTTATAATAAATAGTATGTGTGCTAACGATTTTGGAAGGAACCCTTAGAACCTCCCTGCCTTCCTAGACAAGGTGCAGGGATTGTAAGTCATCTTTTTCTTGGCTTGCCAGGTCACTGTGATGCACAGTAGGTTTTGTAGGGGCCATGTTGAAAGCGAGGAAGGAAAGGATGCTGGGCTTCTATGATTTTATCCATCTGGGAGTCCTGTCAGCCACACACCCTCTGTCTTCCCTGGCATTCCTGAGTCCCAGGCACTCTGTGTCTCTGTAAGTAAACAGTTTCTCTTTTTGCATCTTCTCCTCCTCCACTTACTTGCAACCGGTGGTGCTCAAATAAGGTCCACAGGTTGGCAAACCATGAGTTATTGCTCTAGGATGGGATGAGACCAGATATTCAGGGAAACAACTGAGAATTTTCTATAGCAATTTCACAGAGTAATTTTATGTCTATTGGATGTAATAATAAAAATGCTGTTCCTGAATTTTTATGTCATTTTATTTTTCCACTATTTCCATTTTATTATGCTGTACAAAAGTATTGATCTGCAAGAGACTGAAAAGTAAAAATGAAATAAAACACACATTGAAACAAAACAAAAGTAGTCTTTCTCCATGAATACTTTGAGAGGTGTGCCTTCAGTCTAGAATCCTTTAAGAATATCTTTATCTACAGAAATTGGTTTACGAACATCTTTGTCTACAGAAATTGGTTTACACCCTACATATGTTTGATGCTTACCTTCTTTTCCTTGTGTTAGGTTTATGCTTAAACATAGTTCAGAACCAGCAATTCAGTTCTTATCTGTGTGTGCATGGGTGTATGTGTGTCTGTGGTCAGGGTTTTAGAAACATTTTTTTTATTCATAGTGTGTCTAACAACATAACATTTGTATAAATGTGTCTTTAGAAAGTGCTTGGATTCCAGAAAACTGCAGCAAAGCATTCGATGTAAAGAGACAGTAAATAGGATTGTAGTGATGAGCTGCCAATTCTCTCTATATTCTAGGACCTAAGTCTGAGTGTCTGGAACCTGCAACAATGTCAAAGCCTGGCTCTTCACTGTGGTGCAGTAGCTGATACATCGTTTAATACTTCAGTTTTCCAGTTCCTGAATTTCTAGCTCTATTTCCCTTTCCTCCCGTGCTTACATTTACTTGTTAATGTAAGCACATCAAAGCTCCCATCTTCTTGCTGATATCTTCCATAATCATATTTGCACCAAAGATTCCAACAAATACAGGTGTATATCTAGTTATTTGATGTAAGTATATTCTAGCTAGAATTTAAATATTTCAGGAGAGAGATGATTGTGTTTTTTTTTTTTTCATACCTTGAATGGAGTGAATGTCTGATTATATTCACTCATTGAGCCAGAATAACAAGATTGAACATTCATTTAGGAGTGCAGTGATCTCAGTTCCATGAATTCTATCACTGTAAATTGATGAGATTACTCAACTTCACGAAACTTTTTTTCTCATCCACAGAATGGAGATATTGAAATATTAACTGGTACTATTAAAATTAAAATTCTCTTTTGCAACAAATTAAAAAATAATATTACACTAAACATATGCATTATTAGTGGGAGAGGTAGTCTCGGTTCTTATTTTACTAATAGTATATTTCACCTTCTCAATGAATCAGTGAGCTGTGATTGCTGAGGTGCAAACCAGGCCACAGGCTTTCGTGTGTCCTTGGACAAACTCAATCTTTGCTTGCAAAGCACAATTGCGGCCATGGTCAGGCTTTTGAATGAAGGACAGCAGGAGGCAGAAGACATTGGAACTT
Organism: Chlorocebus sabaeus; assembly: GCF_047675955.1. Taxonomy (NCBI): domain Eukaryota; kingdom Metazoa; phylum Chordata; class Mammalia; order Primates; family Cercopithecidae; genus Chlorocebus; species Chlorocebus sabaeus. The sequence goes on from NC_132912.1 coordinate 2,628,546, forward strand.
GGTGTTCCTATTTCCATATCAATACTGAGACTCTTTCAACGATAAGGAACTTCAAATTAATGCTGGGGTCAGGAATCTAAAATCCTATAGAAATGTCTGCATAAATCTTATTTAACTCAATCAATATTACATAATATCAAAGTTTAAAAAGTTAGTTAATAGCTTTCTGAAATGTTCCCAACTGAATTTAGGGAGATAACGGGTGACAAAAGATGGGCAGTAGAGAGAGATTCAGGAGGAGGAAGGGCACGTTAGGGAGAACATAGCTTGTGATTCAAAATATTTCTTTTTAAATACAATTTAGGATGGAGAAAAAATCTTTCTTATATAAAAAATACATTTATATATATAGATATCTGTGTCTGTATATACGTATAATTAAGAATTTGTATTTTAATTTTCTTATAATAATCACCTATAAATTCAGATTAATTGAAGAAGAGAATAGAATCATTGAACATTTGAGTTAGATAATTTTTCAAAGATCTGTAATATTATTATATATAAAATTAAGACATGATAAAGTAAAATGTTTCCCTAATTCCTAATTTTTAGACAAGCTTTAATAAAGAGATAAGAATGATAAGTAATTAACATACTACTATTTTTACATAAATAGAGCCTTCCAAATGCTTCTACAAACAATTGTTTTCTTTGTTTAGGTAAGTGTATTAATAAAGTCTTGTTTATATCATTAATTATCAGAGTAAAATCTTTATTCACACATGGAAGAACAGCAACACCCTCTGAGTTTGAATTTCTGGGTTAACTCTATATCAGAATTTACAAATCAAATTAATCAGAATTTATCACATTAACATTTGCTAATTACATCATGGACACCCATCCTTCATTTCAAATATGGTTATGAGAATGTAACTGCAAAGAAATAATCATTTCTGGATCTTAAAATGCCAGGCTAAGTTATTTGAAACCTTCCTGTAGCTTTTAAATACCCCCAAATAAAACATTTTTAATGTTCAGATGAGCACAAAAGACAAAGGAAGAAATCCCCAATGTTTCATAAGTAAAGGTAAAATAGGCCGGGCGCGGTGGCTCACGCCTGTAATCCCAGCACTTTGGGAGGCCGAGACGGGCAGATCACGAGGTCAGGAGATCGAGACCATCCTGGCTAACACGGTGAAACCCCGTCTCTACTAAAAATACAAAAAACTAGCCGGGCGCGGTGGCGGCGCCTGTAGTCCCAGCTACTCGGGAGGCTGAGGCAGGAGAATGGCGGGAACCCGGGAGGCGGAGCTTGCAGTGAGCTGAGATCGAGCCCCTGCACTCCAGCCTGGGCGACAGAGAGAAACTCCATCTCAAAAATAAAAAAAAAATAAAAAAAATTTTTTAAAAAAGGTAAAGTGCTGCAGACGGTCTGAGAGGGAAAGGTACCTGGATGGACAGGGTGGGTTGCTGGGAATACTAATTCAAGGGCTGGTGTTTTGTTGTCTGAGGGACAAGGAACAGAGCCCTGGGCCCAGAGGGAGAACTATGCCTGCACAGGAGAGCCATTCCATGTACATCAATACTTCTGAAGATGTGGTGGTGGGACTGGAACTGAAGCCCAAGACCCTATGAGGTAGGAGGCAGGACTCGACTCTGGAGGTGGGGCTGGGACACTGGACCAAATTGAGGACTAGGTAGAACAGGTCCCAGATGAAGCGGTTTTCCGTAAAACACACCCACCAGGGTGCCATGTCAGTTTGCGTTGCCATGGTAACACCAGAAAGTTACCGCCGGCTTCCATGGACACAACCCTACTGCTGGGGTCCTGGACATTTCTCATAACCGCCATTTGATTTGCATATAGGTAAAAGTGGGCATGAATACGCGTGCAGACCCTCCTCTGAGCTGCTCTCTGGACGCACGGCCTGTGGGGCAGCCCTGCTCTGCCAGGAGCGGGACCTCTGCTGAGGCTGAACGCAGCTGCATCAGTCAAAGCTGCTGTTGAACACCATTGCCTCGCCTTTGAATTCTTTCTGGGGCTAAGCCAAGAACCCTCCGGACTAAGCCTCAATCTGGGGGCTGGCCTGTCCTGCGGCACCTGTATTCATCCAGGACTGTAGAGGACGATACTGTCCACAAAATGGTGACAGGGAAAAGCTAATCTCCATATCAATACAGGAGTCAAACAGGAAAGTGTGTCTGACGGCCTAGGCTCTGAGTGAAAATAAATAAAAAATTAGTAAACTGCCTTTAAGAAAATCAGTCTTGAACTTCCCTCAAGGGGAGAATCTAAATATGTATCGATGTGAGGCAAGATTCTGATTAATGTAAAAAGTTAGCAGTGGGTAATGTGCCTAACAAAACAAATGCAAAATGCAAAACTTGCCTGGGTGACCATTCTCATGGGATTTACATGGAAGGAACACCCAGCTCGGTGAAGATGAACCCTATGAAATCAACTACAAAGTGCAAAACAGAGGGTAAAAGTCATTCTGTAAGGACCATTCTAAACAGTGCTAAAGCGTTTAATGAGAGTGGCCTGGGTGTCCTCTCACCACACCCCTCCCATCACAGCCGCTGTGCACAGCAGGGCAGAGGGAGGAAGAACTGAGGCAGAGCTGTACACCTGCTGCGTGGAGGGGCTGCGTCTTTCACTTCTGTCTGGGAAGGCGCTTTGCTCTGACCCTCCTCATCAAAACACACAAGTGAAATTCCAGAAAAGTCACCATCTCTGCACAGTGAGAAGTCCAGGGTCTCCTGCCATTGTCAACATCTGCTGGCTTCTCAGTTTCACTGACTCACCCCTGGTGCCGGTGTGGGCAGACAGACACAAGAGCTGGAGCAAGACTGCAAGATGTCAATGGGACAGTCATGGAGTGACCCGGACTATTTCCAAATGACCAAGCAGAGATTTCCCATGAACCAGGAGAACTGAACCACGTTGCTAGGACCAGCATATAAAAAAGGAGCCTATAATGAGTGGGCTTCCAACCACAGAGGGGAGGCTGGAGCTGAGGGGAACTGGGAGCCATGGTGCCCAAGCACACCCACCTGTTATAGAATTGTGCAGTGAGAGGCTCCTGAGTGGGCCTGCAGAACTCACCCATGACCTCCTGAGGACAACAAGGACATGCAACTGATGGAGAGACTCAACAAACAGGATCAGGTGTGGTGGAGACACGTGTCAGCGTCCACTCTGCTGCTCTCCATCTCAGCACACCCAGAAGGTAAGCCAGAGAAAGCGGCAGCAGAAATGGAAAAGCATGCTACCTATAAAATACATAAAACCATCTCAGATGGTAATACAACAAAATACGTTTTAAAAATGACTATGTGTGTCAATATAAAAAGGATTCCTAAGAAAAGAACAGAACGTTTGGGAAAAGGATGAATTTCAAAATAACAAAACAGAGTTTCTAGAAATAAGTAGTAATCATCGCTGAGTCTGAAAACTCATTGAATGCCAGTGTTCAGAGCAGAATGTACAAACTAAGATTTTAAACACAAAGGAATTGAATATTGGAAATTAGATGCTTATGAACAGGCAGGATAACTGGAGGATGAGAAGGAGAGAACGCTGATCACTCAATTCATTGATCCCAAGTTCACTGCACTTGGAATTACTGAGATGTAGGCATGAAACACAATGTTGTGTTTGCTGTACCATGGTCCCTGGTAATCAAACTGCTGCTACAATCACGGTGATCTTTCAGTTTTACAAGTTGGTAACTAGACATAGGAAGTTAATCCAGACAGAAAATAATAATTGTACTTAGACCTACTAACTTGCCTTCCATTTGGAGCAAAATTTGGTGCCCTGCACTTCACTTTCACTTGCTAAATCTTACATCACAATTTCATCCCCGTGCAACTTAAATCTAGAAGTCTGATTGCAAAATAATACTGTGAATATGGAATTGAGCTTTCCACTACTCTTGGGAAAATTACACATTTAATGTTATGGTCTATTGACTCGAATATGAAAAACCAAAATGGGACCATGGATCTACAGTATGGCTTAAAGAGAACTTAATAAGAAATTTATAGTATATTCATAAGCGTTAACCGTGAGCTTTTTAAAAGAATTTTTTCTTTGCTACTCATTTCTTTTCTTTCTCATTCTTTTCTTTCCATTTTCAAAGGCAATAAAAGGATCAAGAGAAAATTTCCCATGAAAAATACATGTTTTTATCCTTTAGTTCAATTCTCCTCTTAAAACGTATAAAAGGCAATAGGATTCAGGAAGAAGACAGGAAACACAATGAGTTCTGATTTTTTAATAAGAAGTTATTCTAGCAAAGGAGATAAGAAGAAGAAACTTCAAGTCACCAATGAGGATAAGTCTCCCAAATCACTGGAGAGCTCAGGTTTCAGAAGAATAATTCAAAAAAGTGAACGAGGAGGTTACTCAATCAAGGGCAGTTTCAAAAAGTGGTGCAAACCTGTAAGATGTGTCAGAAAGACTAATGAATTATATCAAATTAAAACCCAGAAAGAGCTGATGCTTGCAAAAAGCATTGCTAATGACCCAAGTGTGGTTTTTAAGAAAAGAACTAAAGCTTTTGAAGAGACATTAAAAAGAAAAAGAAAAGAAAAAGTGATTCCATTTATTGGGGTTTATATAACTTAACTGAATGAAAAAAAAATTACTTAATACAATATAAAGTTTATATATCTTTTTCTACAACCAATGTTTTTTTAGTTACCCAAACAATGAAACAATGTTGTAAGTGTGGCATGGATTTGAGTTCATGATGTGATGCTCTAAGCTTTATATTATCTGAATCAAGCTGGTTAACCTCTCTACCTCAACTTTATAGATCGATAGATAGATGAGAGAGAGAGAGAGAGAGAGAGAGAGAGAGAGAGAGATAGCTGTTTCTTTCACGGTTATTCCAAGAGGTTGTTATAAAAAAAAAACAAATATTGCTAAAAATAAACAATGTATGATTATCAATACTATCCTGCTCTCATCTTTATCTAGAAGAATGTTCTTTTGGTTTTTCACAGTAGACCTTACATTATTATTATTTTTAAATTAATTATTATTTTTTGAGACCGAGTTTCACTCTTGTTGCCCAGGCTGGAGTGCAATGGCATGATCTCGGCTCACCACAACCTCCGCCTCCAGGGTTCAAGCGATTCTCCTGCCTCAGCCTCCCAAGTAGCTGGGATTATAGGCACGTGCCACCATACCTGGCTAATTTTTGCATTTTTTAGTAGAGACAGGGTTTCCCCGTGATGGTCAGGCTAGTCTCGAACTCCCAACCTCAGATGATTTGCCTGCCTCGGCCTCCCAAGATGCTGGGACCACCAGCATGAGCCACCACACCCGGCCAGAACTTATAGTATTAAAGGGATACTGAATTCAGCTTAAACGAGGAGATAGAGAAAAAATAATAATGTACATTTCATATATTATATTCTTCTAATACTAAAAAGCTATAGATGATACTAGAAAAATAATTTTAATGATCAATTTAAAATCATATGTACAATGGAAAACAAATATATATATATATTCTGATTTTCAAAGGACAGAAGTAGAGTTGACCACATGAACTCTAAATGATGAGAATGATCACTCAGAGCTTTAAGTGAACTTTACATGACCAGAATATTTCCGAAACTTTATATTAAGAGGCATGGGGAAAAAGCAATAAATAATCATTACTGTATCACAGGAAAATCATCACCCTCTCCTAACGTCACCTTACTTTTTAGTAGAATGTCTAGACTGAAGCACAAGAAAATTCTGCAGACATTGAGTACATTATTTGTTTTTCTGTTTAAAAATGTATTGTACCTCTATAGGCAACTGGGGAAAAAATTGCCTGTATTTAAACAAAGTATTATATGTTAGAACACAGTTGGCCAGAATTTTAGTGAATAAAACATTTTTAAGTGGAGTGTAGGTTTCCAGGGGAGTGCTGCAGTGAAGTCTTTGTTCCAAGCCTGCTCTGCATTCAGACAACCTTGATAAAATTATTGTAAGATTGGTTTTTAGATCAAATATGAGAGTTATAAGAAGTATGTTACATATTTTGAAGACTGTATTATCTTAATAATTTTAAGTATTCTGATTAAAAGTATAAAAGGTAACTGTAAGGGGAGAAATTTGTGATTTGTTTCCCATACTGAAAATAATTATCACTTAAATTGAAAGCAAAATGATAAAGATGCTTAAATAACCCAGACTTTCTCTGAGAATATTATTAAAGGAGAGGCTGTAGCAAGAAGCACTGTGTGAGGTTCAATAAGTAATGACAAGAATAAAAGTCTAGTTTATTGTTATGATGTGTAAGTAATTATTATTTGACAAGTGATCCTTGGAGAATATATATTTGTAGCAATATTGTCTCATGAAGAAAGAACATTTTTGTAAAAGACTTAGAACACTTAAAGAAGCAAACATAGTAGAAATTTATTAGTTTTTGGCCATCAAACATGGATACTAGATTCCGAAAAGAATCTACATTTAGGAAGGTTAAAAACAAAGCTGAATACATGGAGATCCATGCCACCTTCACCGGCAGATTTGACTTTGTAAAATATCAATTTTCTTTATTTTTTAAAATCTAAAATGTTTCCTCATTTACTCCCAGTCAAGCCCTTTTCATTAACGGACTTGACAAACTGCTTCTAAAATTAATATAGAGGAATAAATGTGCACAATAATACAATATACAACAAATCAAACAAATAGTTGAGATCCATCTAACAGATATCTCAGCACAGTATAAGAATTTTTTTTTTAATTCAAAGGGGTAGTATTTGTTTAGAACAGACAAATAGATCAGCAGATCTATTTAGAACATGAAAACGTGTTTTCCTTTCTTGGTATCAGTTAGGCTTTTGTAAATCTCCAGTCTGCTAAACTCTAATAAAATATTTTCCCTTGATGAAAATTTAGTATTTAGTATGCCTTAGAAATTTTTTAAAGCTGAATAAGTTGTACTTGGTACCAAGAACTGAGGTAAACAGGCCTTAAACGTGAGGTTTTGTGTTGATCTGACTAGGGGTGAGGCTGTGCTTACTTCTTGCTATAGTTGTGTGTGTTAGAGGGTAAAATTCCCTATGATGTCCTTGCTTGTGTCTCCTCCATTGCCTTTGGGTTTCCCTAGAGACTTCTTCTTAAATAATGTCTGAGACATGCAGTTTTGTCAGTCATATTCTCCTACTTTTTTTCTTTTTTTTTCTTTTTTGAGACAGAGTCTCACTCTGTCGCCCAGGCTGGAGTGCAGTGGCGTGATCTCAGCTCACTGCAAGCTCTGCCTCCTGGGTTCACACCATTCTCCTGCCTAGCTGGAACTACAGGCACCCACCACCATGCTTGGCTAATTTTTTTGTATTTTTAGTAGAGATGGGTTTTCACCATGTTAGTCAGGATGGTCTCAATCTTCTGACCTCATGATCCACCCGCCTAGGCCTCCCAAAGTGCTGGGATTACAGGTGTGAGCCACCGCTCCCGGCCATATTCTCCTACTATTACAGAGAGCCTTGCCGAACTGGGAGCGAGGAGTTAGGAGGGAGACACATTTCACATTAAGACCTATAATTAAGACCCACATTAAACCTACTCAGCTTTAAAAAATCTCTAAGGCATACAAAAAGACAACCACACACACCCAACCACAAGTTGAAGAGATAGACTAAACCTCAAAAGAAGACTGAGACATGACATGTTAGAATTCCTGGTCAGATGAGGAATCACAGTGCTTGTTACTCACCCAAAGGAGCTGAAGACTTATGTGTACACCAAAACCTGCATGCAAATGTTTACAACAGCTTTATTGATAATTGTTCAAACTGGGAAGAAACCAAGGTGCCCTTCAGTAGGTGAATGGATAAACAAACTGTAGTGCTTTGTAATACTGCAAATAATATTACCATGGAATATTATTCAGCAAAAAGAAACAAACTATCAAGCCATGAAAAGACATGGAAGAACCTTAAATATATATTATATAAATTTATATATTAAATATATAAATATATATACATGTACATTACTAAGTGAACGAAGTGCATCTGAAAAGGCTACATACAGTTGAATTCCAACAATATGACATTCTGGAAAACAAAAACTATAGAGGTAGTAAAAAGATTAGAGGTTGCCAGGGAAGTCGGGGAAGGGCAAAGAATGGATAAACAGATCACAGTGGATTTTTAGGACTGTGAAACTATTCCGTACAATACTGAGAACATGTCAGTACCTACTTGTCAAAACCTATAGCGTGTACAGCACAAAAGTGAACGCCAATGTACAGTATGGACTTTACTACAATGTGTCAACACTGGTTCATCAATGGTAACAAATTCACTGCACCCACTCAAGATGTGATGAATAGGGGAACCTGTGTGAAGGTGAGGTGGGGGGTTAAGGAGTAGGTGGGAACTCTGTGTTTTCTGCTCAATTGTTTTGTAAATCTAAGACACCTCTAAAAATTAGTCTATTAATTAAAGCAAATCCAAAAAAGCAAAACAACAGACAAACCAGTGTATAATTCTTCATCTTAAAGAAGTAATTTCCATAAATTCTCTGTGAGGTCACCTTTGTGTGAGTGCCTGTAAAAGATGGGCAGGGAATACCCTGCCAGAAGAGGCAATGGGAAGGAAGAGGAGTCTGTACTAGCATATGTGGGGCACAATGGGAAACGGAGGGTACATAGGACATTGTCTGGTGCTTTCCTCAAGGAGAATGCATCGGCGTATGTGTCCTTTGTGCAATCAGCATTTCAATTGACAATGGAAACACTAAAATGAAATCCGTAATTTAGACAGAAACTAAAAATATTACACATGTAGAGTCAGGGAAGACTCAAAGAGCAATATATGTGCAAAAGGTTTCTAGAAGTTTTGATGGGAATAATAAATCATGTTGTAAGCTCATACCATGTAAAAAAAATGAAAAGATGATGCACCCTCAGAGGTGCATTTGTAAAATTCTGATGTCCAAATCAAGAGGACTGCCTGATGCTAGACATTCAACGTTTCTCAAATAGTGGATGATTGGTTAACTTGTCTGACGTGGGAACGTTTGCATCCAGCTAACCTTGATTGAACGCTTCCTCCATGCCAAACACAGCCCTGAGTCTTTTGTGTGCATCTCCCTACGCCAGGAGCCATATATTCTAGCACTGGAATGCTAATGGAGGTTTATTCGTTGTCAAATAATAGCAGAGAAACTGCTGCTACCATCTGTCTCCCAGTCCAATGACCAATGCCTGTTTTCTTACATTTGTTATTGTTGCCATTATTGTGGCTTTCAAAAAACAAATTCTACAAGTAAATTACTGATCAGTTGCTAAAAGTACTGTAAATTAGTTCATTAATATTCATAGAAAAGTGGAAAATTGCAAAAGAAATGGCCAGCATGCACGTTTGGGGGTAGGAGTCATATCATCCCCTGGGAAGGAGCGAGAATTAAACTAGGAATGTGGCGCCTTCTCTCCTTGTTGCGAAATAGATTCTTACTGTCTCAGATCGCTTCTCTTTTTCCACAGTCCACCTAGAAGGTTTCTTATTTTCATCAGCAAGAAAGGAATATGGGATTTCTAGTTAAACACACCATGGTTGAAATCCCAGACATACCACTTAGTAGCTACACAGTAAAGCATTGGACTTACTCATCCCTAAGTCTCACAGCCTTTATTTCTAAGGGGGACTTAATGATGTGTGACTTAGGTGATCATTTTGGGGAGACATTGGGAATGCTTGGTGTATTATATGTACTCTATAAGTATCAGATTTTATAAGTTGTAGTCAATATTATTAATAATTCTCTATCCACATATGGATTTTTCTACCTGCATATAGATGTGTAGCCAAAACCTTTAGTAAGTTACTACTCAGAATTCTCCCATTCAAAAGAAAAGGAGCTTCTTTAGATACTTCTATTCTAATTACCTTGTCATTACTTATGTTGATGTGAAATGGCTATGATTCTGTTTTATAAAAGTTTATCAGGGATGCTCAAGTCCTAAGTCTGAACTATCCTGGTATCTATCTAAACCTGATTTTACATCTATTATATATGTATATGTATGTGTGTGTGGTGTGTATATGGGTATATAAACATGTCTATGCAAAACTTAAAAGGCTACGTTCTTTAAAGTCTGAGGAAGAAATAAAGTAAAAGACATCCATAATAACATTAAGTTGAGTATTCTTTTATCTTTGATGGTCAATAAGCAAGCTAGAAAATGACTTAGAAATTTCGCAAGCCACACAATTTTAGCATTGAAGAGAATCATTCCATCATGTACTTTTGATGCTATTTGTGGAGTCAGTCACCTCAGTCACTCTATGACGCACACATGAAAGGCAAAGCTGATGGGGGTAGTGAAACACGTTTTTTCCTATGAAGGCTCCTATAAAAGACGAGAATGAAGCTCATGATAGATGCAGAGAAATCCAGCAATTTCCTTCGGAAACAATCCCACTTCAACTTGCCGACATTTTTGTAGACAAATTCCATTACAACTGACCAGAACAAAATGATTTTTTAAACCACACAATACCATGATCTTAAGTGAAAACTCTCATGGCAAGTTTAAAAGAAAGTGAAAAGTTTGTTTATATGTTTTTTTTTTTTTAAGAATAGATGACCTATTGATATCAAATTGTTTTCCAGAAGACTCAAGTGGCCCATGATGGAGGAGCCCTCATGTTGAAAATGCGTCCCACATAACACTTCATCTTAAAAACCAAACTGTCTCAATTTAATATGTTAAATAAGCTTTTATTAAATGAAAAATAGTAGACATGCAAAATATACAAAAACTCTTCTGGATAAATTGTTTTCCTGAAGAACAGCCCCAGCTTTGGTCTCTTCTTTTCTATTTTTTATTTTATTATTTTATTTTATTTTATTTTATTTTATTTTATTTTATTTTATTTTATTTTATTTTATTTTGAGATGGAGTGTCACTCTCTTGCCCAAGCTGGAGTGCAGTGGCATGATCTCGGCTCATTGCAACCTCTGCCTCCTGGGTTCAAGTGATTCTCCTTTCTCAGCCTCCTGAGTAGCTGGAATTTCAGGTGCATGTCACCATATCCAGCTAATTTTTTTTTTTATTTTTAGTAGAGACGGGGTTTCACCATGTTGGCCAGACTGGTCTCGAACTCCTGACGTCAAGTGATCTGCCCACCTCAGCCTCCCAAAGTGCTGGGATTACAGGCATGAGCCACTGCACCAGGCCTGGTCACTTCTTTTCTTTGTGTCTAGGACTATTTTCATGTTTATATCTCCTCTTTCTGTTTTCTCTGTTTTCCTCCTTGCATTATTTTTCTGGGCTGTAATCCATAAGGGTAATTTAATTCTCGTTAGACTCATCAGGGTTTAAATACCTGGAACCATCCCTGTATTATAGACACTTCACCATTAAAAATACAAGATAAACCTTTGTTATTTATTTTTCTGAACGAACTACATTTTACAAAGCAGAAAAAAAAAACCCCACAACTATTTGTAAATAAAAGATTATGTAACTTATAGTTAGCTTCATTCTTTTACAGCACAAAATTCTCCATAGAAGAGTACCTAGAGCCCAGCAATCTCTCTGTGGGTGAGATGATCAAAGTCAATGCTTGCAGGATTATTATCATATTTAAGTGATGCTTGATTATTTCTTAGAATTTCACTCATATGTCCCCTTGTGTTTTCAAACCTTAATTTGAAATGAAACATCTTAAAATACGTAATTTCTTTAAAGATTTTGACTGAAGTCAAGGCCTTGGTGTAAATTCACACAGTATATTTGGAATATTATAATTGCTGATCTCCCTGCCGCTATTTAATACTTTATATTTTCTGAGTTCCTGGATATCAAATTCATATTAAAACTTTTAATCTTGGGGTATTCATATTCTACGTAGAATGTAGAGAATGACAGCCGTTATTTGAAGTCATAGAAGAAATGAATAGCTTTCTCTCTTGATTAAAAACTGAAGAAAAGCACAGACACGTAATACGCTGCAAGTACTGTTTCTGTTTTTTGGGTTTTGTTTTCTGTTTGTTGTTTGTTTGTTTTTGAGACGGAGTCTCACTCTGTCACCCAGGCTGGAGTGCAGTGGCACCGTGTCGGCTCACTGCAACCTCTGTCTCCTTGGTTCAAGCAACTCTCCTGCCTCAGCCTCCCGAGTAGCTGGGATTAGACACCCACCACCATGCCTGGATAATTTTTTTATATTTTTAGTAGAGACAAAGTTTCACCATGTTAGCCAGTCTGGTCTCAAACTCCTGACCTCAGGTGATTCGCCTGCCTCTGCCTCCCAAAATGCTGAGATTAGAGGCGTGAGCCACCATGCCTGGCCCTGTTTATTTCTTTACATACTGTTTGTGTGAACAGTGTTAGCGATATGTAAATACACAACAAGAGAAGAGAAAATAAAGTAATTTCAAATCTGGGTCCCACCCTGCAATGTGTGTATATTTGTGGGGAGGGAAGAGAAGGACAGAAGAAAACTTGCTCTTGGAAGCCCTTTTTCTTTCAGGTAATTCCTATGAAGACATCTTTTTCCCATAGGCAAAGGCTTCATTTTGTGAAGTTATTTGCATAACCTTGTGCAAAAAGTTAATTCCAAGGGCTAGATTCCTACAGTTATGTTCTGCCAAGCATATTCTCTATTACTTCTGGTGAATTTTAAGGGAGAAACCACTTTTTTGTGACATTATAAAATTCAGTGGTCAATAGTTAAGACCCTATGACGAATAGTTAAAACTGCTGACAAATAAACAGGGTGTCTCCCAAAGTCATTGTCTAGAGGTAGCTGGTTTCCTTAGGCTGTTGTAGGAATTCCTTGATTAATTGGGACAACTGACAGATAATCTCTTGGGGAGTTTCCAATGAAAGTTCTGACGATTCTAAATTTTTTTTAATGAACATAATTTTGGGAGAGTTTTCATTTTGCAAGAAAAGTCATTCCATATGAACAGTGAGCTCAGCTGATTCACGGCCAAATTGGATTGTCTGATAATCACCAAAGCCAGGAAGCTTTACATCCACAGTGTTCGCAGAGGTGGATAAGCTTTACCTGGAATAGCACGTCAGTGATTGCATAGAATTCAGGAGCAAGAATGTGAAACGAACCAATGCACAATATTCTTCAAACCCGGAAAACATTTCTAAGTGAAGAAACATGGTAAAAATAGTAAATGGAGAACAGATGTTTCTGTTAAAATAACCATATTGAGTCGGTTTCATTTCCATTATCCATTTAGATTTTAAAGTAACCTGGGGTTTTGTGATGCATGCAATAAAATTTTTCAAATAAATAAATTTAGCCTGAAGTTATTTTGCCTTGTATAAAATATAATAAATATTTTATAAAAGTAGAAATGTATGATGAATGGGAATTCTAAAGATTCTTTAGGTTGAGATAGAACATTCTAAGGTACAAAGACAGATTTATACAACTTACTCTGACTTTTGTTTTTCTCTTGAATTTCTTTGACATCAGTCAACAAGAAAATCACATTTGGGGATTCCCCGCGTGGTATTTTTCCAACTGCACACCAGGAAGATGTTCAGTTTGTACACACACATCACAGTCAAACACTGAGCAGTTAGAACCTCAATAGTGCCTGGAGCAAATGAACAAACGAACAATGCAATTTTTAGAACAACCAGAACTTTTATGGCTCACGTTCTCTAGAAATGTAACATTATATAGGTAGTAAGTGGAAGCAATGAATAAAGACATTTTAATACCTAACACAAAAACCTGACACAGATTTTGTCTTAAAATCTCCACGTTTGTCCATCTAATTTGAGATTGTTAACAACATCTCTGAAAATGACTGTAGATTAGTGTTTTGGAGAAACCCATTCCTCTACAAGTTCTTGTTCCCCCCATATTTACAGTGTTTATACGAAGAATTAATCATCTTACTGCTGAGTCCTTTGAATCAAACAAATATTTGTTTAAAAATAACAGAAAAACTGGCAAGCTAATGTGTGCCAGCTCTCCCCTACCTGCAATTAGTACAGAAATAAAGCAGAAACCTCCCATCCTCTCAGGGAATTCTTTATCTTGTTGGGGAGAACAACGTTGAAGAAACAGATCACAACACAAAATGCATGCCTTCAGGTGGAAGTCCAAATTCCTAAGGAGGTGGGCAAACCTTCCTGGATCTGACCCTCACATGCCTCTTCGGGACGATCTCCCACCTCCAGAACTCACTGTGAGATATTCTTCCTTTCACTGGAGGCGTTTCTGACTCCAATCCTTCCTTCTTTACCTATCCAACCTCTACTCATCCTTCAACACTCAGCATAAAGTCACCTTTTATGGGAGGCTGCCCCTCACCAGCTACTTCACCTTACCCATCTCCAGACCCAGTCGTGGGGATCACGGAACAGGTCATAGAATCTCCTTCCAATGAAGCAGTCCTGGAAGAAATGCGATTCAGCAATGGATTGTTACTTCAGGGCTGTACACGTAAAGCTGCACCATGCTTATCAAATAAACCCAAACACGGTGAGGACTTGAGACAGTAACCATTCCCCAATATCACTAAAAGAGGAAAGGGAATCAGATCATAGCACAAAACCTATGTATTGAGTGTGCCATAAAACAGAATCCCTAGTGACGTTTTGGAGAACCAAAAGCCCAGGGACATCCCTACAGAGCACATGCCCCCATCGGGGCACAACTTCTCCTTAGAGGACCCCACTCAGGGCGAAGCAAGGGTCATGTGAGGAGCCATCACCTCTGATATAGTTTGGCTGTGTCCCCACCCAAATCTCATCTTGAATTATAGCTCCCATAATCCCCATGTGTTGGGAGAGGAACCCTGTGGAAGGTAATTGAACCATGGGGGCTGGTCTTTCCTGTGCTGTTCTCGTGATAATGAGTGAGTCTCACGAGATCTGATGGTTTTATAAAGGGCAGTTCCCCTGCACACATTCTCTTGCCTGCCGCCATGGAAGACCTGCCTTTGCTCCTCCTTTGCCTTTCACCTTGATTGTCAGGCTTCCCCAGCCATGTGGAACTAAGTCCATTAAACCTCTCCTTTATAAATGACTCAGTCTCAGGTATGTCTTAGCAGTGTGAGAACAGACTAATATAATCTCCACTCACTCCTTGAGGGAAGGGTGGGCACCAGGCTGTCACTCTGCTGGGTCACAGGACCCGACTTCACACCATGACCCTTTGATCCTCCCACCCTGACAGGGTGCATCACAGACTCCAGCAGCCAAACCCAGTCACCAGAGAGTGCTGAGTCAGGCAGGAAGGTGCACTGCAGGGACAGAGGAAAGGAGAATGTGTCCTGGACCTCACCAGCCCAGTGGAAGAAGCGCTCTGTTGAAAACCGTCAGCAGGCTGACATAATTGTGTTTCTCCTTCCATCTGAAGAGTGACAATTCTCCTGCACTGCTCCCATGACAGAGGTTTCTTGCCTGGCTGAAGAGTGTCCTAGACGTGGTTCTGGATTTGCTGAGGCCTGGGAGGGCCTCCTTTCTGGTCTGCTCCGCCTCACGAGGCCACACTGGGTGTCTGATGCATCGCATAGCTGTAAGGGTGGACACTCTCACCATCCGAGGGGAGTGCGGCAGGAGCCCTGGGCACTTCAGGGTGCAGCCTTGGCTTTTAACGCTTGCTTGCAGGAGCATTTTTTGTATTTCTCCAGCCTGCGAATGTCTTCTGCATGCGTTCTATTTCCACCTCAATGCTCTGTGCGTCTAAGTAAAGATGGGTGGTATTAGTTCAATTTTCTTTTCGTACAAAAAAAAAAAGTTTTCAAGTACAGTTTCTGTAAATTTAGGTGTTAAAGGCTTTAATGCACAGTTTTCGTACATTTAAGTGCTAAAGCCTTCCCTATCCTCCCACATCACATGACTATCTCTTACATCCAACAGACACAGAAGCAAAAGATGAGCAAGGCATTGTTCAAACCCAGTCGTCTGGGAGTGCTTCAATACTGGTGAAAATATAACTAAAACCCTGCCATCATTGGTACTCTTTTAGAACATTATTCCCACAGGACTTACTTATCTCAAAATTACCGTCTGTATTTCCTTAACATGGTGGGAGATCACTGAAAATAATTGGTCAGGCTGTATTATCAAAATACCGTGCTAAAGATAACTCTCCCATCAAAAAGGTAATTAAGACCTAAATCTAAGTATATTCAATTACCTCTCCACACGGCTTTTGTAATTCTGGGAATTCTGCCCTAAGAATGAGCTGAAGTTCAGCTTGGGTTTTCTCTACGGCTCTGATATGGAGAGAGGTAGGCAGTAGTTAATATGTCTGCTCTCCCTTTCTTCCAGATCCTGCTTCCGTAGGTTGCAGCGAGCTCTGCGTTGCTCCTCGTTTAGGAAGAAGGATGAGAGTCATGTGCAAATCTAGACAGGCAGATTTATAGAGGCAGCCACATTCAGTTCCCTGCTCAGCTGATGCCTGTGTTAAGCAGAAAACACTGACAGTGTCTACATCTTTAATGGGGAAAGCTAATGATAAAGAAAGACTGCAGGCATTTGGGGATTAAGTTTGTCGGAAGGGACAGCCAGATTGTTCCGTGATTCTTAAATCATAACAAAATTGATGAGGGGTGACGTTCCTAAGAGTTGGCAAGATGGAGCTAAAAGTTGGGAAATCTAAATCTCATTTACAGTGATGCTTCTGCTGTTTGTGCTTTCAAATCTGTAACCATCAAATGAGAGAATAATAACTACTGTTCTTTAAAGAAGTCCTGTAAAAAAACAAAAAATGTGACGACTGAGCCAAACACTTCTTACATTGCAATTTCAACCAGGAGCTTAGGTTAAGGAGACAGCAGAAATTCGTTTTGAAAATGCAAGTATTTTCCTGTGAAAGAGATACCAGATAAATGTCTTTTCATCATTAATAAACAATGAGGACTAATATGAGATTAGCTCATTTTAAACCTCATGGTGTAAAAACACAGAGATGACCAGTCAGCTTGCTTTTGCAACTGTTTGTTTTTCTGATTAAAAAGGTAAATTCATATTCACTGCAGGAAATGCATGAAGTACAGAAAGTGCAAACAACATCACTGTTTGTTAGCTTCTTCGCAGACTTTTTGCTGCATCCGTGTAACCTTATGTTTTTAACAAAACTGCCTCCTGACCCCATCTCCAGTTTTGATGTAATGTGTCATTACACTTGTGGATATCCAGCATTTCCCCAGATCATGGCTGATATTTCCAGGCAACAGAGACTCACCGATGTGTTTCATCCTCTGGTAAAGATGGACAGAGTGCAGGAGGAGAAGTCTGGAAAATCATGGAAGCATAATCGTTGTCGTGCAAAAACATGTCCTGCGCTTCTTTGGATGAAAAAAAAGAGAGAGATGGTATCTTTCACTCTCTTTTCAGTCCTGATCTCCATTGTGAAGGCTCAACTTCTGAACGGGAACTCTTCCCTCCAAGGAATCCCCCTTCCTCCCCAGTCCTGGGTTCTATTGTCTCCGCACAGGGGCACAGCCAACAAAGACACAAATGACCAGAGGTCAGCAGTAGCCAGTGCTGTGCCTTGCATTTTCCATTTGAATTGCCTGCCTCACGTGCCTACACTCTAACTTTCCTGCCACGGCACCTCTTCCACCTCTTTGCACCAACACTCGGGGGCCCTGTGGATTCTGACTTTCCAGCCACACTTTATGTTTATCCAAAACGGTCCTAATTGAGGAAACTCTGACTTCTTAACAGAAAAGCTTCCATGTGGGGGCAGCAGAAGTGGAGGAGGGATCTCTTGGAGGAGGAGAAAGACTGAACCTCCAGCCTCAGCAGGCTCTGGTCCTGGGCCTCCCCGTTGTCTGTGGGTTCAGACCAGCACCACTCCACAGCTCTCCATGGAGCAGACTTCACTGAGAGCCTGGGGAATGGTAAAGTGAGTTACAGCCAAGAGCCTTGGGACTGGCCGGCAGCTGTGCCCGCTCTCTTCTCCTCGTGGGCACAGGCCGTCTTCATGGGATCCCAACAAGTGCCCACCATGGCACCAGCCAGCTTTTCCTCACTTTCCTGACAACCACCACACAAAACTGAAATCCTCCGAGCCCAGCCGAAGGAACAAGGCACAAGGACAAGAAGCCCACCATCCACTGGCCAGAGCCCACTACACACTGCAGTCTCCTGTCTCAGGATCGACAGATTATCTACCTATCTATCTATCTATCTATCTATCTATCTATCTATCTATCTACCTATCTATCTACCTATCTACCTATCTATCTATCTACCTATCTACCTACCTATCTATCTACCTATCTACCTATCTATCTATCTATCTATCTACCTACCTATCTATCTATCTATCTATCTATCTATCTATCTATCTATCTACCTATCTATCTACCTATCTACCTATCTATCTATCTATCTATCTATCTATCTATCTATCTATCTATCTATCTACCTATCTATCTACCTATCTACCTATCTATCTATCTATCTATCTATCTATCTATCTATCTATCTATCTACCTACCTATCTATCTATCTATCTACCTATCTATCTATCTATCTATCTATCTATCTATCTACCTATCTATCTACCTATCTATCTATCTATCTATCTATCTATCTATCTATCTATCATCTATCTACCTATCTATCTATCTATCTATCTATCTATCTATCTATCTATCATCTATCCACCTATTTTCTGTCATTCATCTACCCGTCATCTATCTATTATCTATCTACCTATCAAACTATTATCTATCTATCTATTTACCTACCTATTAATCTATCCTCTTTCCAGAATGAATGTCTTTGGGCAGGCTCAGTCTTTTCAAGGGAGATCTTAGCTCTCATCTTTAATGTCTTCTGTCCCGAATGACCTCTATATTTGAAACACATTAAAATAGAAGCACCCCGCAAAGTAGCCAACTTTCTGTGAACCAGAGAGATGTACATCAGAAGCTGAGAGACAGGCTTCGGTTGGAAAGAGAAACCACCCAGGAGATGTTTGTGTAGAGATTTGGAAACACTAGGAATGCAAATCTGGAGTCAGCAGCCCAGGTTTTAGGCGTTTGTGGGGAAAGACACTGACCTGGCTAAAATTAAGTTTCCCTCTTCTAGACAAATGGGTGCCTGTGCCTGCTTTTTTATGTAGGTACACTATGAACCGTGGGGAATCTCTTTCTCTCTCTTCCCCTCTTTCTGTCTTTCTGTGTCCCTCTCTCCATCCCTCCTTCTCTCTCTCTCTGTCTCCTCCTCCTCCTCCTCCTCCTCCTCCTCCTCTTCCTCCTCCTCCTCCTCTTCTTCTTCTTCTTCTTCTTCTTCTTCTTCTTCTTCTTCTTCTTCTTCTTCTTCTTCTTCTTCTTTTCTCTCTCTCTCTCTCTCTCTCTCTGCTTCTCCCTCAATCCATGTATGTATCTGACTTTTCTTTTCATTGGTGCCTGAGCTGAGTCTCTGTGGGCTGCGAGATGAGCACAGTATATTTGGGAAAAATGTAAAAGCCCATAAAATGCTTGGTCCTCACTCCAGCCTCCTTTCAGGAATGGGATGGCACCGGTGGGAATGCCTTATTAGTTTGCACAGCACTAGCACCACTGCAGCATCTGTAAAAGAAATCAGTAGCTTGGTAACAAAAAAAAAAAAAGTTTCGAAGCTTCCTGTCACCTCTGTCACATGGTGGCAGCAATCTCGCCACAGTGCAGAGACGCGTACCATGAATGCCAGATGACATCCCAGCCTAGGAAGTACCCTGGCACTGCCAAAGGGGGTGGGGTCTGTGAAACATAACACAGAGCTGGGGCAGGCAATTGTGACCAAAATAGTTTTAAAAATCCCAGAATCGATGTAATGTTTATGGATCAATCCCCCTTGGCGTCCCTCGTACTATCATTGGCTTGACATGTGAACAATGTAAAAATTATTACTGTGATGTTGCATTCATTTCTTGCATGGTCTTTAAGAATCAGTGTGCGTTTTGTGCTTACAGCCTATCTCAATTCAGACGCCGAATTTTCCCCAGAAATGTTTGATCCAATTTGAGTCTTCATAAAATTTGCAACTGAAAAAGTAATTTACATATGCGTTTCCAAAGTACCTAATGATTTCATCAAACATCAGTTTTCACATATCCAGTTTTTTGATGGAACAAAATGTAAAATTTAGGCCCGCAGTCACACTCGCCATATTTTAAGAGTGGCAAGCAGTTCACAGATTGGCCAGCGTGGACTTGAGCCAGGGCTCTTCCCCACCGGCCCAGGCAAGACCTGCTATTGCCAGAAGAGATTTACTCTGACCTGAGGGCTTGTTAAGAAACCTCTGGGCCCAGCAACTTGCACTGCACATGAGGTCTGAAGTTTTTGGAGAAGGGACGGGGAGTTCTGTGCTGCCCACGACCAGCCTCAGATACAGTGGAAGTCTGGCTGTGATGGGACAAGGGACAGAGATGCTGAGGAGGCTCTTCCCTGAGACCCAGGAGCTCGAGGCCACCTGAGGCTAAGGCTGTGTCAGGAGAGCAGGGACAGCTCCTGCATGGGCCAGCACACACAGAGCTCAGGAGTGGGTGCACACAGACCCCATGGTGAGCATCACAGCCACCACAGTGAGCTGAAGGCAGAAGAGGAAGCATGAGAACAACCTTTCCACATGCAGGCTGAAGGATGAGCACGAGGTGAGAGCCACTCACACACAGGAGGAGTCACAGGACTGCCCTGCAAGGGTGAAGTGACTGCAACAGTAAAACCCAACCCCACTCCCACTTAATGCCTCATATGGTTTGGCTGTGTCCCCACCCAAATCTCATCACGAATTGTGGCTCCTATAATACCCACATGTTGTGAGACGGACCCGGTGGGAGATCACTGAATCATGGGGCGGTTCCCCCATACTCTTCTCATGGCAGTGACTAAGTCTCGCCAGATCTGATGGTTTTCCTTTTGCTTTCCGCCATGATTGTGAGGCCTCCCCAGCTGTGTGGAACTGTGTTTATTAAACCTCTTTTTCATTATAAATTACTCAGTCTCAGGTATGCCTTTAGCAGCAGTGTGAAAACGGACTGATACGATGCCCATTGGATTGGCACAGCCGTGCCTCCCACTAAAGGCCTGACAGGAAGTGAGGCTTGCTCTTCTAGGCCCAAAGGCTGTTTTCCGCAGTTTTTACTGTTCTTCCATACATGACGTCCAGAATTCAATTAAATATCAAACGATCTTCCCACACACAGAAAGAATAAAAACTGGTAATATTTTAAGATAAAAATCAATCAGCAGACACATATGCAGAAATGGCCCAGATGCTAGAACTACGAAATCCAAACTGTAACAACGATGGTTAATACGTCAGAGATCCAGTGGAAACAGTGTTGCATGAACATATGGGGACTGTCAACAGAGATGTCAAAATTATTTTGAAAAGGGGCACCAAATTAATTAGTGGAATAAAAAAGCACTATTTCAGAAATGATAAATTTCCTTGACAAGCTAAAACCAATACTCATTTTAAAGTCATGCATACAGGGTTAACTCATTTTCAACGGTAAGACCAAGATGAATCCGTGGAAAGGGGATACACTTTCCAACGAATGTTTCTGGAGAAACTGAACATCCACATACCAAAAAGACAACCTGTCCCCTTGCCCAGCAGCTACCACCGCACCTGATGGGGAAAGAGCAAGTGCTTTCCCCTGAAAGATGGAGAAAACGCAGATTCCTGCTCTCACGGCTTCTATTCAACATTGTACAGGAGCTTTTAGTCAGTGTAATAAGACAAAAATTAAAAATAGGAATATAGATTTAAAATGTTTTAAAATTGTTTTTATTTGCAGAACACATGATCATCCATATAAACATCTCAATGAATATAAATAATCACTGGATAAAGGCAATGTTAAGAAATAATGTATTCCTATATGTTAGCAAAAAATCAATGGAAATTAACATTTAAGGAATAACATTTATAATAATTTAAAAACATAAAATATTGATGGTCATTTCTAAGAAAATATTTGTGGATTTGCATATAGAAAACCATACAGTATTTATGAAAGTAATTTTAAAAGACGTAAATTAATAGATGAAACATTCATTAACGAAAAAATTCACATTGTTAAGAATTCAGTTCTCCCTGAGTTGATCTGTAACTTAAGGCAATTCCAATAAAAACCCTGAAAGAATTTTTTTGGCAGAAATTAACAAATTGATTCTGAAATACTTCCTTCATAAAAGTAAAATGCTAAAAATAGACGCTTCTCAATTTTTCTCATTTTACTGATTTCTAGTTATCTACTTATAGTTTGAAAGACATGATCTTGGAATTGACTAGCATTTCTGGTTTTTCATTGTTGGTGTGGACGAGAGCTGAGTCAGTGCCCAAAAGTCACGGTGGTTTTATTTAAAACATGTCCCAGATGACATTTTAAGATAGCATCTGTTTCTATCTTTTGCAAAGCTTTCATAATTCTTCAGTGTCCATTAAACAAATTACAGAGTCATTATTCTTCTCTTTGAAGTTGTCTGTACACGGGCTCAACCTCACAAGCTTGTATATTGAAACTACTTTCTATTCATCTCTATTCCACTGAAAATGATTTTTGATCCAGGATTTACCACACTTTGCCTTTCTCCTGTATTACCTTCTATCTTGAATACATTGATTTGCACTTCCATTTACCTCAACTCCAACCATCCTTCAAAGCCCAGCTCAATTTTAAACTTTCTCCAAAAGCTCTCTAATATCAAGTCAGATTTAGTGTGCGCATCCCCAGTATTCCCCTAGCATTTCTGAACACAGTCCTCAGTTCTGTACCCCTCATGATGGTGCATCTCTGTTCAGTAAATATTTGCTGAACTGAATTGCACGATACCCTGGGATGAACTTGCTCAGGAAAAGATTGAACAGAGCATGAAGAACAGCTGAAATGGCAACTACAACAGGGCTTCCTAAGTGTGAGAAGCTGGATTCCAAACACATAACAACAAATGAAGGAGACACACGAAATAGGGATTATTCGCATTCTCATTAACTAAGATTCTTTAATTCGGGACATAGTCTCTGAACATAAATAAAAGGAGAAGAAAAAAATTATTTTATTGACTTGAGAGCATATGTCAAAGTTGCTTTTTATTCTGAGAGATATTTTTTAAAGTTGACCAAAACAGCATTATATCAAACAGTTAGTTTCAATTTTGAATTGTAGAAAGCTTTTAATCTAAAAAAAAAAAAAGTTTTCAGTGGCATAAAATAAATTATTGGGAAATGCTATATTTGTGTGGTAGAGGAAATATTTTAATATAAGCATACTCTTTTTATTTCATTGGTTATAAAGCACATTGTCTTTTTAAAGATTATCAGCGTGTATCTGTTTTTCCCATTCAAAGGTAGGAAAAAATTGTCATTACTTAATGGAAAATAACATCCAAAAGCCATTTCTACATTATCTATATTTGGAGCTGCAATTCTACCTAAATCATCTTCAATCCTCAAATACAAATGTTTGTCTAATTTAGCTTCGATGTGTGTTTTAAAGTTAAAATTCCTCCTACCTGTCACTTATTCTTCAAGAACAGTGATTTAAAGGAATTCAGAATAATCACAAGAGGAATTGCTCTTTCAAATCTGAACTGGAGATCTGCAGCTCAGATTACACTGAGAAATAATAGCACCAACTACATTTCTATGTGCGTCGATCTATTTTCATGACTTCCAGGTAAAACACGACATGGCAGCCCACAGTGGTCCATGGAGACTTGGCTCCATGGAGTCAAAATCAGGACCTTCCCGGAGACCATGGTCAGCATGGGGACAGGGGCTTTCCCCATGATCCTTCGCAGCTGGCAGCTGAGTATTTCCATGAGCTGTCATGTCTTGCAGGGTTTCAGAGAAGGCACTTAATTGGGTTATGTAGGGTTATTCGATGCTCTGTAACCATCTTTTAAGCAATAGATTGCTGCCTCATTTTAACACAGGTCAAAATATAAGGAGAGATGATTTTCACAGAATAAGATTCAGATTTAAAATTATGACATTGAAAATATAAGGTAAAAAACAAAATTGTATGTCAAAAGGAGCCCAGTTGCACATCAGATCTTTGAATCTTCTTTTAGCCTTCCCCAAGTCAGCTAAACGTCCCACTAGAGAAACGCCCTTCTCTAGAGAAATCCCCTTCTCTAGTGTGACATTTATTTTTAGTTCATTTTAATTGTATTGATAGAAAGCCTGAGGAGAAAACACTTTTCTGGACTATGGTATCCCCATATAAATCATGACTACAGGTAACATCAGCTGACTTTGGTTTGCAACCAAGACGGAGCAGCCCCACTGCTCTTGGGCCCTGTGTACACACAGAACAAGCAGCAGTACAGGACACATGCGGGCCTCTGAAGGGTGGAAGCGGGGTCACCTGGGGGCCTTGGGACTGAGGAACCAACTGCAGTGGGTCCCTGGGCTTCTAGGGGCTTCTCACGTATCCTGGACAAGGTGTTTCAGAAGCCTCTACCCAGAACTTTCAACAGGCATGGACCACAAGAGCTCCAAGGCCATCGCCCATGCCCAGGCCGGTCATGGGGAAAAGGACCACCTCCCGAAGGAAGGCAATGCCCAGCCCGCTTCAGCCAGACTGCAGCAGAACAGCAACCCAACTCCCGTGTCAGGGATGCCCAGCAGGGAGGGGACCTCCCTCCCACCTCTGCTTGCTGGAGCAGGTAGTGGCAGCACAATCACGTCTGGGGGGTGGGCAAGGCAGGGAGCTCCGAGTCCCTACCAAGGTGGGTATAGCAGGTTCCAGATGGGTCCAGCGAGCTCCAAACCTCCACATCCCTCAGCAGCCGACAGGGCTAGTTGCACTTGACTCTGCCACCCTGGTCACAGCAGGGTACAGTGAGGTGGACAGCCTCCACCCACTCGAGGCAACTAAGTCACTGCCCGCTTTCCCTGGGAAGGAGTCAACCTGGCCGAGGGAGGCTGAGCTTCATGCCTGACAAGGAGACCCTGGGAGTCAAGGCCCACCATGGGAGGGAAGTGTCAGAGGCCCAGAGAGAAGCTGCACACACTCGCCCGACGGGACCCGCCTCTGCACCTCAGCAGAGGAGCGCCTGCCAAAACAGAAGACGTATCTACTCAAAATACATTAAAAAATAGAAAATCTCAGCAAAACATAGAAATTATAACCAGAAAAACCCACCGTGAAATCATATAGAACTGAAAGATAGCATTAACCAAAATTAAAAGGACAAAAGCAAACAAAAAAACCTAAAAAGCAGAAAATTGCCTCACTAGATGTTCTCACTAGCAGAGACGACAAAGATGGAACCTGTGATTCTGAGGACAAATGGAGAGAAGTTACCAAACAAGCTGCAAGACAGAGAAAGTAGACCGATGACCACAAAAATGAACAGTACCTAGGACCTTTGTGTCAATTTTAAAAAAGGTAGCAAGATAGATAGCTAACATTTATGTAATGGGAATTTCTGAAAGAAAAGGAGACTAAAAATTATTAGAAAAAGTAAGGCCTGAAGCCATCTCAAATTTGGAGAAACATATACTCCTACAATTCAAGAGGCTAAGCAAACCCCAGGGAGGATAAACCCCCAGATCCCATGACAAACACATCATAATTAAACTTCTGAAGACCAAAGGCGAAAAAGGGGAAATAAATATTGAAAGCAGCCACAAAAATGTTTTTTTTACTTGAAGAGACTGCAACCTCAAATGACAATAAATTCCTATCTCAAATCAAAATAAACTGGTGGGAGAGGGGGTAACAGGCTGGAGATAGTCTGAGTGATTTTTATGGCAACTTATCAAAATCCGAATATACTATAAAAGCTTGTTTGAGGCATTTTTGGCATAAACATGAAATGGAAAGGCGTCTCCTAATATGAAAATACAGCAGTAAGATAAGAAATCTAGGAATGGTGGCATCTTTTTTTCTCTCTGGGGTACTGCCCCATTTCGCTCTGTCATAACTGACCAAAAATAATCCCTAGGACTTACCTCATTTGAGAAACCTCCACCTAATCCCCAGTGAGTTTCACTTCGCTGATTTCTGATCATCTCTACACATGTCTACAGCCAGACATGATGCCACATTTGTATACAGTTTCTCCTTGTCCTGTACACTCCTCTTTGCTTTTCAGTGTTTGCCATTATGCAGAAAGATGATATTGTCTTCAGCTAAGAAAATCACTTACCCTTTTTATTAGCATTTATTTTATTTTATTTATTTATTTTTGAGAGACGGAGTCTTTCTCTGTCACTCAGGCTGGAGTGCAATGGCATAATCTCAGCTCACCGCAACCTCCACTTCCCGGGTTCAAGCGATTCTCCTGCCTCGGCCTCCTGAGTAGCTGGAATTACAGACGCCCGCTACTGCGCCCAGCTAATTTTTTTTGTATTTTTAGTAGAGATGGAGTTTCACTATGTTGGCCAGGCTGGTTTCAAACTCCTGACCTCAGATGATCTGCCTGCCTCGGCCTCCCAAAGTGCTGGGATTACAGGTGTGAGCCACGGTGCCCAGCGTTAGCATTTATTGTTACTTCTATGTACATCTTCTATTTATGAGATTATGTTAAAGATTGAAAATGTGTATAGACTACCTTGGATAATTTTTAGAATTTTACAAGAATACACTTAAGGAGAGTAAAATACTAAAATTCCAGGGAGCGCCAGTTCAGAATACATTTTTAACTCTTGTGCCCGTCACATGAAGTGTGGTCCATCCAGAAGGAATTTGATAAACCCTTTTGAATACGTTTAGAACATGGCAAAGCTTTACCTTCATCACAAGTTCATACTGGTTGATTCAAAAGCCAGTGGGAAGTATTATTTATTTCATGATCCCTTCAAAGATGACAAAGTAATAAAGAGAGTAGCTAAATGTTTTAAAATATAAAAGTGAGGGAAAATTTGAATTATTTAACTTCAGTGAAGAAAAATTCTGAAATCAATTTAATAGAGTCATCTGATCTATAGGAATTTATGTCATCATTGAAGAGTACCAATATAGAAAGATATTATATTTCCATGTGAACCATTTATTTATTTATTTATTTAGAGACAGAGTCTCGCTCTGTCACCCAGGCTGGAGTGCAGTGGTGCGATCCCGGCTCACTGCAACCCCTGCCACCCCAGTTCAAGCAATTCTTCTGCCTCAGCCTCCCAAGTAGCTGGGATTACAGGTGCTTGCCACCATGCCCGGCTAATTTTTGTATTTTTAGTAGAGACGGGGTTTCACCATATTGGTCAGGCTGGTCTCAAACTCCTGAAAGCAGGTGATCACCTGCCTTGGCCTCCCAACGTGCTGGGATTACAGGTGTGAGTCACTGCGCCCGGCTGAAGCCTTTTGATTGACATGAGACCAGATACCACCTTGAAGCTGATGTGAGAGGCTAGACCGCACATGTGACCTGATGACCTGATTGATTCTGGAGCCAGTTTTGGACCAGACAGTTTCGTCCAAGTTCATAGTTAGAGTGATTAAATTCCATTTCATACTTTTCTCACTTTTTGTTATAGCCTTCGCCAGAGACAGGGACCCTGTTTGACCCTCACACAAGCTCTGACCACAGGACAGGAGGCTGCATGTTTGTGGTGCAGTCGTAAGTACTGGAGGATGGAGCTGGTGTATAATGAGTACTGGAGGATGGAGCTGGTGTATAATGAGTATTGGAGCATGGAGCTGGTATGTAATGAGTACTGGAGGATGGAGCTGGTGTATAATGAGTACTGGAGGATGGAGCTGGTGTGTAAGTGAGTACTGGAGGACAGAGCTGGTGTATAATGAGTACTGGAGCATGGAACTGGTGTATAATGAGTACTGGAGGACGGAGCTGGTGTATAATGAGTACTGGAGGACGGAGCTGGTGTATAATGAGTACTGGAGCATGGAGCTGGTGTGTAATGAGTACTGGAGGATGGAGCTGGTGTATAATGAGTACTGGAGGACGGAGCTGGTGTGTGAGTGAGTACTGGAGGATGGAGCTGGTGTATAATGAGTACTGGAGGACGAAGCTGGTGTATAATGAGTACAGGAGGATGGAGCTGGTGTATAATGAGTATTGGAGGACGGAGCTGGTGTATAATGAGTACAGGAGGATGGAGCTGGTGTATAATGAGTACTGGAGGATGGAGCTGGTGTGTAATGAGTACTGGAGGACGGAGCTGGTGTATAATGAGTACTGCAGGACGGAGCTGGTGTGTGAGTGAGTACTGGAGGATGGAGCTGGTGTGTAACTGAGTACTGGAGGATGGAGCTGATGTATAATGAGTGCTGGAGGATAGAGCTGGTGTGTAAGTGAGTACTGGAGGATGGAGCTGGTGTGTGAGTACTGGAGGATGGAGCTGGTGTATAATGAGTACTGGAGGATGGAGCTGGTGTATAATGTGTACTGGAGGATGGAGCTGGTGTGTAAGTGAGCACTGGAGGATGGAACTGGTGTGTAAGTGAGTACTGGAGGATGGAGCTGGTGTGTAACTGAGTACTGGAGGATAGAGCTGGCGTGTAACTGAGTACTGGAGGATGGAGCTGGTGTATAATGAGTACTGGAGGATGGAGCTGGTGTATAATGAGTACTGGAGGATGGAGCTGGTGTGTAAGTGAGCACTGGAGGATGGAGCTGGTGTGTAAGTGAGCACTGGAGGATGGAGCTGGTGTGTAAGTGAGCACTGGAGGCTGGAGCTGGTGTGTAAGTGAACCAAGCTGCGCCCATGTACAGACTATTCTGGGAGGGTGTTCTGTGTGCTTCTCGGAGTTCACCTGGAGTGGACTCACTTTCCCCAAGAACAGCTACCTTTAAATGCATCCGTGTTTTAAAAGTTTGCTGGCCATCTCCCTCTCATCACTCACTTATTCTGGCATAGAGAAGCAACTGCCCACTATCCAGCCTGAACCCACGTCCTTGTTTGGATGACTTTGGTTTTGAAGGAGGCCAAGGGTCATAAATACCGACTTGGGGATAAATGAAAGCAATACAGTTACATTCGTGTTAGTCCTGCTCATCTAACTATGATACATTCCAATATTTTAGATGTTAACCAGATAGGTTGATTCTTGTCTCAATTTCTTACCAATCTCCCAATTAATAGGCTCAACTGGGAACATTGTCAGATGATTTATACATGGTGCTGAGATCGTAAGTTTAATATTAGATAGGAATAAGACAGAACATTTTTAAGCATCTGAGATTAGAAAATATATTAACTGTCTAAAAGTGATAAAATTATAAATATACATGAAGTCGGCTGCAAAACTGTTGAAACATGGATCACAATTCTGGTACTTCTGCAAAAACATAAAATGTAATATTTCCATCAAATTGAAAAGTAAAAACCAATAAGTGCCATAAACATTTTTATAATTCAGTTGATAACACTGCTTCCACCAAAATTATTATAGGGAGGAAGCTACCTTACTATTTGTCAGAATCAGCTCTCAGCCTGTCCCTTAAACATTTTCAGTTTGCTATGTTTCTGTTAGGACTCTAAGTGACTGTCTGAATTGCAGCCTGACAGCGTGAGTACAGACCTCCCTAGTCAAGGAGAAGTGTTTCCTTCTTTCCTTCCTTCCTTAATCTTTCCTTCCTTCCTTCCTTCCTTCCTTCCTTCCTTCCTTCCTTCCTTCCTTCCTTCCTTCCTTCCTTCCTTCCTCTTTCTTTCTTTCTTTCTTTCTTTCTTTCTTTCTTTCTTTCTTTCTTTCTTTCTTTCTTTCTTTCTTTCTTTCCTTTCTTTCCTTTCCTTCTTTCCTTCTTTCCTTCTTTCTTTCTTTCTTTCTTTCTTTCTTTCTTTCTTTCTTTCTTTCTTTCTTTCTTTCTTTCTTTCTTTCTCTTTCTTTTTCTTTCCTTCTTTCTTTCTATGTGAGACTGGTTTCAACTGGATGAAGTAAAATTTAATTGGCATAATATCATATTCTTGCTTAAATATTCCCTCTCATTAGAAAAAAAGTAATTTGTATTTGGATTTGAGTGAAAAAAATTGAACCTAAGGTAGCAGAGAAAGTAGTAAATGACACATGTGTTGGGAGGTGAGACAAGGGTGTGAGATTATAAAGAGCTCCAACCTTTCAAAATCGGTGATTAAGAAACCATCATCCACTGAACCAGGAGCTCCTAGCCTACCACTCACTTGTCTTACTCCCAAGATCAGAGTGAAGATCAATTTCCATCTCTCAGCTGCCCACATGTTTCAGAGGTTGCCCTTCCATAAGGTAACAAACTTTGGTAAAGCTACCAGCTTTCTACAACTTGGAATTACTGTTGATTATTTGGAGAATTGACATAGTAGAGCAAGAAGGCTTATCCAGCTATCTAAGGAATGTCGATGCCATTTAGATAGATCATCGAGGGGGTAGAAATTAGACATGAGTCAAACAAAGGAAAAAAGTCAGTGCAAAACCAAGAAGGAGACAGAGGCAACCTCCTGGGATAATGGTAGACAAGCCGAAATGATGACAGAGCAGAAATTAAGGAAATTAAAGTGGCGCATTGTGAACTTAGTTTTGAAGACAGTTACATATATATAACATAGAAATTTTAAATAGCTTTAAACAAATAGTGCACCATGTGAGAAAACAGATCTACTGTAGGTGTGTAATTTATTATTAATTATGTGTAGCTTGATTTGAAAACATACAGTCACAGTCACAGAAGCCAGGATAATCACCTAAAGCAGTTCTTTATATATGGTAAATAGAGGGTTCCTGGAATACAAAGACGTTTGAAGAGTAGTTGGTTTTATTTGTTGTTTAAAGAAAAAAAGAATGAATGCATGAGAGATAACTTCCTACACGTGAAGAATAAAGTCATTACAACTATTCAGTGCTTCCAAACATTCAGAGCTAGCTTTGTAGCGGAATTCTCACTTTCTCATTAACTTGTTTGTAATGGAATGTTCACGTTCTCCTATTAACCGGCTATTAGTAAGATACAGTATCACAGTCCATAGCTGAATTCAACTATATATAGCTGAATAATTCAGATGAATATGACCTACACAGATGAAATTAATAATCTATATTTTAATAAAAATATACATCTTTTAGAAAATATATATACGAACAACAATTTTGATGACAGTTACCAAGTCTGATGTCCATCATGCCTTTTATATGATACTATTTAAAACATGTCTTCAATACATTTGTAGCTAATTTTTTCAGCAGTTGAATTGCCTATAGGAAGGAAAAAAATCTCTATCTGAACAGAGCTTCCCAGGTGCAGTAGCAATTTCTGTAAAACCTTTTCTTTACCATTGATTATTTTCAATAAGAAAATCACATCTACATAAAAAAGGATGTAATACTTGGTTAACACATAAACCACAAGCTAAATTAAATTTAAGAATTACTTTTGATTGTAAGGCTTGTGTTGATCCCTGTGGTGGGTTGTAGCATTAGTGAAAAACAGCCTGTAGGCTTCCTAATTCCTCTTAAAGAAATGTTTCTGCATGCAAAAATATTGTGGAAACCACAAATCTCATTAAACTCTGAGTTTTATTCTTAATAAGAATAAATCAGGCTCAGAAAAGTGAAGTGAGGTGCCCCAGGCCCTGCCCTACTAGGAGCAGAGTCAGTTAGACAGGGTGCCTGTCCCCATCTTGGTGCGGGCGCCCCACGTCCAGGTGCTGGGAGGTTTCTCTTCATGGCTCCACGTCTGCACTCATTGCGCAGAAAGTCGGGGCGACGAGGGAACTGCCTCCTTATTGTTGTTTCTGGACAGCCAAGATCATTAAAAACAAAACAAAACAAAACAAACAAACAAACAAACAAAACAGGGAACAGATTGTACCGACATGTTGTCATTTTTTTTATTGTTGTTGTTATTGTGATAAACATTAAAATAATATAGAAAAAATGATATGAAGACAATAGAACACCTCACTCCCTTTGCTGTTGTGCTGGGGCAAACACTTCAAGTGTTTCTGACTCAGTTTCTCCAGAATTTTCTCCCAACAGTAAATAATGAACACATACCACTATAGATAGATAGACAGATGATAGATAGATACATAGATAGATAGATAAATAGATAGACATCTTGCTATAAAATATAAGAATTAAATTCAGTTATGTGATTTTTGAGCTCTTTTTCCTCAATTTGATTTGACTTAGGTGGTTTTTTGTTGATTACCTTTTTTTCTGTCAATTACAATTTTGTCCCCATATTGTCAAACATATTATTTATATTCACTTTCATATTCATTTTGCATTGTTTTATTGATAACAAATACAATACATTTTAGTTTTTTCTTTTAAGTCTAAAAGATTAAAAATGTAAGAGTGCATTACAGTATGGTAATTACGTGAGTATCCTTCAGCCCAGGGTCAAGTTCTATGCTGGGACCATTACTCCTTTGTCCTTGAATTCTTTGTCAAGAACCCTGCAAACTCCAGGGTAAATGTTCCCAACATTTTAAAATTCATCATTTTCTCAAAACTGTGCCCACTTAGTTCCTGTTCACATAGACTAAATTTCTCTTGAGATGTTTTTTCCTTTATATTGTAGTCATAAAGTTTTTGTAGCATTTGTTGAACTTGGAAAAGGGATTGTTTGATTGAGGACATCAGCAATATTTTTCCACTTCTGTTTTGTTGAGTCAATTCCATCTACTTCTCTGTAGGTCCCTGGCTCACTCCTCCGGTTCATCACATGTCAGAGGCACAACTGTCATCCAGGGGCTTCATTTTCCTCGTATTTTCATAGTTTCTATTGATTTTTATTTATTTATTTATTTTTGTTTGTTTATTGAGGGAGCACTAAATAATTTGCTCCAAACTGTTACATCGAAGGAAAATTGTCTTAAGATATCTCACTGACTCATGGCGTGGCTTGGAATAGACTATAAGGTCTGCAATTTCAGAACATTTGATAAACAGCACAGGTGACAATATTAACATACAGATCTCTCAGTATATTAGTCTGTTCTCACGCTGCTAATAAAGAAATACCTGAGACTGGGTAATTTATAATGGAAAGAGGTTGAATTGACTCACAGTTCCACAGGACTGGGGAGGCCTCAGGAAACTTACAGTCATGGTGGGAGTGGAAGCAAGCATGTCCTTCTTCACATGGCAGCAGCAAGGAGATGTGCAGAGTGAAGAGGGGGAGGCCCCTTATAAAACCATCCAGTCTCATGAGAACTCACTCACTACCACCAGAACAGCATGGAAATAACTGCCCCCTGATTCAATTACCTCCCCCCGAGTCCCTCCCATAACGTGTGGGGATTATAGGAACTACAATTCCAGATGAGATTTGGGTGGGGACATAGCCAAACCATCTTACTCAGTATAGTTTTAAAATTGAAATCATCAAAAATCAACTTCCATTTGGGGGCAAAGCTCTCCCCCCAAATATCTGGATTTTATGGAAGTGGGAGAGGGTATCCTCATGCTTACAAGCATGACTTCTCACCAATAAAGCAGCACCCTGCAGGCGACTTCTCTCCGGCTCTGCCTCGCAATACGTGGTCTGCACGCGAGGCCTCCACTCCCTTGAAACCAGATGAGCTTCTGCTTTAAGCCCCCGAGACCACACCAGAACCTGTCCTCTTCTCAAGAACACAGAAGGGCTGCCACTCATGAAGTGAAGTCTTCAGCCACCCAAGGCTTGCTGGGATCTCTGAAGCTTTAAAAGCTCTGGGGCCTGCTATAGTTTGGATGTTTGTCCCCTAAACCTCATGTTGAAATTCTGTCCCCAAGGTTGAAGTAGGGGCCTAGTGGGAGGTGTTCAGGTTATGGGGGTGGATCCCTCTTGAATGGTTTTTGGTGCCATCCTAGCAGTGATGAGAGAGTTCTTGCTCTATTGGTTCCCCTGAGAGCTCACTGAGTAAAAAGAGCCTGGCGCATTCCCCACCACCTTGGCTCCTCTCTGGCCACATGATCTCTGTGCATGCAGCTCCCCTCTTCCTTCCACCATGGTTGGAAGCTTCCTGAGGCCCTCACCAGAAGCAGATGCTGGCACCATGCTTCCTGTACAGCCTGCAGAACTGTGAGCTAAGTAAACCTCTTTTCTTTATAAATTGCCCAGCCTCAGGTATTCTTTTAAAGCAACACAAAATAAAATTACACTCATTTCCCACTAAAGCCTGGAGAATTCTGCCCTCATAGCTACTTTATACGGTGCAAAGTGGGTCTCGGAGCACCACTGTTCTGCATTTACGGGGCTCTCTAGACCTTTAATGAAGCCATCCTTTCATATTGTGAAGACAGCCTGTCTCTATATAGGATTCAGTATTTGTCAAGAGCTGGATTTGAGGATGAATCTGAACGAAGACACAATGCACACAAATCCAGTGCCCATTCTCTCAGAAGACTGGCTCATGATCTTGAAACCATTCTACATTGTCATCTCTTTCTCATGCCTTCTGAAGAGTGTTTTCCTAGAAAAGCCTTCCATTCTTTATGTAGATAAATTCCTGGAGACACATCCATAAAGGTCTACTTGTTACAGAGACCCCACAAGCAACGAGCTGCTATGCATGCTTGCAGAGTGAAAAGGTTTGAGTTAATATGTATAGAGTGATATTTTATTTAAAGAATTCAATAGAAAATATTGAATATTGACTGTTTCAAGACAAAACCCTTGAGTCACAATTAAATTTGAAATAATGTATCTATTTCAAAGAAAAATATATTTAGGAAATTTAACGTTATTAAGTAAATATATTATTGTTCAATCAGAACTAACACATTAGTAACAGATAAGAAAAGCACATTGAGATGAAAAACTATTTACAGATTTAGAAACGTAGATCCCAGAGAAGGTACGAGATAATCAGCAAACCTTTTTTTAATGCTTTTTCTTCAATGGGTACTTCCACGCAGTGGGTCAATTTCAAGAAAATGAAAAAGTACAGTAGGCAAACTTCCAAAATACAAAATAATATTTTAGTAAGAAGCATAGTAATCTAATTATTATAAAGACTTACCACACTCAATTATTACTTAAAGGTTAGTTGAAATACTCTTATATCACCTGAGGTCAGGAGGTCAAGACCAGCCTGGTCAATATGGCAAAACTCCATCTCTACTAAAAATACAAAAATTAGCCTGGCGTGGTGGTATACACCTGTAATCCCAGCTACTCAGGAGGCTGAGGCAGGAGAGTCGCTTGAACCTGGGAGGTGGAGGTTGCAGTGAGTTGAGAGGTGCTCCAGCTTGGGCAATAGAGCGAGACTCCATTTCAAGAAAAAGAAAATGATGTTTACCAAATGCCTACCACTAATTCAAGTTCTATGAGTGCAAAGCGTAAAGAAATGTGAGATGCCCCTGCCTTCGGGGAGCATCTACTTATAATTAGATAGTGGAATTACTCTTTATGCTTGAAAGACCATGAATTTGCTGTAATCAAGATCCTAATCAACTCCGCAAAGGGCACTCACTAGCTGCTTGCCCCTAGCAGTAAATTCTGCGGTCAGCTTGTTTCTGAGTTCTGTTCTTCTGATCCTATTAATGGAAACATCACAAAGGCGAAAATCTGCTTAGAGGCTGATTTAGCCTCCACTGATTCACCTCTGAAAATGTGGAGATGCTTTTTACCATAAACATTAATATTATCCATTGACCTTAATTGACAAGTTATTCCAGATAGTGAGTGATCAATAATGACTGTATGATAACATATGATGTAGTAAAATGTGTCACTTAAACTTTCAGAAATTATAAAACAGGACTATCCTGTCGTTTTCAAACAAATATTTTCTGAGTCCCTAACAGGTGTTAGGCATTGAAAGAAAATAAAGAAGTGTGTTTTAATCTTCATATGGTTACAATCTAGTTAAAATTGAGATGCCTCCATAACTACTAGATGAGACAGTAGAAGAGAATTAGCCAGTTACTGTAGGATGTGACAAACTCAGAAATTCTTATTTTCATTGGACTACATCATACCATGATATTATTTTAGTTTTTCATAATGAGACAGAAATTGCAAGAAACCAAATTACAGAGGTTGAAGAGTTTCTTGCACTTGCAGATCCAATGCCAATCGACGTCCAGATATTTGTAACTAACCTTCCGGTGGGAAGGTGGTGACACCTCATAGCCGCAGCTTACTCCCTGTCATGTGTGGCATCAGCCCCACACAGCCCAAGGCTGCACACTCAGATGTCAACTTTCCATTTCCAAGCTTCAGCTGGGAAGGGCAGAATAAGCAGAACTTATAAATAAACATGGATTTATGTAGAATTCCTGAGTAAAGAAAAAAAAAATACTTACAAGGGATAACATTCTGTCGGCTATTCTAACATAAACCCATTTCTTTTTTTTTTTTTTTGAGACGGAGTCTCACTCTGTCACCCAGGCTGGAGGGCAGTGGCGCGATCTCAGCTCACTGGCAAGCTCCACCTCCTGGGTTCACGCCATTCTCCTGCCTCAGCCTCCTGAGTACCTGGGACTACAGGCGTGCGCCACCACGCCAGGCTAATTTTTTTTGTATTTTTTTTTTTTTTTTTTTTAGTACAGACGGGGTCTCACTGTGTTAGCCAGGATGGTCTCAATCTCCTGACCTCGTGATCTGCACGCCTCGGCCTCCCAAAGTGCTGGGATTACAGATGTGAGCCACCGTGCCCGACCGAAACCCATTTCTAGAAACACTTCAGGGAGACTCCCTGTTCTCTACAGCGGCAGTGATCGCTAAACTGAACCAATAGCTACACATCCTTAAAAGGCAGAGCAGTTAAACCCATCCACATATTTTAGTATTAAAACAATAAATAAGGCTCCTTTGACCGGCAAAAACTTAAGACGAACTGACAAACAAAGTGAAGAATAAAAGCAGTCAGGAGTGAAGAAGTTTTGGCGAACAAAAAAGGCATTTCCCTGTGGTGGGCATTCAATACATTTAAATCAAGTTCTAAGGTGAAAAAGGTCAAAATTATTCCCATAGAAAGAAAACCATGTTACAGAACTTGATGAATTAAAAATAGTATACTTCTGACTTTCGAAGTTCTGTTACATGTCTATAGCCAGGGCCCATGACACTACTCTGGAGTATGTCCCTAGTCAGCAACTTGTGTTTTTAAATCAATTTTACCTGATTTTTCTCAGCAGCTCCTCCTACTAGACCAATACAAACAGGAATACGATGAGAATAACCACAGTAATGGTTGGAACCTGTTTGGTTAAGGACCTCAGCTCTGTGAGCTCACAGCGAGTCACGAGCCATGTCTCCCAGCTCCACTCTCTTATTTGATTTTTGCCTGTGTTGAACTTTGGAGATGAATGGCGTTGAACCCTCGGTGCTCCATTCTTTGATTCCATTGGTTCTAGAATTTATGTCATGTTTATTCCCTCAGGGATTGGTTGGGATGAAGAGAAGGGAAGAGAATTCTGTGATCCAATTTCTCTGTTTCATTGCACTTGAAAGTAGAATATATAGCATATAATTTTAAAAGTCAATAAATGATATAAAAAATTACCTATAGGCCTTAAGTTCACTAAAGGAAAGAAAAGCAAACGCAATCTGTCTCACTAGCAGCAAATGGAAAACGATGCAAACAGCAAGAAAACACCAAAAAAACCTTGAATGATATAAATATTTTCAACAGAAGAAAAATTAGAGATTAACTCAACAAACAAAACCGAACTCTATGTTATCTAAATATGACACATTGGAAACAAGGACAAAGTTGACAAGTTAGACTAATGTGATGAACACTAACTGTATTATGTGAATGAAGTAAAAAAAAAAAAAAAGGGTGAAAGAACAAAAGAAGGAAAAATATGTCTTTCCACTTAATCATGAATAAAATAAAATTGGAAACAAAATGATTAAGCAGAAAAAAAGAGTCATGTGGCAGCATGCAGTATATAACCCACAGATAAAGAAAGGACATGAGTGAATTTACCTTGGGTGGCATGGATACAAAATACGTGAGATAAAACAGGAGCAATTGACAGAAAAAGGAATCAGAAAACATAGTTTTGCTAGATCAAAAAAAAAAAAAGAACTTTCAACACGGGAAAGATGTAAGCATTCAAAGCAAAACAAGCACTCCACACAAAAACAAGAATAGAATATCAAAACACAATGATGAGTTTAGAATACTAGTTATCAGAGTGCACCCAACACACAGTGAATTCACCTGTCACGATAGGGTTTGTGAACTATTTACTAAAATAAATTCTCATAAAACCAGGAAGGAAAAATAACATTGTTCCTGGAACAGCCCAGACAACAAAAGAAATTAACCAAATAAATTAACAAAAGAAAATGGTAACTAAAACAACAAGAAAACATTGATGTCACTCCCTTTTTGTTATGGTCCCCTCATTTCTAAAATGGAATAACCTTGAAAGAAACTTCAACCGAATTCCCTGCCTTTCTCTAGCTCAAGATGAGGAATCCCTGGACTGTGTCCTGAGCACCGACACCTGGCTCCTCCCAGACAAAGTTTTGCTGTAGCCTACCTGCCTCTAGTCTAGCTATTTTACAGACTGGAGAAAATCTGATACAAATTAATGAAAAGACGTTAATGCTGGCAGATGGCTCCCGAGTACTCAGAGCTGTTCTAATACCTGTTTTACAGAAGTAATCTGCTCTGCCGTTATTCTCAGCCATTGTGAGTTGATAATGAGCCGGGAGAGCAGAACCAGGCCTGCGCACGGCTGCCACTTCTGATTTCATTAGTCTTTCACTGCAGGCAAAATGAAGGCACTAAATGGTAAGTTAATTGTTTCTTTGCTGCTGTACCTCCCTTGGGTGCATTATGTCATTGTTAACACTGATATATTAAGATAGGCACTTTATGGTGGTTGCCAACAACACAACATTAATGGGTTTTTATTCCTACCAACTGCAAAAATAAGTTCAACTCATTTCTCTGAGCTTCATATTGTTGTGAGGACTCTCCTTCACTGGAAATAGTAACCCTTCCATCTGACAGAAAGGCTTGCTTATATCATAACTTCCATAAGATCTCACTGAAAACTGCGTAGACCTCGGGTTTACTTGTGTTACTAGAATAGAAGGAACTCCCACTTATAGGAGGGTGGCATGAGGAGCCCTGTGAACCTGTTTCCAGTGAAACAATTATCACTAGTGAAAATTATTTAAAAAATAATACTAATAAAGTTTTTTGAATTGTCCTAAGGGCACACAGTAAATGAGGAAGCATTTATTTGAGAAAATCTATGAAGACTCAGTAAGAACAGCAGGAATCTATGCTACCTGGGCCATGGTTGCTCTGCAGCCGTCCCTCCCTCCCTCAGCTGGGCAGTGCTCCACTCGCAGTGGCTGGGACCAGTGAGATAAGGATCTCCTTTTGCTCAGATCCCAGTTAAGGGCTATAGTATCCCACCAAAAAGGGCATGCTACCAGCATGTCTCATCTACTCAACCCCTGAGTTTCAGAGATTAAATTACTGGTGCTCATGGCTGAGAGATTGGGAGTTCCCTTCCTCTACCTAGCCCCCAGTAGAGGGTGGAGGCTGTACTCCAGGCACAGCAGGCAAGAACACTGGGGTCCTGATAGCCCTTGATCCAGCACTTGCAGGAAACAATTTCTATGCCAAGAAAACAAGCTAAGAGAGTCAGAATCCACTTCCCTCCTCAGAACCAGAGTCTGTTCCCCGTCACCCACAAAAGTGGCTCAGAAGAGGGGAGGCAATCCATAAGAACAGGAAGCACTAGTGCTCTCCCTACAGCAACTGACTTGATCTGAAAAAATCTTGCGAGGTTCCAGCCTAAGGGTAGTCTTAAAAACAAAGAATATTTTGGTGTTAAACTGTTAAGTGGATAATTATAGCAAAATAAAAGCAGTAGCATATGCATATGCTGCCTAGTTTATCAGAGATAACTAATAAAACTATTAAGAACTAGTAAAAAAAAAATACTGTCCTCAAAACTACCTTTGCCTGAGAGTAACATGAACAGTGCAGTAGATATGAAGTCCCAGCTCTTATTCCCCTTTGGAAACAAAATACAGCAACAAGAGAATGATCAAACCAATACACAGGAGCTCTGGAAAGCCACCCAGGGTTTACAGCAACCAAGTGAATCCTAATCAAGAAAAAGCCATCATCAAAATGCTAGAAAGAATGTTGGAGCATTTTACTACTTCTTGACTCACCCTCTACCTCGTGCAGAGTGATCTTGGTCTGTGGGATGTGGAAAAATAGTCTTATTTCCAACATTCTAAGCTGTCCAGGGGCTACCTAAAGGATGGATCTTGGTATAGCCTAACTCAGATCCTAGTTAGGAAAAGTAGTGAGTACTACTGTCGAAGCTGCAGTGAGATTAACATTTCTGGGGCAAAAGATAACTGCTGGATATAAACAGTAGAACACTCAAGGCTTAAGGAAACACTAGGTGAGACTCTTTAAGGAATAAAAGACATTCAAAGCAGCCACATGTACAGGATAATTAAGAAAGCCACAGACACAGGCCAAGGAAAGATACATGTTCCAAAAAAGTCCTGAAAAGACTATAAGCTTTTTCCTTCAGCGGATCCCCAGGATCAGAGCAAATCCAGCTAATTGGAGAAGTGCTGGCCAATGACAAAGTCAGCGTGCAAAATGTAGAAAGGGCTTTTGTTTTTCACATGCCCATTTTTCAACAGCAATAACAACAAAATTCCAAAGCATAGAATAAAACGAGAAAAAAAATCAGCTTTCAGAGAAAAAAGTAAGTTGACAGAAATCAACACTCAGGAAACTCAAATATCAGTCTTACTCAAAAAGTACTTAGGATAAAACTCTTAAATATAACCAGAGAGATAAAGAAAAATATAGACAAAAAAAAATCAGACAATAAATAGACACAATGAGGATATCAAATCAGAGACATACATCATTTTTTAAAGGTATGAAACAAAAATACTGGAGCTAAGAGATAGAATAATTGCAATGAAATATGTATTAGAAGGGATCCATAGCAGATTTGAACAGACAGAAGAGAGAGTCAACAAACTTGAAGGGAGGCCACTTACAAATAGCAATTCAGAGAAGCAAAAATAAAAAAGAAGGAAGAGAAAGAAATGAAGCCTAAGGGACTTATGGGGCATGACCTAGTGGTTTAATATACACATTATGCGGCTCCTACAAGGAGAACAGAGAGCTTATTTGAAAAAAAAATGTTAGAAAACTTCCCAAATCTGATGAAAAATAACAATCTGTGCATCCAAGAAGATCAATGAACTCCAGGTATAATAAATGAAAGAAATCACAACCAGCCATAATATTTAAAAACTGCTGAAAGGCAAAGACAAAGAGAAAATTGGAAATCAGCAAGAAAATAAAACAAGAAACCTCCAAGAAGATTAGGAATTGTCTTCTCAGTAGAAACAATGAAGGCCAGAAGGCACTAGGATGACACATTCACTGTAGTGGAAACAAAAACCGAAAAAACAAAAACAATCAAACAAACAAGCAAAAACAATTAAGAATCTATATCCAGCAAAACTATCATTTAAAAAATAAGATAAAACAAATGCATTCCAAGATAAGCAAAAACTGAAGCAATTTGTTGCTTGTTGACCATTCTTACAATAAATATTTTAAAACTTTTTGGGTTAAAAATAAGTGCTTCAAAATAGTCATTTGAATTCACATTTAAAATAAAACTACGAGAACTGATATAAGTAACTATGTAATTCTGAAGACTGTATAAGCACATTTTGTCTCTTAACTGACAGAAAATGAATTATATAAAACAATATACATATAATTGTATTGCTGAGCCTAGAGAAATAGAGAAATGCAATGTATTTGACACTAACAGCATAAAGAAGCTATGTGGAAGCACAGATGTATTGTAATAGAAGGAAATGACACCAAATGATATCTATAGTCCACTGAAACAAATGCCAAGAACCAGAAAGAGAAAATAAGAAGGTTAATGTAACAAATTCTATTAATATATATTTGCTCACCTTCATTTTCACAGGACTTTTAATAGACATAAAGTAAAAATTATGGCAAATTATTGTTTTTTATCACATATACATTTAATACATATAAAAATAATACAAAAGATGAGAAAAATAAATATAGCTGTATAGAAGTAACATTTCTATATATTACTTGAACTGAGATAATATAAATCTAAAGTAGGTTCTGATAATCTTAGAAGTATGTGGTATGCCCAAGTAACCACTTGAAAATAAACTTAAAAATCTGTGAAAAAATAAAGGAATAAAAACTTTACACTGGAAAATGTTCACTTAATGGAAAAGAAAGTTGTGTAGTAGTAATAAGAGAACACTAAGATATGAGATATTTGGAAAACAAATATAATGACAAATATAATTTAATATTATCAATAATATTAAAGGTAAAAGGATTAAATCATTCATTCGAAAGAAATATATTGTAAAACTAAATAAAGCAATATCTCTGTTATGTCTGCAGGAGACACACAACAGATTCAAAACACAAATATGTTGAATGCAAAGCATGAAAAAACATACATAATGCAAACAGTGACCCCAAGAAATCTGGAATGGTTATATTAATATCACATAAAAGGGTTTCTTTAACAATGAAAATATTACTACAGATATAGACATGTTATAATGATAAAATTGTTAATCCATCAGAGAAATATAATAACTATAAACATACATGCATATAAAACAGATCCTTAAAGTTCATGAAGTAAAGATTGCCAGAATTGTAAGAATATTTCAAGACAAATGAAGATTGACATTTCAAGAATAATAATTGGAGACTTCAATATCATATTTTCAATAGTGAATGGAGCAACTAGGCAGAAGATCAATGAGGAAATAGAAAACTTGAACAACACTATAAACCAACTA
The DNA here is from genome assembly GCF_047675955.1 of Chlorocebus sabaeus. Lineage (NCBI taxonomy): Eukaryota > Metazoa > Chordata > Mammalia > Primates > Cercopithecidae > Chlorocebus > Chlorocebus sabaeus. The sequence continues at coordinate 2,671,171 of NC_132912.1, forward strand.
GACACAATGGACAAACATCATCTAATAGCAGAATACACACTCTCTTCAAAGATATATGGAACATTCAACAAAATAGAACATATGCTAAGACATAAAACAAGACTCTATAAATTTGAAAGGTTGAAACCATACAAAATATGTCCTTCAAGCACAATAAAATGAAATTAATAACAAAGAAATTTGGGAATTGCATACTGTGAAAATTAATGCTCTCTTAAATAACCAATAGGTTAAGAAAGAAATTGCAAGCAATATTAGAAAATATGAGTTAAATAAAAAAAGATTACATATCATACCAAAACTTATGGTATGCAGTCAAATAAATGCTTAAAAGAAAACATATAGCTGTAAATGCCTACCCTAAAACGAATAAAGATTTCAATTCAATAAACTAACCTTCCATCTTATGACACTAGATAAAGAAGAGCAAATAATCTCAAAGTAAACTGAATAAAGAAAATGCTAAAGATTATAGAGAACATTTATGAAACAGGAAATGGAATTGCAATAGTAAATCTATGAAACTGAAAGGTTGTTCTAGAAAAGGATCAACAAAATTGACAACTTAAGGGCTAAACTGACCAACTATAATAAAAGAGACAATTCAGATTACTAAAATCAGAAATGAAAGATGGAACATCACTGCCAAACTTAGAGAAATAAAAAGAATTAAAAGGGAATACTATAAATAACTGCATGTCAAAAAATAAGATAATGTAGATGAAATTGATAAATTATTAGGAAGCAACAAACTTTTGAAAATGACCCAAGAAAATGTAGATAATCTGAATAGTCAGGAAAAATAGAAAGAAGACAAGAAATAAAATACATATAAGAATAAAAGATAACAATAAAAATAAGACTATAAAAAGTAAGACAAGAAAAAGACAAGAAAATAATAATTGTGAAACACTTCATATAAAAATCAGGCCCAGATCCCTAGTGAATTATACCAAACATTTAAAACAGAATTAATACCAATTATTCACAAACTCTTCCAAAAAATAAGAGTAGCAAATACTCTCCAAACAATTTGAAAAGAATAGCATTACATGCAAGCCAGACCTAAAAAAGACATCACAAGAAAACAAACAAACAAAAAACCAAAAAACCTATACACCAATATATCTTTTAAATATCCATGCAAAAGTCCTCAACAAAATACTAGAAGGTGGATTACAGCAAAGCATTTTACAAAATCCAACACTCTTTCATGATAAAAATGCTCAGCAACCTAAGAATAGGAAGGAATTTCCTGGACTTTTTAAGGGCCTCTACAGAATACAAACAAACAAAACAACAAATCCAAAATCATAACTCACTGTGAAAGACCGAATGCTTTCCACCTGAATTAGAAACAAACAAATAGACACTTGTCTGTCCTCACTACTTCTATTCAATCTGGTACTGGAGATTCTATCTAGACAATTAGGTGAGAAAATAAAATATTACTGGAGAACCCACCCTTCTCAATATCAAGCTTACCAATAAGCAACAGTAATCAATTAATATGGGACTAACATAAAGATAAACATATGGTATATCAGAAGACAGTTGAGAGTCCAGAAATAAATCTTTACATTTATAGTTAACTGAATTTCAACAAAGGTACCAGCACCATTAAATAAGGGGACAAAGACTCATTTTAACAAGTGTTTTGGGATAACTGGATATCCACGTATGAAAAATGAAGCTGCACCTGTACTAGCACCATAAAATTAACTAAAAATGGCTCAAATACTTAAATGCAAGAGTGAAAATTATAAAATTCCTATAAGAAAACATAGGAGTCAATCTTTGTGATCCTTGATTAGGTAATGGAGTCATATAAAGGAATTGCATTTAGAATACATAAAGAACTCTTAAAACTCAATAATAAAAAGACAAGCAACCCAATTTAAGAATGGAGAAAAGGTCTGAATAAACATTCTCCATAAAAGATATGCAAATGGCTAATGAGCACACGAAAACATGATCAAGATTATTAACTATCAGGAAAATGCAACTCAAAGCTATTATGTGATGTCACTTTACACCCACCAAATTGTCTATATTAAAAACACACACACACACACACATAATAACGAGTGTTGGTGAGGGTGCAGTAAAATTGAAATTTTGTACATTTCTAGCGGGAACGTAAAATAGCACAGCTGCAAAGAAAATAACATGGAAGTTCCATGAAAGGTTAAACAGAAGAATTACCATATAACCCAACAATCCTACTTCCAAGTATCCGCCCGAGAAAGAAAATATATGCCTATGCAAAATCATGTACACGAATGTTCACACCAGCATTCTTCACAATAGCCAAAAGGCGCAAATTATCCAAACATCTTTCAAATGATGAATGGGTAAATAAAATGTGATATAGCCACATAATGGAATATAGTTTAACAATAAAAATAAATGAAATGTTAGCAGGTGTTACATGAATAAGCACTGAAAACATTGCCCTAAGTTTTAAAAAAGGCACATATTATGTAATTCCATTTATATAAAAATGTCAAAAACTTGGAAAATCTATACAAAAGAGGAGTACAATAGTGGTTGACTATGTCCGGGAGGTTGAGGGGAATTGAGGCGTGACTGTTAACAAGTATGGGCTTCCTTTTGAGATGGTGAAAATATCATAAAGTTGATTGTGGTGGTGAATGCACAACTCTGTGAATATACCTACACCCATTAAATTGTACTTTTTATATGTATGCAGTTACAACTTTAAAATGAATTGATTGTTACAAGTGCTCGGTTCCTTATTTCCTAATTATAATTACAATATGTGATATTTCTTCAACGGCATTAAAATCAAGCCGTTGCAAGAGCTCCTCATAAATGGAAGGTAAGAATTTGATATATAATCATACCACTATAAAAGTTCTTTTAACTCTGAAAGCCAGATCCGGGAGAGAATAAATTTCTGTTGTTTTAAGTCATCCAGGTAGTGGTAATTTGCTATTGGTTGAGTGTGTGAGTGTGTGTGTGTGTGTGTGTGTGTGTGGGGTGTATGCATGTGTGCACGCTTGGGAATGGTGGTGTAATTGTGGAACACACGGACTGAACTACTGAACCATGATGGGATTACAGCTACAGGACAAGGAGGTGCAATCACGTATCATTGTCCTGACTAATGGAGGTGATGGCTGGGTGTTCCACCTGCCCCTTCTTACAATAACTGTTTGGTGTCACTCTGTTTCAGGGTAATACTGTCTACAGCAGCTATTCATCCTAAGAGCTGAGTGGTGCCAAAAGTAATTAGCAATGCATTTGTCAAAAACTGTGTCTCAATTCAGGTGCTAGAATTTGGCAGAGGCTCTAGGATGATATTGTATAACAATGTGCGTCGTGAGTCAGAAAACACATTGACGATGTTTCCGTTTAAAATTGTTTTTAGTTTTTCAAAAAACTGTGTCTTTTTAAGAAATACAATAAAGGATAATCTTATAGTTATAATTTTTCTCTTCAGTGTTCATACAAGCCCCCTGATAAAAATAAACAGAGATTATAGTCCAGAATGATATTTAATTAATGTGTCCCAATGCAATATTTTGTAGTCAAACGGGGAAGAGACACTCTATTTAAAACTTTGATTGTTACCAATCATCATGGGGTATGCTAAATAATATTTTCTGGTTACTTCAGTTTTCATTGGAATTTCAATTTCAACGGGCATAAAATGGAAGTTTGGGGTGACTACTGGAATCATAGGATCGTGGTCCCTAAAAGCACCAATAAGCAACCCCTCTTCCGAGGAGTGTGGGAAAAGGTCTTCAGTTAATCCATTAATTACACATTTGGTGTCTGCACTGGTAACTACAGTCACCCCCTCCCTTTATCCACAGGGATATGTTCCAGCACCACCAGGGGACGCCTGAAACCCCAGATTGCCATCAGTTGAAATACGTTGCTGTTCATGTCTTCCACCCACAAATTTAATGCCCTTTCTATGTTAACTAAGCATTTATCACACACTGTGCCTGTACGTTGTGCAGTTTGAGGTGGAACAACAAAACTGACATGAATTTCTTTTTCCTTCTCCACAATTTCAAGGACAGAAGATTCAGTCTTACAGGAAATCTTAGCCACCTGAGTATATAATTTTTTTTCTTTCCTCAAGTTAAGAACTTCTGCCTTTTCACTTAAAGGAAGCACTTAATAACTCCTCTTTGGCAACTCCAAATTGTCAGCCTCGCTACTCTTGCGCATGGGGCCACTATTAAGTAAAAAAAAGGTCACCTGAACGCCAGCTGCGATATCAGCACAGTCAATCTAATCACCAAGATAGCTGCTAAGTGATTAATGGGTGGGTAGTGTCCGAGACGTGGATACACTGGAAAAAGCAATGATTCATGTTCTGGGTGGGACAGAGCAGGATGGGGGCAGATGATATCACACTACTCAGAATGGAGCTCAATTTAAAACTTATGCATTGTCTGTTTTTGAAATTTTTCATTTAATATTTTCGGATTCCAGTTGATTGCAGGCAACTAAAACCACAGAAAGCAAAACTGTGGATATGCAGGATGACTCTCCTCTAAGGCCCACCATCAGCTCAACATTAAAGAGCAATAGGGGAGCCGTGGTCTCAGCAGTGGCTGGATCGTTGTCCCTGAGACCTGTTCTCAACCATACTTCCCTGTTCTTTCCAGAAGCTTAGTGTGCCCAAATTGCTTACCACTATTTGGAAGTTAATTGGCAAATATCTTTCAAAATCTAAAACACATTTTCATTGACACGTCAATTCCATTGCTAATAATTTAGCTTTATTGATATTTTTAAGAAAAGTCAGGACCAGAGTGCAGTGGCTCAAGCCTGAAGTCCCAGCATTTTGGGAAGCCAAGGTGGGTGGATCACCTGAGGTCAGGAGTTTGAGGGCAGCCTGGTCAACATGGTGAAACCCCATCTCTACTAAAACTACAAAAATTAGCCGGGCATAGTGGCTCATGCCTATAATCCGAGCTACTTGGGAGGTTGAGGCAGGAGAATCCCTTGAACCCGAGAGGCGGATGTTGCAGTGAGCTGAGATCGCGCCACTGGACTCCAGCTTGGGTGACAGAGTGAGATTCTGTCAAAAAAAAAGAAGAAGAAGGAAAGTGGAAGAAAAGAGGAAGGAAGGGAGGGAGGGAGGGTGGGAGGGAGGAAAGAAGGAAGGCCAAAACAAAAACAACAACAAAACTCCTTTAATATCAACCCCTGACAACCCCTTCCTCTTGAACTAAAAGTGAATAATGAAATCCTACTGTGTTCCTTTGGTATTCGGCAGGCCACACAAAGGGCTGGGGGGCCTCTGCAGAGCTGGCTGGTATCTGTAAATTCTGTTAAACCTCATTCTCTGATCGAAACTCTACTTCATGTTTGTAGAATAATTTAAGGGTAAGCCCACCTTGTGGTGTCTGGAAATAATTTATATATTCCCTCATTTGACAGTCATGTAACACTCTTCTGTCCTCAGTCAAAAGGGTCACAATTGTATATATTTTTGTGTACTAAACTTCTACCCTGAGGAAAACAAAAAGTGTGGAGGCATTGCGAAATAAACCACCCGCCTGTACTAGGACGTGTTTCACCAGCCACCCGGTAGCTGTGGGCCCAAGACAGTCAGGGTGATGCATAAAACTTCATCCTCAGGCACTGAGTGGGTTACAACATAGAGAGATCTAGGAATTAATTAACAGCTCTGTCAGGAAGGACCAGTCTTTGTCTCTTGGTAGCCTAAAATGTTCTTTTATTAATATCCAAGAAATCATAGTATGGTTGAATTCCAAGAAGAAATTCCAAGTTTCACAGACACTAGCAAAATATAGGTTCAAAATTGCATGCACACACACAAACACCCACACACACTCATCATGCAGTCACTCATACACACAAAAATACACATACATAGGTACACACACATACACACCCAAACACACACACTCACACATACTCAGAGAAGAGAGAAAATCCTACAATTTTGGGTAACAGAAAAACCTAAAATACCTACATAGTCAATTAATAGAAAAACGATTAAAATAAATTACGATTAAAACTGATTAAAATATTTATTTCATAAATTATGAAATTATGAATTTCAATACAATGAAATGCAGTCAACCTTCAAACAGGATGAGATGGTTCTTTATGTACTGATAGGAAATGTTCTAATATTTCATTAGAGTAAGTACAAAGGTACATGTGCCATTTGATTCTATTTGTGTTAAAATGAAAGCTATCTTGCTGACTCATACGCAAAACTCCTTTCAGAAGGAACACTAAGAATCATGTCAATTGCTACTTAGAGGAGAGTGAATGGGGTAAGGAATTTATGACAAATTACATTTTGCTTTTCAGTGTAAGCCTTTATTTTTTTACTTTGTGCATAGACTAAAATTATATGTGTGTGTATATATATATTTACACATTTCCATGCAGAGAGGAAACTGCTCCTTCACTTCACACTCCCACTTTGAGATCCCTTCTGTCTGATGCCTTCCCTGTGTGTAAGGACTGTTTCCTTTTTTAAGGTAATTAATAACCATATCACTCCAAAATTGTTTAATAATAGGCTGTCTCATATTGGCAACTGTTTGGGAGTCTGTGGTGCTTCCCAGGACTGTCATCATGTTCAACGTGTCAACCACACAATCTACTTCTCATTTTAACTTTACAATCCTTCATAGAAAGTTTAGTGCATAGTGGATAGAAATCAATATGTTGATGTCATATGCAATCAGAATACCTTTCGGATGAAAAACAGCGAAGGTTTCAAATGACATTCACATCCATGGTTGTCACATTCGTGGGCCTTAAATGTCGACCCTGAAGACAGACGGGACACAAAGAAAGATCACTTCGAGATTGCCTCTTGCTCCGTAGGCTTTGAGGGGCTGCTTTTAAACTAGTTTGGTTTGGTTTAATTCACTGAGGCTGGTTAATTATTTCATTCTTTTTATAAACGCGCCGTGAGTGCCCACTGTGCCCTGGCTTGTTCCAGGTGCGGGGCATGCGAAGACGAAGCAGGCTGGCTCTGAGGGTTTGCTCATGATGGCACCTGCTTCACAGCCTGTGGTCGGTGGGTCCAGCCGAGTCTGATCACAGTGCATGTTTCCCAGACCAATCCTGGTACCTCCTGAGTTAGCTCAGGTCCTTTGAGAAACAGGAGTGAAACCAACGTGTAAGAAGTCTATTGGAGAATATGCCTGTGAGGGATGAACAGGGGTAACACGGGCTGTCAGGGAGCACCTTCCACCACGGGTCAAGCCTCACCGCCTGAAAAGGGAGGGGCAGGAAGGAGTGGTGCAAGGTAGGAAGAGACCCAAAGGCACACTCTAAGAGAGGGTGGGCTCCTCCGAGAGGAGGCCTTCAGCTGAATCATCCAAGAGGGATCTAGTGACTGTGGGAGTCGGGGGCACAAGCATCCCACGGTGCTGAGTCACGGGCTACGGGCTGTCTGATGAAAACACAGCCCTGGTGTGAATACAGAGATAAGTCCAGAAAGGTAGAGACTGAAGTTGTCACATAACACACTCCCCACACCTGGGCTGTCAGGTAAACCCCTCCCCACAGCTGGACCGTCAGGCAGCCCCTCCCTGCAGCTGGGTTCTGCAAAGAATACCTGAGCCAGGCGCCCCACAGCAACCACACTAACCAAGTTCCAGCCCAGTTGTCATTTCTTGTGGAAAAGACATTTTGAGGTAATTGTATGCATATGTAGAGTAAGGACAAGAAGTCATAAATGTCACCAGGGTAAATAAAGCAAGATACAAAGAGGGACCTTTGGGGCACTGATATTTGGGATGAGGAGAGCCAGGCAGGCATCAGAAGGCAAGTGCAGGTGTCCAGGAAAGGGGTCGAGTGACCCAGAAAAGGATGGGGATCAGGAGAATGACTGGGACTGGGATTCTGGGGTGAGGGGAGAGCCAGCAGGGGTTGGATGCAGACAAGGACAGACCCCATGGGACATGCCCCTGGATGTGACAGGGAGAGGGAAGTGGGGGCTCCACAGCATCTAGGCTGGGCACCTGGGCAGTGGCTGTCCCATCCACTGCTGCCATGTTGACCACATGCGGTGGGGAAGCCCAGTGGGTTCTGGACTGGGTGGAGATGAAGGTTCACTCTGGGGCTTGTTACATTTGGGAACCAGCAGATGGGGGACCCACAGGACCAGCATAGTTGCTGGGGAATGGGAGGGAAACAGCTGTCTGGGGTTGGCAGCCACCTGCTGTCCTGAGAGCTCCACACAAGCACTGCTGACTTGGCTCCTGTGGGTGCCGGGGCACGGCTCTTTCTGCAAAGATAAGGGCGAGTGCATTTCCCCGGGCCCAGGCCGGGTGGGGGGCCGAGATCCTCAGCCTTGCTGGGCTGCCCAGAGAGGATGGCAGCAGCCTGTGTCTTCCTGCGGGTCTCTCGCCTCAGGATCTCTCCCCATTTTCTTTCTTTCTATTTTTTTTTTAACTTTTGGGTTTCGTCTTTTCCCTTCAACATTTCTCCATAGCTGTTTTTCTGTGACGTGGGTTAAGTCACCAATAAGGATAGTTCTGCTCCTATAAGAACCTCAGAGTTCTCTGAACTTGGTTATTTTATCACAAGGCTTACACCCTTTTAGTTCTGCCCTGTGTGTTGGAGAGGGAGATCGCCACGTGTGGACCTGCAGGGCAGGCAGGAGCGCACCGCGTGTGTTCATTTCACGAAGGCGGGGAGTCAGTCCCCGGAGCCGCACACGGTCAAGGCCCAGGCCCTGCCTTCCAGGGTCCCCTCCAAACTCCAGGCTGGTGCAGTGGCCGCTGCTCAAGCCGCTTTGCAGACTTCCTTTATGCCCTCCAAGAGGAACAAAGCAAAAAAGTTAACTCACTTCTTCTCATAAAAGTCGCCAAATAAATGAAAATTCGATAATTTACTGCAGTGCATTCTAGGCAGAAAATGGAGAATTTGCGCACATTTTCCTGGCTCCTTTCCCTGGTCCCACCTGTCTCTGTATTACAGGGACAAATGGGGCTAATCTCACTGATGCGATTCAGCACATGAACATGTGTCTGCCGAAGCAAGAACAATTTAATCGTTGACCTGAAGCCCTGGCTGCAACGAACAAGCTTCGTTTTCCTAAGCAGAAGGCAGTGTAAGAGGGAGAGGCACTGAGACCAGCTGCACAAGAGGAGAGACCAGGCGTGCGTGGAGGTGGAGGGGAATTTAGCTTCTTTGAGAAACCTGGTGAGGAATAAAATGTACTTGTTTTCATCCGAGTTAGACTTGCTGGACAGGCACACGATTAGGGACACCATCCCCATTTCAGTCACGCTGTTCTGTGTCTAGTTATTAGGACTATGTGCCTAGTAAGTGGAAAAATCACACCATTTCCTCCTTTTAAAACAGAGAATAAAGATAGTTTGAGAGTGCAGGTCGAGGCAGAGCAATGAAATGTCCAGAATGAGGCATTTTGTTTAAGAGACACGCGTGAAACTCAGCGCTTGAAGAGACAGAAAGGCAGAGCTTCACATGCCATGGACCCTGATTGACAAGGCTTTTAAAGCATGTCTTCCTGTGACTGACAATCATACTGGGGAACAGATGAACAGGTAATTGCAGTTCTGTTCTATCTTTGCATAAATACTAGCGCCCTAAATAGTCCTGCCAGCTTGGAGAGAGGTAGTCTGAACCAAGGCTGCCAACCAGAACCTCCACCCCTGTAGAGAGAAGGTCAGATCCCAAACTGCTGTGAAGCAACCAACGCTTTCAAACTCCTTAACTACCAGTGGGATGCACGTCGCATTTGGAGGCAGGAGGCCAGAGAGAATCCCAGACTCATCACTTACTCGTGCATTTCCCAAGGTGGGTAATTTGGACTTTGACTTTCAGTCATTTCTCAGTTAAAATAGGATTGAAAACACGGAGCCTTCCTAATGCACGCAGGTTCTGTAAGAAGCACATAAAACGATGCGTACAGAAAAACTTGGACCATTATGATGGCTGCTCTCCAAATTCCATGAATACATTTACCACATTGTATTAAAAATTGTACATTTATAGGCCGGGCGCGGTGGCTCAAGCCTGTAATTCCAGCACTTTGGGAGGCCGACGAGAGCAGATCACAAGGTCAGGAGATCGAGACCATCCTGGCAAACACGGTGAAATCCCGTCTCTACTGAAAATACAAAAAAAAATTAGCCAGGTGTGGTGGCGGGCGCCTGTAGTCCCAGCTACTCGGGAGGCTGAGGCAGAAGAATGGCGTGAACTGGGGGGGGCAGCACTTGCAGTGAGCGGAGATCCGGCCACTACACTCCAGTCTGGGTGACAGAGCGAGACTTCGTCTCAAAAAATTAAAAATAAAAATAAAAATTTTACATTTATTAAACTAACTAGTTAGACGGTAATTTTCTTAAGTAAAACCTTACATAAATCACTGTTGTATCCTATGGATTTAGTATAGTGCTGGTAAAAGCAGGAAATTAACAAAATATATAAATGGAATAAATTTCAATGCTTATTCTAAATGCAGTTTTGAAATCTAAGAAAGCTTCCAAAACCATAAATAGAAAATTTCTATTCACTCTTCTGTTCATTCATGGAAAGTCCAACAAGAACAAATGGGTGGAATTCTCTTTTCAAGACTGTGGCTCTTCCTCTCCGTAAGAAGCACGGGAATGGTAAAGTGGGTAAAAATGACAATCCCATTTGCAACCAAGATTACAGTAACTAAAAAGTGCATGCTGCTAGGAAATGTCGTTGAGGTCACCTTCCAGCCAATTGATACGTTTTCTGCTCCTTCTGCAGGTTCTGCTGTGACTTCCATGGAGCCAACCCTGCTTGAAGCAGGTTCCACTGTGACATCCACTGGGCCAACCCTGCTGGAAGCAGGTTCTGCTGTGACATCCACGGGGCCAACCCTGCTGGAAGCAGGTTCCACTGTGACATCCACGGGGCCAACCCTGCTGGAAGCAGGTTCTACTGTGACATCCACGGGGCCAACCCTGCTGGAAGCAGGTTCCACTGTGACATCCACGGGGCCAACCCTGCTGGAAGCAGGTTCCACTGTGACATCCATGGGGCCATCCCTGCTGGAAGGATTTGGGCCAGGAGGTTATGATCTTCAGTGTCTCCACTCCTTACCATTTCTATTCTTGGAAAGTTTACTAAAATAAACCATAAAATTATCTTGGAAGATGAAAAACTAAGGTTCCCAAAGTGCTGTGCACACCTGAAATGTGAACGATTGGGAGAGTTGTTGCCAGTGAGAGACCCATCTCTGTTTCCCCCCTTGGGTGGCTGCTGCTATGTGCTGTTAGCCAGAGAGGATTTCCCAAGACTCCCCAGGACCTAGCACGCACAGCCCTGTTGCTCTGCTCTCCCACCTCCTACCTAAGAGTCCAATGGATTGTTGTTTAAAACAAAGAGTTCTGAGTTTTATCCCCTGTCGACACAATTAAATCCATGAATTGGCCTTTAGAAAATCGTCCCAGGTAATTCTTAGGACTATGCAAATGTGACTGCCTAATAATGAATTCCAAGCATCATTTTTCATCATTGTTGTTATTTTTCTCAGCACCTGCTTCCTGCAGGTGACCCCTACCCTGTCTGCCACCTGCCGACTTCAGCCCAGCACCTAGGATCCTGCCTCCCTGCCTGAGTCCCACCATCCTGCCACGAAGCCTGTGGATAAACAGCATCAAAACCAGAGCCTCAAATGCATGGCTGGGCAAACACATGAGTGTGGAAAAGTCCTAGTAAGGAAGTGGCCAGTTGGAGGTAGAATGCCTAGGAAAAATTCTTGGAATTTGTGAGCCAAGGCCTCAGTTTCCTCCTGTGAGCACAGCAGGACTGAACAATTTGCAAGTTACTATTCTGGTCAAAGACACTTGTCTAGATTGCAAGTTGGCTTCTGGAGGGGTGTGCGCACACTCGGGGAGCAAACAGCCACCACGGCCGCAGCCTCGACCACGTGAGCGTGCCACACTGATTTGAACCAGTCAGTGGGTTTCAAGAGAGTATTATTTCTCACATCATGCTCATGCATTATCTGAGTACATGTGCAAACACCAGAACCAGTGTCTAGTTAAAAATAAAAACACCATTTTCCTTACCCTCCTCAGCTTCCTATGAAATCAACACTTCATGCATATTTTTCGTTGGAGAACTTGTATTAAAATACAAAAATATGAAGTGAATATCTATTAGAAAAAATAAGTGAAAGTAGTCCCTTGTATCATTGGAATTTTGTTGTGAAATCTGAAATGCATAGTGTGGCATGCTTGCACTCTCTCTTTCTCTCTTTCTTTCTCCATCTTCCTTGTCTAAATATGAGAACAGATTTGTCTGAAACATTTTTAGTCTAAAAATAGAACTACCAGAGGGTGTTTTTTTTAGAGTTTGTTTTTAATGGATCAATTTGTCTTGAGGAAGAGAAAAACAAAATGTAAAAGCTCTTAAAACCTATACAGGTTTTCAGAACAAGATGCTTTCCTTTGGTGAATATTAAACGATAAGTATTGAGTTTGACAGAAGAATAGTTTTAATTAGCTCCAAAAATGTACTTCCTGATTTTAGGAATTTGGAGAATATTACTAAGATATTCAGTCAATTGTTGATTATTTTTAAGCAGATGAACTGTTTTTCACATTTATAGTCACAAAAACTGTGCAATCAAAGGCATTTATTAAAAAATACTAATAATTAGTAAAGTTAACTACATATTAGAAATCATTTACTAGCTGGAGTTTTACAAAAATTAATAGGTACTATCCTGTCATTTGAAATGACTCTCTTGACCATTACGTGCATACCTATCTACTGGCAGCTAACTAGCTACATACCTATTAGCAGCTAACTAGTTGCATAACTGTCTAGCAGCTAACTAGTTGCATAACTGTCTAACTAGCAGCTAACTAGCTGCATACCTTTCTACTAGCAGCTAACTAGCTGTATACCTATCTACTGACAACAAACTAGCTGCATACCTATTAGCAGCTAACTAGCTGCATACCTGTCTATTAGCAACTAACTAGCTCTATCCCTGTCCACTTACAGCTAAATGACTGTCCATTTACTGTGAAGGGGAGAAGGATCCGATCTGTTAGCGGGCACTCCTATTTCCTGGTAAACACATTATTTTTCCAAAAGCAAATAGAAAACTAGAGAGACTTTTTGCTCTTTCTGCTCTTGCCTTTTAAAAACTAACAACATGAGAAAAGCAGGGGACCAGAAATAGAAGAAATTTTGAATTAAAACATGGGCCTTGACTTTGAAGACTTGAGTGTCTGAAACTATGAGAGCTTGACCTCACATATTTAAAATAGTCTAATTAAGTACTAGATGGATCCCGCACTCCTCTTCTACTGTATCTGAGCATCCTGTAACAAAAAGCAAGGGAGTGGAAGACCTGAATGGAAAGCTCTGATTTCTCACTGACGAGCTTAATGGTTCATGCATTTGAACCTGGGTTGATTCACTGAGAAAGCACAGCATGAACTGTGGTGGCTGAGAGCGGACAGCAGGGGCCTGTGTTCAGACTCCCACTTCAAGTGGACTCCATCACAACCAAGGTCCCGAGAATTGGAGAAGACGAGGGTGCCGAGATTTATTTTCTCCGATGCTGCTTGCAGACACTATTAATCTCACAGAGCAGAGTCTCCTCCTAAGCAAAAAAGTGACCTCAGAGGCCTCTCCACCAGTGTCCCGGCAGCCAGCACCCATCAATCAGAGGTGCCATGCAGAAAGACAGTCGCTGCTGTCAACAGAGAATTTCCACCAGACAACTTGGAAAGGAAAGCTGGCAGCCGACAGAGCTGAGGGCTATTCCATGTGCTTCACTGTTGTATTCAAAACATGAAGATCTCAGCTCAAAAAACAATTTGTTCAGCCCAGCAATCATAAGCTATTTTAACATATAACTTATTTTTTCTACTTTTTTATAGGTTACATGATATTTCGTGTTATAAAATATCAAAGGTAGAAGTAGGTTCCTAAGTATGACATGCATTTTACCTGCTTACATTTTTATGCTATCCTTTCATTCCCTTATTTTAAATGTGTCATTTTGGTTAGAGGAGTGTTGAATATTGACACAATTTCCTTAGCTATGTATTTAAAGAAATGTTAATGGCCATCTCCCCGTAGTCTCGGATAGCTATGGAGATATTGAAAGGACACAAAGATAGATGTGTACCCGCCCCCGCCCCCCCGCTACACCCTTTTGTTCTGCTCTCTAATCTTTGCACATACCAGAGATTTTGTAAGTTCTGTGAGTACCTGTTTTTCTGCACATACCAGAGATTTTGTTTTGCACATACCAGAGATTTTGTTTTGCACATACCAGAGATTTCGTGAGTACCTGTTTTTCTGCACGTACCAGAAATTTTGTAAGTTCTGAGGCAAGGTCACAAGATGTGTTTTAAGTAAGATAAACTATTGCTGCCATAAACCTGCTCTCCCGCCTCAAAGGTTGAACCGAAATATCAGAAATGGCTGGAACCAATCATAGTTAGCCAAATCGCCTTGTTCAAACACTAGCCAATCATATATCTGATTTGTATAATAATTCTATGCCCACTTTTTTTAGACTATATAACACTGCTCGGAGCTCAGTGGGGGAGCTCTCCTGCCCCTCTCGTTTCGCGAGCGAGGGAGAGTTCCAGGTTCGAACCTGTAATAAAGATCCTTGCTGCTTAGCTTTGACTCTGGACTCTGGTGGTCTTCTTCGGGGAATAAACGGTCTGGGCATAACAATATAACACTTGAGGGTAGACCGAAAGATATTTTCTCCTTTGCATGTAAATTTCCCACCTACGTGAGTCTCTACATAAAGCAAATAAGTTATCAGCACACTGTGAGAAGTGGAGAAGCTCACCTAAACTTGGTTTCTGAAATTACAGCCTGAGAGACACAGATGTCTCAAGGTAGGATGACATCAAGGGCATGCGTCGCTTGAATGCAGCTACTACTATTCCCACTTGAGCTGAATTTCACGTGGGACTGACAAAAAGTCCTCGCCTGATCATGGAGCGCAGAACCATGATGTCCTAGTCGTAACTTAGGAATACACAATTTCTAATTGCAGGGTAGAATTCTTTTTTTTTTTTTTTTGAGATGGAGTCTCGCTCTGTGGTCCAGGCTGGAGTGCAGTGGCACGATCTTTGCTCACTACAAGCTCCACCTCCCGGGTTCACGCCATTCTCCTGCCTCAGCCTCCCTAGTAGCTGGGACTACAGGTGCCCCCCACCATGCCCAGAGATTTTTTTTTTGTAATTTTAGTAGAAACGGGGTTTCACCATGTTAGCCAGGATGGTCTCAATCTCCTGACCTCGTGATCCGCCCACCTCGGCCTCCAGAGTTGGGTCGCGGCTTTCGGTCTGGGTTTCGATCTTTTGTCCACTGCAAATTGGCAGCCTAACACAGAGTTCTGGCTTTCTCCCTGACAGAGCGGAGAATAATAATATGGACCTGAGAGTATATTGTGCAGATGAAAGGGAAGTAAACAGCTTAGTGCGTCTCCACACACATTCTGAGTGTTCGACATTGTTGATTTTTGTGGTCCTAGTTACATCTGCTTGACATTAACTGCTGCTGTAACTGAAAAGACAGAAAGAGTTCATAGTGAATCTCCATAAAAGAGTGTACCGTTTTCAGTACTTTCTCTTATACACATCCAAGAGGCTTGTATATATGTATACATTTCAGAAATATTAAAAAAGTAAACATATGACAATCCAAAAATGCAATCAGTAAACTATAGGATTACTATTTCTCATTGCATATATTCCTCATAACACTCCTGTAAATATTGAACTCCATTTTTATAATAAAGTGTCATTTTTTAATTTAGGGACTAAATATACCTTTGCAGATGTGCACCCGGTATATAAAGGTTATATTCACTAACCTTTTGAAATAATGCTTCCTTCAAAATCGACATACTTCATACAACAGTAAAAGTTTTTCAGAATTATTAGCAGCTTCTGCTACTTTCTAGAAGAATGTGGCTCTGTGCAGTAGGAACTTATCAGGTGATGTGCCAGTGGGGAGCAGCTGCTGCTATTCTCACTTGCTCTGGGTTATTCCAGCTGGGAGTATAGAAGTAAAGAAACTAAATTGAAACTCTTTAATATCCATGAATAACTTGCCCACATGATTTCAATATAATTTATAAAAGTTGTTTGACTGTTTTCTCTGTACTAACCAGAAAATGTTAGTGTCTGATACATTCTGTATATTGATGGAAAAAAGGAGGGTGGAAGCCACATACTTTGCATGAGGGGCCTCAGAGAGCTGCATTTCCATGAGTCTCAACTGCTCCCTTATAGAAGGCCCAAGAGATGATCACTCCTCAAGAAAAATTTTCAAAGGTCAAACAAATATAAGAACTTTTTCATCTAAATAAGAAAAATAATGTAATAATGCATTTTATTTTTGCAAACAATCGAAGCATATTAGACGGATTTCCTGGGTGATTAACAGAACACTCTCAGATATGCACAGCTTGGGGATGAGTTAGAAAGGAGGACAGATATTGTTTCCTGTGATAGCGCTGGGTACATATTTTAGCATAATATAAAACTGCTAATGTGAACACGTCAAATATCAATTCACGAATCTCATATAAATGAATAAAAATGTGAAGTTTTTATTTAAAAAGGTTTAACTCTCGTGAAAAACAAAGATAATGACTTTTTAAATGTCTAATGAACACTGATCTATTAACCCAGGGGTTTACCAGGAAAACAACATTTTGTAAAAGAACACTCTTGTTTTAAATCCCCATTACACCTCCTAAATCTCCTTGGATATTTTTTTCTACTGACTATTGTCTCCCATTGATGAGGCTGGGCAATCCATAAACACTCTGAATGAGACTAAACTGCAGGTTGAAAAGTGTCCTTTGTCATTTTTGTGCCTGGTTAGATCACACCCAATTTTGGCTACTTATCACTTGTAAAGGAAATCTATCAAACCCGTTGAAACATTTATAATGACATTTTAACTCCCTTCCACTGAAAATGCATTGAAAAGTATTCCGTAAGTGCAGTATTTAGAAGGAAGCTATTATTTGGAAGAGGAGGCAAATGTCTGAACCTGCTGTTTTAAAATTGCCTTCCAAATTCAAGGAAACGTTTTACAAAAGAGGTTCATAATGGAGTCTGAGCCGGGCTCCGGGGACGTGAATGCCATATTCCCTGTTGCAGCGTCTATTGACCCTCAGACGCCTGATAAAACGGAAGACAGATTGCCCTGGTCCTCTCTGTGTTTAAGTATCAAGCTGATCCATAACTTTCACAAGAACCAGAAATCATTTATTGTCAGTGCTGTCCAGAATATATCCTGACGGTTCAGTGGGAGTTTCACTGCCATTTATTTTCAAATCAATACTCAATTACGAAGAGGAAGATTCACTCCCTTGCCCATTTTCAAGATGAAATTATGGACCGGAGCCATAACACTTAGTCAAGGCAAACCACCATCTATTCACTCAAGATGGTACCGGGACCAGCCAGATACTTTATTAAAGTTCACTCCTCTCGCTCACTCTTTTTGGCTTTTAATTAATCATTGTGAAAAAGGCCTTTCACATTGTGACTGATGACCAGAGAAAACAATTTTCTCCTAACTGCCTTTTAATTTCAACTCTGGGAGAGTGCATTGACCGAATCTCACAACAACCCATCAATGCTAGTTTCTAATGTGTTTTCTCCTTTGTTATTGAGAAGAATGGAGGGCGATGAAGCCCCATGCTCCTCTTCATAAGTCAAGTAATTGATTCAGTAAATGCCGCACATTTGCTACTGGATAAAATGTGCTGTCAATGAAGATACTAGGTACTATATAAATTACTCCATTAAGCAGAAATAAAGCTATTTATGGTTTTTAGAGCAAAATGCAAGTAATACTAAAAAGAGAATAGAAGAGAGAGATTACATTCATTTCCCCTTTCTGTATGCCACCTCCTGCCTTGGCTCCATCAGTTACTTGGATAGTAATTAAAATAATAAAAAAATTGAAGGTGGAATGATAATAATAAAAGCTATTCCTCATGGGAGCAAATCTGAACCACCAGATTGCTACTGTGTACTTCAGCTTTTTAAACTTTGTATGCTAAATAGTTGTCACTGAGTTTTAGATTGGTGGGTAAATAAACACCCAGTAAAACCTTTCGAATGTATTTATTTGATGGAAAGCTTTGAACATAAGTGCTAGTATGCACTTCAAAAGATATTAAAATCCAAGCAATTAAAACTATCTGCTGTTTCACAGAATAGCATATTTCTAGTAATCAAAATTGAGTACAACCAATCATGGCATAGCAAAGTCCTAAAGTGTTATGGGGATGACAGCATTTGGGTGAAATAGCAAATACTGCAAAAGAATACACTTAGAAATTCTTTCAAGAGAACAGGTTTCATGTTTGATGGTCTCTGACACTGCCTGTTTGAATCAGAGCTATTTTCCAGACATTCTCCTGGCTTAAGTGAAATTGTTACTTGCATCAGATCAGAATCATTCACAGTCACTGATTTCCTTCCAGGAAAATTATTAGGTATGATTGGAAGGGATTTACTTATTTGAAATCCATACCTTCCCTGCCTTCAAAAAATCCTCCACTCAGAAATACAGTCTTGCATTAAAAAAACCTGAAATTAAAAGTTAAGGAAAATCAGAAATAAGAGAAGGAAAGCAAAAATTAACTGCACCTGGAATTTGTAACAAAATTATTTCTGCAGAATATTCCATTGGAGTCACGTTCCTAGCAATCAAGAGAAAAGGGAAATATAAATTGCTATACAGTTTTTTACTTAAAAAATACAAGTTCTTCTGATGGAACTTTTCATCTGCAGTCTGCTATTTTAATATTACTTTCCCCTATGCAAAGAAAAATGCTTAATAAACTGTAGAAGTTTCATAAATATTGATAGACTAAAGACTAAAACATTGCTGAATACATAGATACAACTAAAATGAGTAAATATACAGGAGAAAAGGGAGAACGATAGATAAAATGACACTTTAGTAGAAGACATCCTTCAATGGCTGGATCCTATGTTCATGAGTTGTCTGTGGGGTGTGATACAGGGTAGTGCAGTCACATGGCTCTGTAGGAGTCCTGACTCTGGGAAATAACCATGACCATCTCAGTGGTGGAAGGGTCCCTCCAACTTTCTTATTAGCAAGCTTGTTAACCACATGCTTGCCCTGACAACCTTATCACTTGCCAAGAGCAAGCGGCAGTGTTTGCACTTTTACTATCTCTTACCTGCTTTTACTATCAACCACCCACCACGCACAGCGTATGTTTCTCAGTCTCTGTTTCGGAGCTCAGTGCTGCTTCATGCTAGATAATTTGTGTTTCCCGGGTTACCCTTGCCTCGAGATGAAACAAAGTCACACAAACAATACTCAGCAATATTCCTCGGGTTCTCATTCCCAGCGACGGATCCATTTCCAGCCAGATCCCTCTCATTTAGTGTGGAGCCACTGGGTGGTGTTTTGCGCGCGCACACACACACACACACACACACACACATTCCAGAAGGTCCTCAGGTTGTCTTGGTGGAGTGGGGCTCTGGCTACCGTGGCTCCACTTCTCAAAACCACGTGAAGGCAGAGACAGCAACAGCATCCGCACACTGCCCATAAGCTCTTAGCAACCAGTAAAGCCACCGAGGTTGACAAGATGTCAAGACGCTGTGACCGAAGGGAGCTGAAGCTACCCAACCAAAAATCCCCCTGATGCCCTGCATGCAGAGCACACCAATTCTACAAGCCCTGAGTCCCAAAGAAATGCTGAGTTTTGATCCCGAAGTTACACGGATTCTTCTTTCCAGTGTTTGAGCTGCTGCCATTTAGCCTCAGAGAGAACTCACGGGGTTACCTTGGAAGGTAACTTGGGAGACCCTGCACTAATAATAACCTTCTCCCCTGCTTATGAGAGTGTCATAGTAGACCCTGGACATATGCAACTTGCTTCCCCTAAAACGGCCCTTTGTTAGAAGACACATCCTACAGAGAGGCTGTGGAGAGCCACGGAGTCTCCGGACACATCCGAACCCGGAATCCACCTCCACTTCTATGTGGGCTGGGGCACTTTATTCTAGAATAATGATGTTTCCACATGGCAGGTAAAATGGCCCAAACTGTAGCTATATCATCGGGACTAAAGTGCTAAAAGTGGAAGGATGGTGGCATTTTTAGCAGTATCTTCTAATATTCACCAGTCTTTTACTTATAAAATATAAAATGGAGGCTTAGGAAGATTAAATAATCTTCATAAGATCACATGATTAATGAAAGGCAGATCCAAGACAGAAAGCTCCTTGGTCTCTCCAGCCTATGATGCCACCTGATCTTTTCAAATTATGCTTTTTCATTGAATACACAGATATTACAAGTTGTTCTTCATGATGTCCAGGGACTAGAAAAATGTGCAGACATATATGAGACATGTATGGTTCAACTCATTTATATTTTAAACAAAAATAATATCATCCCATTTAATAGCAATCACTATCACAAGTTCCACATTGAATAAATTCTTCATCTAAGTAATGAGTGAATTTCAGGCATCATCTGTCCACTTCTACATCATCTTCCTCAGAGAAATGGTGAATATAAAGAAAAATTCCAGTTTGAGGCCATCTTAGGGTGGTGGAGGCAAATCTAGTCTTGCATGTATAGAAAATGGTCTCATTGACTAAAAATTATCACACAAGTTGATTATCCTTTAAATCCATACAGAAATGCACACTGAGTTATTATATGATGTTTTGCTCAAGGATATTCACTTGCAAAAAGTTACCTCCTACTGGGGTCAAATTCAGGCAAAGAAAAATTTAATTAAGAGACTACCTCTGAGTATCTTTGGAGGAAAAGTATCACAAACTTTCTAGGAATAGGAACCAGCTACAGAGAAAGAGAAAGGAATATGTGTGTGTGTGTGTGTTTGTATATATACACATACACACATATATATGCATATATGTAAGTATATACATTTATATATGCATATATATGCGTATATATATATGCAAGTTCCTCTCATCAGATGAGATGTCATCATAAAAGTTTAATTTTTAAAAGACAGGTTGAAGCTTTCTGATCAGAGAGGTATTGCTATCAAAATCATAACCAGTGATTGAACGTCATTGATTGTCTATCTGTAAACAGGCACTTACGTAGCCTACAGGGTGGGCTCTATGTAGATGCTAGGAATAGCAGAAGAGACTCCAGCAAGGGTGCAGTTGAGGAATAGTGCAAAATACTCCTGAAGGTTCCTCCTCTCTGACTTACATGCTCCAAAGTGGCTGACTAGGTCCTCCTGCTTGGCACCTGTAGGACCTTGTATGCCCTGGCTCTTCTAGGGCTCAGTTCCTGGGTCCTCCCACTCTCCCAGCCTCAGGGCTTATGCAGGGCACCATTCTCTCAGCAAGGATGGTTTTCCCTGCAGCTCATTCTCTTGTCTCTCACAAGTTTTTATTTAAAGCTCACATTTTCACAGAGCCCTCCTCTGACCACTTGTGTAAAATTTCACTTTCGCCTGCACCCTCTCCACACCTCCAACCAGCATCATGTTTCTCAATGTACACATTATTTTTTGGAAAACTAAATAATTTTCTTTTTAAATAACTATCTCTCCCCCTATAACGAGAATTTTTTTTTTTTTTTTTTTTTTTTTTTTTTGAGACGGAGTCTCACTCTGACCCCCAGGCTGGAGTGCAGTGGCAGGATCTCAGCTGACTGCAAGCTCCGCCTCCCGGGTTCCCGCCATTCTCCTGCCTCAGCCTCCCGAGTAGCTGGGACCACAGGCGCCGCCACCTCGCCTGGCTAATATTTTGTATTTTTAGTAGAGATGGGGTTTCACCGTGTTAGCCAGGATGGTCTCGATCTCCTGACCTCGTGATCCGCCCGTCTTGGCCTCCCAAAGTGCTGGGATTACAGGCTTGAGCCACCGTGCCCGGTCACGAGAAATTTTTAATAGAATTTTTCCTCTTGCTATTTACCTAACACCAAGAATAGGGCCTGGAATATAGCAGATACTCAATAAATATTTGTTGATTGAATACATAAATATTATTTTAGAGACATATACATACATATTTTAGAGATACATACACATCCCCAGAGATAAACTTTACTAAGCGTTACACAATGTATTGATTTATTTGAGTGCCAATTATGCTAGACAGCATACCTGGTTCTGGGGACTTAAACAGAAAGAGAAGATCTCACTCTCCTTAGGTAGCTTAACCACCTAACATCTGAGAAGGATACGTATTATATTTTCATGCAAAAATAAGTAAAATTTCAATTGTGCTGAGTTGGAAAGATGATGATATGGTTTAAATGTCCCCTCCAAAGCTCATATTGGAATGTAATTACCATTACGATGGTATTGAGAGGCGGGACCTTACAGAGGTGATTAAGTGAATGTCTAGTCTCTGGAATGAATGCGTATTAGGAGAGGGCAGTCCAGCCCTCCTTTCCTTCTCTGGGTTGCACCCTCACCATGTGATGCCACCTGCCATGAGAAGATGCAGTAAGAAGTCCCTCACCAGATACAGCCCCTTGATCTTGGACTTCCCAGCCCCCACAACTGTGAGCCAAATAAATCAATTTTCTTCTTAAATTACCCTGTCTGTGCTACTCTGCTACAGTAGCAGAAAACAGACTAAGATAGACACTTAGTGCATTGAGCACACATGGCTGGGTGAAGAGAGAATGGTTCATGAGGATGGCCACAGAAGACTTGAACTGTGAGTCAGAGGATGAGTGGGGAAAGAGTCCGGTCTTGAGAGCAAATGTGCTCTGGCAAAAAGAGGTGCTAGGTGTGGAGTCTGGGAACAGGCCAGCATTCTGAATAGCTGATAAGGAGGCTGCTTAGGTGAGAATGGAGGTGTGGGCAGCTATGGGACAATCTAAGGCTTTAGATCCTACTTAGAATTTTGCAACCACCCTGCAGACAAGAAGCCATTAAAGTGTTTTATGGTGGCTCATATCTGTAATTCCAACACTTTGGAAGACTGAGGTAGGAGGATTGCTTGAGCCCAGGAGTTTGAGACCAGCCTGGGAAACATGGCAAAACCCCATCTGTACAAAAAACACAAAAATTAGCTTGGTATGGTCATGAGCACCTGTAGTTCCAGCTACTCAGGAGACTGATATGGGAGGACAGGCTGAGCCAGGGAGGTCGAGGCTCCAGTGAGCCTATATCACACCACTACACTCAAGCCTGGGCTGCAGAGCAAACTTCTGTCTCAAAAGAAAAAAAAAAAAAAAAGTATTTTATGGATGAGAGACAATAGGCAAAGAGCAGATTACACGACTGGATTTGCATTTTACAATTATCCTTGTGGATTTCCATGGGGGAATAGGCAGAAGAGCCATAGACCATGTGACGATCCCAGCCAGGAGGCTCTTACGGCAGCAGCAGGGAGCAACAGTGACTGTGGGAAGATAAGGGAAGTGAGGAGAGTTGAGTGTCTATGTGAGTCAGCGGGAAGGGATCAGTGATTCAAGGAGGAGACACCAAAGATGATGCATGTTTCTGGGAGTTCACTGAGATGAGTAACCTGGGTGGAGCTCTAGAATAGGGTGGAATTCATAGGGTGAGTTCCTTCAGAAGGAGGGCAAAAAATCAGAATGGAGGCAGAGTGGATAAGATAAGAAGGTTAATGGTAAGCGTGGGCAAGTGTGGATGCCTTGTAGGTGTGATGCTTTGCATGTCCATTTTATATAAAATAGGAAGTAAGATCATCTGTGAAAAGTGATGCAGGAAAAGATATGAAGGGAGTGCAGGTGGTTTGAAATATTTCACTAGTTTATGTGGAGATGGTGAGCAAACAGAGCATAGAGACACACTCATTGATTCTGCACTTACGAACATGGAAATGAAGCCCACTACTTCTGCCACAGGACACTGAAGGCAAATGATTAAGTAGCTGTTATGGACTGAATATTTGTGTCCTCCCAAAATCCGTGTTAAAATTCTAACCTCCAGTGGAAGGGTATCAGCAGATGCAGTCTTTGGGAGGTAGTTAAATCATGAGGTTGGAGCCCATAAGATGGATTAGCACACTTCTAAGAAGAGATAAAAAGATGGGCTGTTCCTCTTTCTCTCTCCACTGTGTGAGGACACAGCAAGAAGGCACCTATGCTTCACTCCAGATCTCCAGGTCGAGTGCCCTCCCCAGACACCGGACCTGCCTGCACCTTGAACTTGGATTTCCCAGCCTCTAGAACTATGAGAAATAACTGTTTGTTGTGTAAGCCACCCAGTTTATGGTAATTTTTTATATAAGCTCAGACTGAGACTGTAGTAAACATCTTTTCTGGTATAATATTATACTAATTTGCTTGAAAAACAGAAAATAGGGCAGGTAGACTAGAGTCCCCAACTGTGACGTATCCACCTGCAGTGGCTTCTTTGATGAACAGAGCTCATGGTAAGTCCCCCCAAACTGCAGGATCCATGCAGAAGTTGAGTGTATTCAAACTGTAAATTATCATACTGCTATTTCTATCATGTTGCCATGGTCATCCTTAGAAAACATCTGAAGTAACGTGTCTAAGAATAATTTGGTTATGCAGTCTGATTTGCCAAGCATAAAAGGTGAATTCTTCATCTAAAAATGTGTATTAAGAAACTAAATATATATAAAATATGGTTTAAAAAACTTGAATATCTGGTCTGTTTTCCACAGTTACAAAATTCGCTAGCTGCCATTACTTCAGTAAGCCTTATAATTGCTGCTTATTCAGAAAGAAAAATTATCATGTAAAATTATATTTTTAAATTATATTCACTTGAGCAAGTGAGATGAAGTAGATACTTTACATGATATTCCAAGGCTTTTTTGGAAATTATTAGTACTCAGGGTTCTGATTACAGGCTCCTATGCATAAGAGTCCCCAGTATGTGCAGTCTGGATTCAGTCTTCTCAGATGCACTATTCCACCGGGCAGCCTCATCCACTTTGCTGCCAGTTTTAATCAAAAGTTGTTAAAAGTATTTTTAACTTTCGTTCTTAATGTTAACCAATGACTATATATCTTTCTTAATTTTTAAAAGCATGTATGCTAAAACATGCCCCTGCCATTCATCATTCACATCTACTATTCAAAAGGACAGGTTGGAGATGCTGATAGAATCAAGAATAGGTTTAAAGGAATCGCTGGTTTATACACTTGGGCAGCTCAATACTAGTTCAATACACAGAGCTCTAATTCTTTTATTCTGTCTATAATTCCTTCAACAAACATATGGCAAACAAAAGAGAAAATAGAAGCATTCATTAGGCAACTAGGCAACAGCCGTATGTTGATACTAAGTTGAAAACAATTGCTTTTGAGATTTAACCGTGTTGTCCACCCTATGGATGAGTACTGCTTTACTGCATGACCATTCCACAGGATATACAGCAATTGTCCTGTTCAGGTACTCTTTCTAGATTTTGACTATCCTGAACAAAGCTGATGTGGACATTACGGTAGCATTATTTTGGTAGAGATACATTTGTGTTTAACAAAATAAGTATGTAAGTGTGATGTCACTGGGAATGCAGAGTAAGGACATCAAAAAGCCTCTCCTCAACAAAAGCAATGAGAACATCATCAAAATCAACTGTTTTAGAACTTTCAAGATTCACCGTAGATTTTAGTCTGTGGAGTATTGATTCAAAAACAAAAACAAAGTGGCAGAATGTCAGTAAGAACAGTGAGAGTTGTGGCATTTTAATTTTTTCTTAAACCATCCTCCTCTCCCCCAGCTTTGCAGTAGCCTTGAAAACCAACAGTTTCACAATCCACATAAAAAACAGCAGGCTAGTGGCCCCTGGAGAAAGCATAATGTGTTTGTCACTTTTCATCAAATTTTCAGGAAGTTGTTTTAATTTGACTTGTTCTCACAGTTTCTTGAAAACTCCTTGATAAGGTTTGGCTGTGTCCTCACCCAAATCTCATCTTGAACTGTAGTTCTCATAATCCCCACAAGTCGTGGGAAGGAGCCAGTGGGAAGTAATGGAATCATGGAGGAGTTGCCTCCATGCTGTTCTCATGATAGTAAGTTCTCAACAAGATGTAGTGGTTTTATCAGGGACTTTTCCCCTTTTGCTCAGCACTCCTTCTTTCTGCCACCCTAGTGAAAAATGACATGTTTTCTTCCCCTTCCACCATGATTGTAAGTTTCTTGAGACCTCCCAGCCCTGCAGAACTGTGAGTCAATTAAATCTCTTTTATCTATAAACTCCCCAGTCTCAGCCCGGTCTTTATAGCAGCATGAAAATGGACTGATACACCTCTGTTTGCAAGACTTACCTTTATTTGACCTGACACAGACCTTACTCAGTGCACGTAGATATGGGATGTTTGTTGGACATTTGTAGCAATTGTGAACGTAGCCTCTTCTTGAGGTGGTAGTAGCTATTGGGAAAACAGAAAACAAGCTGACCAAAAAGCTTAAAAGGAAGAGCTGTGGAGTGAGAGGTTCACAGGCAGGTTTCAAAAGTTCCAATACATTTCTGAGAATCTAGAAGTCCACATGCAAAGACCTGTGGAAGGCCTACACTCTCAGCTCTGGTTGAATTTAAGGATCTGTGCAAGCAGAAAGTAAACGCAAAGGCAGAGTCAAAACCACACATGGTCAAAACCACCATGTGAGTCCTGATGGGGTGATGAGACCCACTCAGTCAGAGAATCCTGGGATTCTTGGAAACTTTTGTTAAATGATGGACTTCTCACTAAGCCAACTGAGCAGAGACATTGTTAACAACAGACAACAAAGAGACCAGATGCTACCTAGTTGGCTGAGGATAGTCACTGAGCAAACAGCAACAATACACTCTAAGAGGGAACTTGTTTCTACAGTCGCTGCACTACATTATTTAATATGTATGTTTATAACAGCAGCAATAACAAAGTGACGATGCATGTGAACACAAAACAAGACAGTACAGCTCACACACCAGGAAAGAAGCAGTCAGTTGGAATTCTCCATGAGAACCCCCAGAGGCATTAGACTCACTAAACAAATAATTTAAATGAGCTGCTTTAAATATGCTTAGAGAACTAAATGAAACCACATGTAAATAACTGTAGAAAAGTATATGAACAATCTCACCAAACAGAGAACATCAGCAAAGACATAGAAGTCACACAAAAAGAACCAGACAGAAATGTTGGAGACAATACGTGAAACAGACAATTGTCTAGAGGAGCTCAACAGAAAATTTGAGATTACAAAAAAATTAGTGAACTTCAGCCAGGCACGGTGGCGCATGCCTGTAATCCCGGCACTTTGGGAGGCCGGGGCAGGTGGATCACCTGAGGTCAGGAGTTTGAAACCAGCCTGACCAACATGGTGAAACCGTTTCTACTAAAAATGCAAAAATTAGCTGGGCATGGTGGTGCATGCCTGTAATCCCAGCTACTTGGGAGCCTGAGGCAGGAGAATCACCTGAACTTGGGAGGCAGAGGTTGCAGTCAGCTGAGATCATGCCATTGCACTCCAGGCTGAACAGCAAGAGTGAAACTCTGTCTTGGAAAAAAAAATAATGAACTTCAGACAAGTTGATTGAGATTATTCAGTTTGAAGAACAGAAAGAAAAAATAATAAAGAAAAATAAGCAGAGCTTCAGCCACCTGTGAAACTCCATCAAATGAAACCACTTATGAACAATGAGAGTTCCAGAATGAGAGGAAAAAAGAGGAGGATAAATAAATACTTGTAGAAACAATAGCCACAAACCCCAAATTTGATTAAAAAAAATTATCTACATGTACAAGTAGCTCAACAATTCTGAGTAAGACAAACTCAATGTGATCCCCACCTTAACACACACCATAGTGAAATAGTTGAAAGCCAATGATAAGACATAATCTAGAAGGAACAAAAAGAGAAGTGAATCACTACATACAAAGGAGCCTCAATAAAGTTAATAGCTTATTTTTCATTGGAAATTATGACAGTCAGAAGGTGGTGGGATGACATATGCAAGGTGCTAAAAGAAAAAGACTGCTAAACAAAAATTTTGTCTATAAAAATGTTTCTCCATTAAGGAAAAGAAATTAAGACATTCCCAAACAAAAACAATAAGGACGGAAAGGACATTCAGCAATAACTCAAATTTACATGAATAAATAAAAAGCACTGGTAAAGTAACAACACAGGTTAATATCAAAGAATGTAAAAATGCAGATTTGTTTGTAGCTATTTTTTTCTATCTTGTTTAAAAAGAAACAGATGTAAAAATAATAATTATGCATCTGTGTTATTGGACACTTAATGTATAACCATATGATTTGCATGACAATAATAGAAAAATAAGGGGAGAATAGAATGGAACTGTATAGAAGCAAAGTTTCTGTTTACTACTGAAATTAAATAACAATCAAATAGTTCAGAATATTAGAAAGCAAGATGTTAATTGTAATGTTCAGGGAAACTACTGGAATAATTTTTTTAAAAGCGAAAAAAAAAACCCGTAAGAGAATTATATGTCATACCAAAAAAAGTGTTTAACACAAAATAAGGCAAGAATAAAGGAATAGAGGTTTAAAAAGGCATAAGACATAAAAGCAACAGAAAGATGGCAGATATTCATTTTACCTTTTGCCAAGAATCAAGAATGTGGTTGCTCTAAACTTTTGCCAACATTTTTATTTTAACCACTTGAATTTTTATCCATTTGTCTTTACATTTTAGCCATACTTATGGACATGTAATTGTGCCAGTTTTTATTTTCCTAATGATACATGATGTTGAGCCTTCCTTTTATGAAGTTACTGCTCATTGCTCATTGGTACTTCTTAATTTGTGGAGAGTCTGTTCAGTGTTTGCCCATTCTTTTCATAGGCTATTTGTCTTTTTTATTTTTGAGTTGTAGAATTTTTAAAACTTTCTAGATAAAAGTGTTTTGTCACATGTTCACAGTTCAAATAGCTTTTCCCAATGTATACTTTACCTGTTCTTTTTTATAACAGTAATACATAAATTTATAACAGTAATATATATGTGCACACACACACACGCGCACACACACACGTATCTACGTACGAAGGGTACATATATCTATGGACCAAACTGTACAAATCACTGGCTATCCCGGAATATTCATATCTAAAGTTTTACCCAGATAGCCCAGCTGTGGCTAAAATGAGTTGAGATTTTAAAGTATACCCTTAGAGACTAGTAAATCCAGTCTACTAAAATAAAAGAAAAATTAATAGTCATCAAAGGGTAAGAGCAGATCTAACAGTTTCATAATGCATTATTAATACCTAGGATATAATGCAATGTTTCTAGACAATTTTTGGTGACTAAAATTGTTAGCCTTAAGGACAAACAGTAAAATATTGTGCATACTCAAGCCAATTGATAAAGGTGAATCCAAAAATTACCCACTTTTTTTTTAAGTAAATACCTAAAAGCTTTTTTTCTGGTCGGTTACATTAGACATTCTAGGCGATAATTTAACTACCAGTAGTCTCTCTTTTTAAATATGATATAAAATGATAATATGTCATTTGATCAAGGGCATCACTGAGTCAATGAAACATGCACATTTGGAAACCACTGTCCCATCGACTGTTACTAGGAACATTACTACGTAGTTATAAAGTACCCACTGAACAAGTACTACAGCATAAATCCAGAGAACATAAATGAGAATCCCATCACAAATTACTATTTCTAAGATATTTGCATTTGGGAAAAGTGGCTTAATCTACTCATGTAATACTTTCCTTTCCCGTGAAAAAAGACAAACTTTTCCCCAAGATACAGCTCTAAGATATCAGACATTTATACACTGTTTTAAAAGACAAAAAATACACTAAAAATATTTTTTAGAATCAGGTAATAAGATGCTAGGTTTTAAAACAGATATTTTATAATTTTCTCCCTATTATTTCAATTGTATTGTATCTAATAATTAAACAGAACAAAACAAAATAAAACGATGTAAGATTCAAACTCCTTAAATCTAAAGCATAGGTGTTGGTGTCAAAATAAATATCCCTATTCAGTCAAATCTTAGCAAGGAAAAATGATCTCCGGCTCTAGAAAGTGATACATAAAATATTGTTAATGCTATGTAAATGACAAAAAACACCTTTTAAATGATGTGAATTAAATGTGAATATTCCGCTAAACTTTTGTAACTAAATGTTGTGCTGGTAAATTAATTTTCCCTCATTCATTGGGAAATTGTGTGACAATCAGGCACCTTTGTTTCTTAATAACCATTGCATCAGCAATCCCTAATTGTGTATAGAACTACCGAAAATATCCAAAAGAATTACAAAACACCTTTTTCAGTACCTTGTTTCTCTTCTCTTCATTTCTGTGATTTGAAATTATAACACCTCAAAATAAAATGAACTAAAGAGAGCATTTTACTCATTTGGTGAAAGAAACTGCAGTGTTCATTTCCAACTAAAGCAGCCTGAGCATGAAGAGACACGTCCAGTGGATAATTTAAAGCAAGATTAACCAGGGGAAAAAACAAAAGGCATAATGATACCTGATTTGTGTTACTCCTTCCTGACTCATTCTTTACAGGTAAGCATAAATTTTGTGCATAGATGGAAAACTACTTCTTTTAAAAACAAAATTCCTAATCAAAGCCAGAGGAATGGCAAGAAAATGTTTTGGCTCTATTCCACTCTATGGCAAAAGTCTAACTTTTTCACAGCTGCCATCAAAAAAATTTATATCCCAGGGAGATTTTAACATAATGTGTTGCATTTGGGTTATCTTAGCAGGATGAAGATTATGGCTCTCTTTTATGCTTATTGACAGCTATCCTACTCGATTTTAGTTTTAGTGATATCTTGACTCCTGCTATTTGCTTTTATAAGGTCCACAGGATCCTAAATGTTTAAACACTTTATATTTTTAAAGAAAAATTCAAGAAGAAGCAAACTATATATCAGTAAGGGAAAACAAGACATAAATTTAGCAGTAGAGTTAAGAAAAAAGAGAAAATGGTCGTGTAACCGGCAGCTTCTTTTAATTGGACCTTCCCACAGTGGCATCATTACTATTTGATTTGTAGGAACTGTAGATTCCATTACTAGCATGTTCCTTAATATTTTTAAGTCATGATATTTTAAAGTCAAATGTATTTTTTCCTTTGTTTTTTATTGAACCCATATATAACATATAAAGCATAAATTAAACCAAAAAGAGAGTATCAGAACATTAATTTTCAAGATAAATGAGTTATCTCTATAATTTTTCACTCTATAAAACCAGACTGTACTAGATTATTAACAAATATAAATAAATACAACCATCAATTGATTTTGCTTCAAGAATGAAGTGAAATTCATTAACCATTTCACTCTAATTCCTTCTGATACGTAACTTGAAATTTAGTAAAAGATAAGATGAAAGGGACAAGAAAATGTTATTAAGAGCAAGAATGTCCCTCTCAAAACTAGCATCTTTCCCCTATTGGTGGGGGAGCAAAGAAGAATGTGACTGAATAAGCAGTTTACGAGCTGTTTTCCCCTCCTGCTCTGTTTCCCTTCTGCCTCTCCCTTTCCCTCCCTCCCCTCTCTTTCCTTAAGGTTTCTCTGAGCCACAGGCAGCAGCACTCAGACTCCTTCAGACTCCTTATTCTGGCATTATTATGTGTATGGTCACAGATTTTCATTTCCATCAACCTAGGAGGAAAACACTATTTTTCCTACCTTCACAGGCAAACAAACTGGGTGGAGAGTTATGAAGCCATCGGCAATAGGTCCTGCGGCTGTCAGGTGACAGAGTGGAAGTTTGGCTCAGATGGTGGCTCTGGTGTCTAGACATTTTGGTTTTTAAGATATGGAGTTGCCTAGTCTCAAATGTGGCTTAAGAAATCCTCCCACTTGGCCTCCCAAGTAGCTGGCACTACAGACACGCAGTTCCTGGCTAAGACTCCAAAACCTGTGTTGAGTCTCTCCCAGTGGCTTGGTGCTCATCAGACCGTACAGCCATCGCAGAGGACAGCGGGTGGTCGCCCCTGGTTTAGAAAACCCTCACTTAAGCGAGACTGTTTCTACACGTCAGGTAGGAGCCAGAGTCTGAGAGAAGCATCTCAGGAGGACCCCCAAGTCAAGAAGAAGAGAACAGAAAAAGAGAGAAGTTTCAAAAACTTGGGGCGATGAGAAGATTTGGGGATTGATCTCGGAAAAGAGCTGCTGGAATTGAGAGGCATGTTATTGTTTCCATTTAGAAGGAGATATTGAGCTTGACAGTGTTCAAACAATTTACTGAGAACAAGGAAGAAAGTGTCTTGCAAAAGCAGCGAGAGTCTATCTATCTTTTCCTTCTCCTGACCTTGTCAGTTTCACTCACTGGTCCTCTCTGGCAGTCAGAGCCACTTGAGCCGCACTTGGGCTGCAGTTAGAATTCACCTTGCAGGAGGCTGGCAAATGTTTTGGTGGATGGAAACTGAGAAAAAAACTCATCAGTCTTCATTTCTGATGCTAAACTGATGTTTTAATGTTGTCTTTAAAACAAAAGAAATGAAAGAAAACAAAAACTGCAATGTTTGTAAAATTGTTTTTAATTTTCAAATGAAGTCTTAGAAACCTTAAATGAGTGCAATTCTCATTCACTGTCAGCATTGTTCATATGGATTCAATGTGTATGTATGTATGCATGTATGTATCCATCTGTCTGTAATCTATCCATCCATCTGCTTATTCAGCCATTCATCCGTCCATCTGTCTATCAGTGATCTATCATCTCTTTATCCACCCACCCATCTGTCATCCTTTCATCTGTCCATAGGTCTACCTACCTCTCATTTATCTATCATCTACATATATATCCATCCATCCAACCATCCATCCATGCATCTGTTCATCTATGTATCTGGTGGTCTGTCCATCATCCATCTGTTCATCTATGAATCTGTTCATTTATTATCTATCTGTCTATCTATCTATCTATCTATCTATCTATCTATCTATCTCTGTTCATCCATCCATGCATCCCTCTATCCATCCATTCATCTCTCTATCTAACCATCCAACCATCCATCCAACCATCCATCCATCCATCCATCCATCCATCCATCCGTCTGTCCATCCATCCATCCATCCATCCATCCATCCATCCATCCATCCGTCTGCCCATCCATCCATCCATCCATCCATCCATCTGTCCGTCCATCCATCCGTCCATCCATCCATCCATCCATCCATCCATCCATCCGTCTGTCCATC
The DNA here is from genome assembly GCF_047675955.1 of Chlorocebus sabaeus. Lineage (NCBI taxonomy): Eukaryota > Metazoa > Chordata > Mammalia > Primates > Cercopithecidae > Chlorocebus > Chlorocebus sabaeus. Next base: position 2,704,336 of record NC_132912.1, read on the forward strand.
CATCCATCCATGCGTCTGCTCATCTATCTGTCTGTCCCCCACGTCTATCCAGCCTACTCATCCTCTATCCATGCATATGTTCATCTGTTTATCTCTCTGTCCGCTATCTATGCATCCATTCATCTATTCATCTATCTTTCCATCTTTCAAATTCTCCTTTAAACCTATGTTAACCTTATTCATCCCTTATTAATTAGGGATTTGAACAAAACTTTTGAAGTGCATTCATTGTTTGTTTGCATGAGAGCAATGATTTATAATTTTAGAAAATTATACTTTACCAGGGAGGAATTAATGTGTCCCATGCCCCCTTCTCTCCTCATTCACCTCTGCAAAGGTGAGGGTGATACTCACCCATCCCCTTTTTGTGCTTGGTTCATAAACTCAAACCTTTCTGTTGCAGCCGCTGGGTTTCTACTGGGCTTCAGATATACTCCCTGGCCACAGTTGGCCATTCTTCCTAAACTACACAGGGATGGGAAGGTTTCTGTGGGCCCAAACCCCAGTGCAGTCTTCCAGATGCTCTGGATATTCCTCCATCCTCTGCTTCCCAGAAGGCAGGAAGGAGTCTGGGTTTTTCTAATCTGCTTTCCCTTAAGCTAAACCAAGACATGAGGCAAGAGGAGTCTCTATTCACTGACCTTGAAACTGCCAAGCCTTTCTACAGGATGGTGCAAAAGTAATTGTGGAACCGTAGTTACTTTTGTGCCAATCTTCCTCACCACTGTCTCCCACACGGCTTCACCCCAAGGTGCTGTGATGCTGGAGCCCTTCTCCGACGCCCAGGCATCACCTGGATTCACGTTACACCCCCGCGTCTCCCTCCTGCCTGCTGTTAGACTCCTCGTGCTTTGGGAGGGGACACACCTTCCTTCTTCTCAGAGTGTCCTCAGCTCAGTGGAGGACGGCTACATCTACACTCTGCATTCTCTCTGGGTATTACTGTTCATATTCTTAGCTAAGCTACTTTAAAATTGAAGACGTAAAATTCCTTCTCAACAAAGCCTAGTCCTAGAAACCGAAAGTGCTTTGACTTACAAATGATTGCTCAGCATTAGTATTTTTTAATGTCTAATTAGAGCTCAAAAATCAAGAGGTTAATATTTATTAGGTTCCTCTGTGTTCTCTTTAACCGAAGGCAACGAAGTTTAGGTTTCTACTGTAGATGGAAGATAGAAGAGGATGCAGGATTTAAAATATTTTAAAAAGTAAACATATGTAGGGTGTGTTTCCAAAACACTATCCCACAAAAATGCACAAGGTGGGAAACGTCCCATGCTCCCGCACCTGCTTCTGTGTCCACCGCCTCACTCACTTGTACTAAAAGGGGTAGAAACTCGCTGCTTCTCTGAGATAATGAGAGTGTCCTAGATCCAGCCACTTTCCTCCAACCTTCAAGGACTTTGTTCTGAGTGATTCCGTTTCCTGTACTGTTCTTCTCTTTATTACATCAGTTCTATTTGTACACTCATGCTTGAAAATATCTTTTTCAAAACTTCCAAAACACAGAAGTACACACACATCCCTGCTATCTCTCCCCTCCTCTCAGACACCGGCAGTTCTATTTTTCTAGGTAGATAAGCTCAGAGCCTTCACCTTGTCCCCTTCTTTCCCTAGCCTTCTGGATATTCAGTCTATCAGGATATCTCATGGGATCACATCTCACTTCTCCTTGTGCCACTTCCTCGCTCTGAGCCACCACCATCAACCCAGCTGCTTCCTCAGCTCACCAGCTGGCTTCCCACCAGCTGCTTTTGCTCCTCTCTGTAGTCTCCTCTCAAAACAGCAGTCAGAAGAATCCTGTAAAACCCTAGGCTTGATCCTGTCTGCACAAACTTCCCAATGGGCTTCCATCCCACTCAAAGTACAGGCCAACCCCCGCACCAGGACCCACAACACCTGCAGGTATCTGAGCCCCATCTCCTCTACGCAATCATCCACTACTGCTCTTGTCTCTGTTCTCAACACTCAGACACCATTTCCCTCCTGTTGCTCTTCACTTTGGCCTCCTGTGCGCTGCACCAATGAAAATTTCAAGCTTTCCACCAGGCCATAGCAGAGCTGACTCCTTTGGCGACGGCTGTCTGAACTCTCACGTTGCCTAACTTACCTGCCACCCTGTGGAACATGCCAACCTCCCTCACCCAGCGTTCAGGTTCTGGCATGCTTTCCCTGCCTGAGCCCTCATCCCTGTCGCTTCCCGCTGCCTCACCCACCATCGGTTTCACTGGTTTCCCTTCCTTACCATTTACCTCTTCAGACAATGCAAGCTTAATGTGTTCAGGGAAAGCATATTTGAGTCTCCTGAATTTAGAATATTTTGCTTATTATTTTAGAACAAGGTCCCATATTCACTGAAATAATGTTTGCATTATTGATAATTTTAATAAAGATAAAAAGTCTTATCTAAATGAATAAATAAATAAGCTTCACTATAGCACTATAAAGTCGATCAAAAATAATGCTAGTTTGTCTTCTCTATGAAAGACATCATCTTCAATGAGATGTTAACTGGAAAATACATCTTTGACTCACATTTTAGATATACATGCCCTACATTATATATTTGTTAATATTTATTCTTAAGTCCACATTTTCTACAAATGAATTCTTTAGATTTTATTGTAATTGAAATATGTTTAAATATATGTTTATATTTGTGCATTTAATTCACCATGTAGCTGTAATATGAAGACGAGAAAAATCAACTCTTGAAAAATCTCGTTTCAAGGTAATATACCTACCCAAGACAACGATGCTCAGGTTTAAAACAATTAAAGGGATTTATCCCAATGGCTGACAATGCAGCTTCAAGCTAACACTTAAGGAGCATGACAGCAGCTGCGAAATCCCGGAATTTCTCTCTTCTCCTCTATGACACCTTGATAAGGCAATTATAGCATAATTACCTTAACAAGTGGCATTACAGGAAATTATTGTCATTCTCCTGTTAAAATAACACATAATCATCAGCAAGTGAATTCTAGAATCCCCAATCAGCATCTCATTACCTGCCGTCGGCTCTGAAATGAGCACAATTGGTGGGCAAAATCTCACAAGGTATTTGAAGGGAAAAAAACATGAAAAAGGACTGTTTGAAAAATTGACAGGAATGCAACCAACTTAACCCCCAATGATCAAATTTGCAGTTAGTCATCAACATTTACTGGTAGTTAGAAACCTCTGCAAACCTGACATCATCTTTGTTTTCCATAAATATGTTTGCTTCCCTTTCCTGCCATCTTGATTCTTTCCAAGACAGTGACATTCTTCTACAAAGCAGCAAATTGTGAAACTATATCCCATAAATGACAACATTCTCAATCGCATGTCACTCCAGTAAAAACATTTATTTAAGCCATTCACTTCTTGATACAATAATTTACTTCCAAGTGCAGTTCTGTTTTAACAACAGCAGACACTGTTTGGAAATAAATCTGTATAAATCTTTTCTTGTCCCTTAAGGTCTAACTTTTCATCCAGGATCTTGAAGCAGTGTGACTGAAAGAAAGGCACAAAGCGCCACCACGAGAAGAGTCAAAGTTTCTTTAAGGTCAACAAATATGGGACATTATGACGATGGCCGCACATAGCAGCAGACACCCACTGTGCTCTTGGAGGGAGGGTTAGCTGCATTGGTCCTCCACATTTCCCAAGAAGAACAGTCTTTTTGACAATATTGGGATTTTATATTTTTTTATTTTCATTGGTTTTTGGGAAATAGGTGATGTTTGTTTACATAAGTAAATTATTTAGTGGTGATTTATAAAATTTTGGTGCACTCATCTCCTGAGCAATATACACTGATTCCAATCTGTAGTCTTTTATCCCTCACCCGCTTCCCATCCTTTCCCCCAGAGTTCCCAAAGTCTGTTGTGTCATTCTGATGCCTTTGCATCCTCATAGCTTACCTTCGACTTATGAGTGAGAACATGCAAAGTTTGGTTTTCCATTCCCGAGTCACTTCACTTAGAATGGTAGTCTCCAGTCTTATCTAGGTTGCTGCAAATTCCATTAAGCTGTTCCTTTTTATGGGTGAGTAGTATTCCATCATATGTATCACAGTTTCTTTATCCGCTCATTGATTGATGAGCGTTTGGGTTGGTTCCACATTTTTGCAATTGCAAATTGTGCCACTATAAACATGCATATTCAAGTATCTTTTTTGTATAATAACTTATTTTCCTCTGGGTAGATACCCAGTAGTGGGATTGCTGGATCAAATGGTAGTTCTACTTTTTGTTCTTTAAGAAATCTCCACACCGTTGTCCCTAGTGGTTGTACTAGTTTACATTCCCACCAGCAGCGTAGAAGTGTTCCCTGTTCACCACATCCACACCAACACCTATTATTATTTGATTTTTTTGATTATGGCCATTCTTGCAGGAGTAAGTAGAAGTGTTCCCTGTTCACCACATCCACGCCAACGTCTATTATTGTCTGATTTTTTTTATTATGGCCATTCTTTCAGGAGTAAGGTGGTATCACATTGTGGTTTTAATTTGCTTTTCTCAATAGCAAGGTTTTTCACATACTGCTGGCTGCCCTCTCGCCTGGCTGTCCAAATGACTTTGATGGTGAACTTGCCAGGAGGTAATAGGAAAATGCCCAGCACAGTAACCCCAGCGGGCCCCTGAGCATTTACCACAGGACAACATAAAGTTAATGTTTGCCTTTCCTCCTCCGTATTTCACAATCTATGCCTGAAACCTGCCTGAGTTTAACTTTTCCAAAGAATGTGAACAAAATAATTACTTGAACCTCTTACTCCATGTGATGAGAAGAAGAAATAAATGCCACAAAATACAGGAAAAAAAGACACTCAACCATAATAAGTCATTCTCTTCACTGTCTGTTAGTTTCTTGCAGGTCAGCTATGATTTTTTTTTAATAAGAATAAAAGCGATTTTTAAGATCATATTTTAAATAAGCCTCCTCCCCTTCTTTTAACAGAGTTTTCAGGTTTTCCTCATTCATTTAAATGAGCAAAGCATTTGAGAGCCTGGCGGCTATGCAAAGAGGCTGTCTGTGGCCACCATGGTAAAGAAGAGTAGGTGCATTTCTGTGAGTTACCATCGTAAGTAATAAGAACAGGAAATGATGGTAGAATGCTTAGTTTGATGAACTGACATAGCAGTTTCTAAAATGCCACACGATATAGAGAAATTATGGTACCTAGCCTGAAGACCTTAACCAGGGAGATGGATGGATGCCACGTCTCGTTCTTTCTGGTATTTCTAAAACATGGTTCTATTGATGCTATTTCAGTATTTCATAGATGGAAACATTTAAATGAAATTTCAAAGAACACAAAAAGAGACAAATACACTCCCTAAACCTATGTCCCATTTATACAAACATCATTGCTAAGATCAGAAGGTATAGGTTAAAGAACTCGAATGTACTTGATGAGTGAGGAGCATGAAGCCAGTCTGGGACACCAGGGAACTCCCCTGCCTTCGTGCTACTGCTCAGAACTTTTTAAAATTGCGCTGCCTCTGGGTAAAGTCTTGGCTGCCATCTCCCAGCTGGTGGACTAGTTCAGCCAGATCGATTAGGTCACATGTCCAAAAAGCAATGAGCTAGGTCAGAAAGTTTACTCTATAGACATGGTCCATAAAATTAACTATAGGAGCATGATTTAAAATCACAGCAGTACCATGCAGTTGACAAGATTCAGCACAAGAGTTAGACTGTGAAATAAGTCAATTATTTCCTCTGGATTTTGGATATAATGAGTACACCTCTGGGAGAATATTCTTTTCACTTCATTTGCTTGCACCAAAAATTAGAATGAACGGATATTCGGTACTAGTTAGTACAGTCAGGAATATTGTCTGTACATTTGAAATGTGATTTCTAGTGAAATAATTGCCCTTTCTTTTTTTTTATGATTGTCTTTTTTTTCTTGTTCTGATTTCATCTTTATCTTATTGCATCATCACACTCTGTAATCCAGTATCTCTCCGTCCATCTCTTCTTTGTCTATTCATCCACTAAACATCTGACATAGTTTGGATATTTGTCCCTATCAAGATCTCATGTTGAATTGTAATCCCCAGTGCTGGATGTGGGCCTGGTGGGGGGTGTTTGGATCATGAGGGAGTTTCCATCATGGCGTGGCACTATCCTTGCAACAGTGAGTGAGTTCTCTGAATATGTGGTTGTTTAAAAGTGTGTGGCACCTCTCCCCTACCTCCCATGCTCCTTCCCTGTCCATGTAACCTGCCTGTTCCCCCTTCGCCCTCTGCCATGATTGGAAGCTTCCTGGGGCCTCCCCAAAGCCCAGCAAATGCCCAGTGCTCCACTTCCTGTAAAGCCTGCAGAACAGTGAGCCACTTAAAACTATTTCCTGAATCAATTACCTAGTCTTCAGTATTTATATATAGCAGTGCAAGAAGGTCTAATACATCCATCAATTTTGTTAAGTTTCTACATTAACTGATGCATTCTTAATAGTAAGGGGAACAAAGGCAACTTGGTAGGACACGAGTACAAATAAATAACAACAAAGGCCTTGAGTTAAAAGGACAAACTAAGTTTTGAGAATGATAATAAACCAACATTTTAGAATTTTACTGTCTGGACAAATAGTACTTTTATTTTTATTTTTTTCTCTGTGGTTATACTCATTTCTCCTTTATTCACTAAGTTTTGACAGAAATGGAAACACAAAGAATTCAAAAGTTATGTAAGTTAGAGTGGATGCAGCTTAGAGCATCGTTAGCTTTGGGTAAGTTCTGATTGAGAAAATAGGTGAATCATGGTTTCTTTTAACAGTATGGGAAAACACAAGCACAGAGCAAGGTGTATGGAGAAGATATGTGGTATTGTGCAAGCTGCTTAATCTAAAGAGCCTGTGGGACTCTCAAGAAAATAGATCAAGCCAACTGTGTAAGTGTCTTAGGCTCCATGGAAAGCTTTGGGCTGAAGATGCTAATTTGGAAATAATATATACAGAAACAGCAGGTGGAGTTACAGGCATGGAAAGCGTTTCTGGGAAGAATGGGAACAGAAGACGACCAAAGGTAGACTTAGTCAAGAATGTTTAAAGGGTAAGAACAGGCAGAGAATTCCATAAGTGCCACCCGCAGGTCACTAACAACTAGCACAAAAGGGTATGTATTGGGTTTAGCAACCAGGACACGGGGATGATAACAATGTGGGCCTGGGATTATGGTCCTGAAAGAAGAAATATGGAGTGGGAGTGGGATTTAGGGAGTGAGAGACTTATTAGGTACCCCATGGATCTGAATGTCTTACTCTGAAACACTTCTTTAGAAACACAGTTCCTCTGACTGAAAAAGTATCTACACTCATTGCAAGCTGTTATAGGAAGCATAGAAAAGAAAAAGAAAACAAAAATTATTATCACAAGGGTATTTCCTGCCTATAATTGAAACTTAGGATTTGTGGGATAAATAGATGTTCTATTTCACAAAATAGGATCATCATCTGCTAGTATTTTTGGAACCTTCTTCAACAATTTAGCAACGACATATAATGGTCTCCCATGTTACACAGTGTTCATTTGTTTCCTCATTTTGCTTCTTTAGTACTCTGGGGCTCTTGTAGGGAGGAACAGGACAGGAGAAAAACTCACTTATGTACTTCGCATGTTAGAATGAATATTAGAGTAACTTTGGAGAAAACAAGTTTTGCTGCTGAAATTTAGAACTATTTTTCAGAAGTATTTTGAGAGCAGATACTAAATCCTCTTTTATGGGACAATTTGATAAATTTACACTTTTTCTAAAGTCTTGTGGTTTTTCTTTCCTTACTATGCATTTTCATTTTATAAATAACACTTCATGAAGCATGCTTGCAAACATAATCTTGAATATGCTGCAGAATTTGGTTAGTTGTTCCTTTACTTAGTGATTTCCTATCTGTTTGTGTAATTAAACAGTGTTGTATTTTTCTGTGTAATATTTTGAGAGCTTGTGACAACAGTACTAACCCAGTTGACCAAAATAATTTGAAATCCCTTCTTTTATCAATGATCAGTTGCAGTTTGTATCATATTAAAAGTACAATTCCTTAGAAAAATTGGAAAATATAATTTGTTGTATTAACATAAAAAGTGATTCAAATACAAAGCCATAAAGAGAAGTAATTATTGAAATTTTAAAAATTATTTCCTGGTTTATAGTTTTTCAGATCTTCTACATTTTGAGATATGTTCACCATTTGTAGGTTTTCTGTAAAGAAGCATACCTTTTACAGAAATTATGCTTATGGGCGTAGAGCAAGGCAGTTTATTCTTGTAAATATCCTCTTTTGAAATTGTCTTTCTTTCCCAGTTTATGAACAAGTTTATGGACAATATGAAAAAATTCAACTCAGTTTATCAATGCCATGTGTCATGATGGTTGAGAGAGGTAGTATGTTGTATTGCTTATGATCACAGACTCAGAGCTACACTCCTTGGGTCCAAGGACAAGCTACATCTCCTTGGTCAAGTTCTCCAAACTTCTTAAGCCTCAGTTTCCTCATCTGTAACATGGCAATAACAGCAATGTGAGGCTGGGACTGTGGTGAGGACTCAATGTGTTAATGCACTCAGTTGCTTAGAGCAGTGCCTGAAGCATGTTCAGCTTCCGATACATGTGAATCTGTGAATCCTCATTGCTATCAAAATGGCATTGACAAAATTGAGGTCAATATGCTTTCTTTGCCAAATATGGGCACGAATATTTCATCTACTTTGTATATGCAGGCAAGCATGGACTTCTTTCAAAATGGAGATTTTTGAAGGCAATTTAAAAAATTGCAATAGATAATTTTAAAATAATAGCAATGAATAACGTGATCTCTTGAATGACTCTATTGAAAGTTGTAGCCCAAATTTGTATGTATGCATCGTTTCATACTTACTTCATATTTATCTGATTAAATTTGTATGTATGCATCATTTCAGACTTACTTCATATTTACCTGATTAAATTGTATGTATGCATTGTTTCATACTTACTTCATATTTATCTGATTATATTATAGGCTATTTCCTGTGCTTTCAAAGCCCCTGAACAATTTCTATATAGTTATAAATCCAACGGCCAGATTCTTTCTTAAATTGCCATAGATATTGAGGAGATCCCTCCCCTTTCTGTCTGAAGAGATGATTTCTTGGTGACTGCAACTTTATTCTTGTCAAAACATTTGTATTTAAAGGGACAACTGCCCCGTATAATACCAGACAAAGCAAATCATTGCTTTCTAAACGTACAAGTCATGCTTTCATGGTTACTGGATCCCACTGCAGATGGAAGGTTGAGAAACGTGAAAAAGGAAAACACAAACCCGGATACGAAGGGTGATACTGAGCTCTCATGATGAGAAGCAGCTTGCAAGACTTCCGGGGCTCAGCACCTGCTGCAGGAACCCAGGCTGCAACAAAAAGAGCAAAGTCAACTCCATCTGACATCTCTCCATCCATCATTCCAAATGGCACACCCAGCAGAAGAAGGAAAAACCTAAGTCAAGTTCAAAAATGTTTGAACAGTAAGAACCTGCCTAACAGATTTGCCATAGGATAGGAGGACTTGACTTGGATCCCAAATGGCAGTGGAGGTAATGGCATGCAAGGACCTCGTGGAGGTTCAGTGAGTCTCTTCTGCAGATTCATGTGGTACATAAATAAACAGGCATAAGGAACATTTCCACAGAGACTGTGTTTCTTAGGAAGAGGAAGAGCATGACAATGCTTGAAAGCCAAACTCTCAAAGAGAACTATTATCAGGGAAAAAACATATGCATATATATGTGTCCATTCAAGTCCATGGAGGGGTAGGGAAAAAGATTATTTGAAAATAGGCAGAACAAACAAACAACAAACAAAATCTTGTTTCTGATCCCTACACAACATGCTTTACTTCTAATATTACAGAAGTGAATCATAGAGGATCCTGACAACTAAACCTTATTTACTATTTTGGAATAAGTCCTTTTTCATGTGTCCCTAGAGGGGGTTGTCTTACGTTCTTTCTTTCTCTTTTCTTTCTTTCTTTCTTTCTTTCTTTCTTTCTTTCTTTCTTTCTTTCTTTCTTTCTTTCTTTCTTTCTTTCTTTCTTTCTTTCCTTTCTCTCTCTCTCCTTTCTTCCTTCCTTCATTCTTTCCCCCTTCCTTCTTTTCTTTCTTTCTTTCTTTCCTTCTTTCTTCTTTCTTTCTTTCCTTTCTCTCTCTCTCCTTTCTTCCTTCCTTCTTTCACCCTTCCTTCTTCTCTCTCTCTTTCTTTCTTTCTTTTCTTTCTTTTTTTCTTTCTTTCTTTCTCTCTCCTTCCTTCCTCCTTCTTTCTTTCTTTCTTTTTATTTCTTTCTTTCTTCTTTCTTTCTATCTTTCCTTTTTTCTTTTTCTTTCTTTCTCTCTTTTTTTTTTTTTTTTGAGACAGAGTCTCACTCTGATGCCCAGGTTGGATGCTGTGGTGCAATCTGGGCTCACCACAACCTCCACCTCCTGGGATCAGGTGATTCTCCTGCCTCAGCCTCTCGAGTAGCTGGGACTACAGGCATGTGGTACCACACCCGGCTAATTTTTGTATTTTTATTGGAGATGGGGTTTCACCATGTTGGCCAGGCTGGTCTCGAACTCCTGACAACTGGTGATGCACCTGCCTTGGCCTCCCGGGGATTGTCTTTCTTTAGCAGCCTGAGCAAGGTGTGGATGGCCACGGCTTCTAAATATCTAAATAATTGTCACTGCTAGAGATTAGGACCTTGGCCACAGAGATGGATGAAGATTCAGCCTGTTATTCTGGATGAACTGGGAATTGATTAAATTAATTATCTGAAAAGACTCACAAAGTCCAATAAACACTTTCATATTAAACAGTTTGGAGAACGTTGTTTTATGATTAAGTCCCACTGAGGCAGCATCTTCCGAATGTGTGTGACACCCTCATCCAGCTAGAGGAAAGAAGAGTCAGGCCGATAAAACAAGCTGTTTGTTTTGTGACTTGACTTACTGGTATAAAATGGTTAATTTAATTCGTGCAAGCATGAATAACAAAGAATTTAGAGGTTCATTGTTCAATCTCTAAACATGTGCACTAACATTGCCCAACCCTCTATTTTCAACCAGAGCAGCTGGTACCTGAATTCCACACCCACAGGGAGATTGTCTGGTGTGATGCCTCAGATCACCTCTATCTTGACTTCTTCCTGGTCAGGGAAGGTGGACTCATCCATTCATGATTTGAGAGGAGGAAGTGAGCACAGCCTCGCTCTGTGCTTTCTGCCCCCCACAGTTACAGGGAGTATTTCGTTCTGTTTCACTTTTAGTAAAGTTGGAGGCACAGCCTTACCCAATGCAATTATTCTGCCCACACGAAGATTTTTATTAGTTCCCATATTATTAGCAAAGGTGTAAATAATTATATGGTAAATATTGGCTCATCAGGGATAACAATGCACTAATAAAGTGCTTTAAGGATTCCTATTTCTTTTCAAAATGCCCATATTATGGAAACAACTTCAGAAATTCTGAATTACAGTCTTCGATATGCCACTTAACAAGTTTGGAGAGACCTACAGATTTCTAGTGCTGCCTGAGACTGGTGAACACATCGTCCTCATTCTCAAGTGCGGAGCGAATCACAGAGGAGAGAGTCTGCATTGCTTCCTGCGCCCCCGCGTCCCCTGTGGCGTGGGCGATTGCCTGGTCTCCACTTGCCTCTCTTGGGTCTTCTTCAGTTTGTTCCAAACTGAGTTGAGTAAGAAGATGCTAAGTGTTCAAGATCCTACAACTGACACCACATGCACTAGGGATGCATATTCAAATTCTTTTTCAAATTTAATTCCAGCCATAGAGGTGTTTTATTGTAAAAGTACTACCTCCCTTGTTAAAATAAAATGATTATCTTATGTGAGAAGTGAGCAAAGCCTTTCAGTTATTTCCAGGAAATGTTCTTGCCTTTCCAGTTCTTCACATTTTGAATCTCTCTTCACTAATTATATGCAAAAATCATCTCTTTTTTCTGTTTTCATTATTTTATATGAAAAAAAGCTCTCCAACTCAAAGCAAAACTCATGCAAAATTAACAAATAAAAATTCACAAAAAGCAAAGATAAAATAATTGCCATGATGCATACATTTAGTCCTACAAAAAATATGCTTTGATCTTAAGGAGTATTATGCTTTTCTGGGCACATTGGTGAGTTTCTTTTCCTTCCACACTACCTCTACTCATACTTGAAAACATCTTACTTCCTACTGTCAAACCAGTCTCCTGAATATTTGAGACCTTTTTTGTGGAAAAAAAATAAAAGTGCCCATATGCACTTTGACTTCTCCTTCCTGTTGAAGAAATACTCTTAACAGCAGCCACATCCCAGAAATAGCAACGAATACTAAGAACTAACCCTTGGAATAAGCTTGCACAGTCACTGAGAAATACATAAAATTCATGTATTTTGCACAGAAGAGTGAAAGGAAAGGAGATATTCCTTCAACTGTGGAAACAACAGCGCCTCCCACACCGCCCCTTAGAGACCTTCACTCATAACCTCTCCACTCTCCACACGTGGACATCTGGGCCCACCGCAGGCAGTTATAAAGAATTCTCTCTGAGGCATCCCTTATTAATGGACATTAACGCTGACAATGTCCTCCCTAGACATTCATTCTCAGTGGCTTTGCTGGAGGGAAACCCCATCCAAACCCCTTCTGAAAGGTCCTGAAGATTGGGCGTATTTTAAAATTTGTAAGATTTCCTAAAAATTCAAAAACAATATTTTGGGCTTTAAAAAAATTAAATAGAGTATTCATTGGAAGAGAAGCAGACATGCTACATGTAGGCAGGATTTGGGAGAATAGTGGACTCTGTTCTGCTCCGAGGTAGGTTGCCTGGTTAAGTCTCCTCTCCCACAGCGGCCCTGCGACCTCGACAGTCACCGTCGGAGGCAGAACAGGACAGCTGACTGCACAGGCCAAAGGACCCCCACACTTAGTGCTGAGGGCCAGGGACTCCTGCTGTGCCGGGGACTGGCATCGTGGGCACCTGAGCTACATGTTTCCTAGGGACCGCCTGCAGAGTCTCGGTGGTGCAGCTTGAACTTGCCAGAAAATTAACCCTCTGGGGAGAGAACTTGAGCATGGGGGAGAGAAGACGCTTACGAATAAACTACTTCCCTTCGCCTCCCCAGATGGACTTCCTGAAGTTCACAGTTCATACGACCCTCTGCATGTGCCCCCTTCAGACCGAGCTGTGCTTGTCACAAAGCCCTGGCCAGCCAGAGAACGCACCTTTCTATCTGCTCCCCCCACTTTCTGCTCTCTCCTCCGTTGTTTCCTTCTCTGAGTTTCTGGGTTTGCACTCCCCATTAGAGCATTAGTATGGTAAGTTTTTGCTCCCAACTCTGTTTTATAGAGAATCCAACTTGAGATAGTCAGATTTTTTAAAGTTTTATTCTTAAGAAAAAATAGTCTTCTGAAAAATTATATAAATTTCTCCAAACTTGTTAAGTGGCACATTGAAGACTGTAATTCAGAATTTCTGAAGTTGTTTCCATAATATGGGCATTTTGAAAAGAAATATGAATCATTAAAGCACTTTATTAGTGCATTGTTATTCCTGATGAGCCAATATTTACCATATAATTATTTACACCTTTGCTAATAATATGGGAACTAATAAAAATCTTTGTGTGGGCAGAATAATTGCATTGGGTCACCTTGAGTGTTATGTTACTAGGTGGCCTCCAGCAGGTGTTCATTTCATCTGATGTGTATCATTTCTACTGATGTCAGTTACATTTCATCGAAGCATAGTAATTATGTTACATAGCAAAGTAAATTCTGCAGAATGTTATAAAATGATAATCATAGGCTTGGTGAACATACAAATAAGATACTAGTCCTCTGTATTCATGGTGTAATAAATAAATATCTTGAGACTATTCTATACAAGAAATAGAACTAAAATACTGGCAAATATTAAACATATGATGCATAAAAATAGAAAAATATTTTATTATATTGTTAACTTAAAGATTAAGTTTTCTATTTATCAACACAATATCATTCGATTTTATCATTTACTTATCCATAATGTACATAAGAAATGTTTTTCTTAGGCTTGGTTTAAAATGATCAACTATGATTGTGCATGAACTTTTAATTCTCATCCTTCTTTTGTCAACTGTCATATATTTCTGGGAGCAAACAATTAGGAAATAGTTTAGCAAAATAAAACCTGCTGTTGATGGAACACTTCACATTATTATATTTAAGGTTATTATATTTAAGATTTAATTTTTGTGATTTTATTGCCAGGAATATTTGTTCATACTAATACAGAAGATTTTTCTTTCATACATACACAATCAGTTTTTCATTGTATTGTTTTAAAGTGAGTTGTTTTTTAATGCCTCATGTTTTGGCAGTATAGTGAAATAGAAAAAGAAGATGACCATATAAAACATCATCCAAAATTTTTAAGTATGATCTTTATTTAGAAAACCAAGAATCCCATGAAAAATAGAACTGTATTACATTGTTCAACAGAAAACAGGTAATAGGTCATCATATTAGTGAGCACACAGATTCGTTTCTATTACCAACTCAAGGAACAAAACAAAAATAAAATCTATCTTCCTTCAATTCACCTTACTTCTCTATTTAACCTGAATGAGATGTTGACTAATTTGCAAAACAATAGTAATAAACCTAAAAGTCTTTTTTGATATTTCACATTGTAGGAGTGTTTCATGCTCATGTTGGTGTTTCTAAGTCAGTTTACCCTTTAATTATAATATGATATTAAGAATACTATGTACTTATAGTCAAATCCTAAGGTTGCATTCCTTGAATACATACAACTTTTATTTATCAATAATGCCAAAATAAAGCTGGGAAAAAGAACCCTAAAGAAACTTTTACCTATTTTGCTAACATTGGAACATGTTAAACACTAAGTATAAATATTCCCATGAAAAACTACTGCGTTAATCTCAGTGGAAGTAATGGAATTTGAAGAGAAAAAAAAAAAAAGCCTTAGGTGTCTATTTTTCCAAAGCCTCAAGAAGCACTCATATGTATTTGTGTTTATATATGAGCATAGGAATTTTACCAGTGTTTTCTAGTTTAAATTTTCCATTTTTAAAAAAGTTTATTTTAGCTCTACCTTGAGTGACAGCTATGGTTATGTCACTTTCTCATACAAATACTTTGACAACTTTTCTTTTCCCTTAGATTATTGTCCAAGTTTCAGATTGTCATTTTTCAACTGACAGACACACCATGACCCTACCTACTATTCTGATCTTATTTCCATTTTTCTTCCTTTCACAAAGTTATAGCAGAATTGAAGTTACCTTTTCTACTTATACACTAAAAAATCTCCTCCTTCCTGAGTTGACAATTAAAATGTTTAACAGGAGATGATGGTTAGGTAACCACCAGTCAAAACAGGCACCCTAACCAACCAGAATGACACTATCCATGAAATATTAATACAGCTGGACCTATTCTGGGTCTCTAACTAGAGGATATTTATCTTATTTTTATATTATAGTTATTATTATTTTATTTAATACCACAAATAACCCTTAAACTCCTTGAAGAAAGATTTGACACATACTTTATCTTAGTAATACTTAATATCCCTGAAATATTTTTTAAAAGGAAGAAATAAAAAAGGGGAAAAAGAAGATAAAGACAAAAAGGAAAAAAGCTCTACATAAACATTTGTTGAATAAATAAACTAAGACACAGTTAGAAAATGCGATTTGCAATTGAGGTTTTGGTGGAGATTTCCATTTAAAAAGGAGTCGTAGAATCGGGTCTAATGAAACAGTCAACTTGTATTTTAATAATACTAATTGAAGAGAAAATTTAACAATTTACTTGTTTTTTTGTGGATAAACAACCTAGAAATGTTTTGTTATTGTATACGAAATTCAAGTGAAGAAATATATCAGAATTTCTGAGCTAGGTAAGTTGGCACACAAGCACTTTCAAGTCCTAAAATTGTAACCATGTATCTTCCCTTCAAGAATGCTTTTATTTGGTCATAAATTTGATGTCTAAATCTTGTAATTAAGTGCTCAACTTTAAATGTATGCAAACGCAATGCAACAGGCATTTCCGAAAAACGCAAATTATATCAAAGTCGAAAAATGGTACATCTATCTTCTTCAACCCCTTCCAAGGTACAACCAAAGAGAATATTTCTGTCCTAAGTTCAAATAAAGAAACTATTATCCATTTTTGCCCTTCAAGGTAATAGTCATTTATTACATTAAGAATACATAAAGAAGTGAGAAAATAAATAGTTTGGGACAAAAATGACCATGTCATGTTGTGTGCACAGACATATGGACGACTGCAAGGCAGATTAATGGTGTCTACAGTACTAATTTCCTGCAGTGCAGTATGTCAGCCTGAAATGGAACCATTCAATGATAATATTTGGGTTTTCCTTTAAGGTGCTGTTTTGGAATTTGATGTATATGGTTATACAGCTTTGAGAAAAGATGAAATCTTGCTAATTTTTTGAATTTATAATGTTTAAAATGATGAATTTTGATGGGATTAGTGGCCACATAAGAAGAGGGAGAGAGACCAGAGCTAGCCTTCTTTTTCTCAACATATACATTGAGAAAAGGCCATGCAAGGACAGAATGAGAAGGTGGCCATCTGCACACCAGGAAAAGGGCCCTCACCAAGAAGAGAACGGGCTGACACCTTGTTCTTGGACTTTCAGACCACAGAGCTGAAATAAATTTATATTTTAAACTACCCAGTCTATGGTATTTATTTTTGGCAGCCTAAGCAGACTAATACAACAGGGAAATGTAAAAATAAGTCCATAATAAGACAAGACATACGTTTGCATATTCCCTGCACAAAGTACAAATAAAACTCCCAAGTATTCTATATAAAATGAGCATACGAAGGTTCTAAAAGGGGAAGAAAAGAAGACTACCTAGGGACATTAGGATCCAAGGCAAAACACAAAGGCACATTTCCTGGGGTTTTCTTTTGTCTTATATATTTAACATATATTGAAGAATCCGGCAACTCAGAAACACCAATAGGTGTGGAGCAAGCCCCCCCGCCCCCACCACCAGCACCAAAAATATGGAAAAGGGAAGTCTACAAGTACAGAAATCTTTTAGACTATAATGGTTCTACTCCTGACAAACATCACAGAAAAACATGTGGTCCCATCACCACCCACACCAGCAAAGACTGAGAGAAGAACAAGGCTGTAATGAGGTGTCCCAAGCCCCCTGCTAGAGTGATGTCAGAGAAGGTCAGGTGGAAGCTAGGACTTTCATTCCTGCTGGCTGTTAATGAGCCCCAGCACCATAGAAGGGGACCTAGTTTTCTGCCTCCACCCGACAGTGACAGGATTTCTGCCTAGTATCCTATAGGGTGATGTCAAAGGAGAGTCAGAACTTTAACCACTGTGTAGAGATAATGAGATCACCTCCACTGTGATGACAGTGAGACCACATGGGGAGCTAGAGTGCCCACCTGCCAACCAGTAACAAGACCTCCACCTCAGTAACAATGGGCACTGAGTAGGGAACCTAGACATCCACCTACACGTGGCTGTAATGAGCGATGCTTCCCCTTCCTTTGCCAGCACAGTGTCCAAAAGCTGCTGTCAAGACAGAAGCACTAAATACATCTAGACTCTCATGACATCAAACAAAAATGTTCAGGCTTCAATAAAACATTATTCTCCATACCAAGAACTAGGATAAATTTAAGCTGAATGAAAAAGACAAGCACGATCATACTTTGATATGTTAGAATCACCTGGCAAAGATTACAAAGCATCTGTGACAGAAGCTGTGCAGGCCAGAAAGAAATAGCACCACATTTTTCAGGTGAGCAAAGAAATACCAATCTAGAATCCCACTAAAAATAAAACCTTCAAAAATTAAGTGGAAATCAAGGCACTCTTAAATGTATACAAACCAAGAAAATTTGTTTCCAGCAGACCTCCAAAAGAATGACTAAATGAAGTTATCTAAACAGGAAGGAAACAATCAAACAAGGAAACTAACCATCAGGAAAAAAATACAGCAAATAAAAATGCAGATAAATAAAATAGGATTTATTCACTTTTTTGATTTCTAAATTATGTTTTATGATTGAAGAAAAAATTACAATATAGTCTGATATAGTCCTAAATATGTAGAGAATGTGTTTAAGACAACTATATTATAAATGAAGGAGGGTAAAGAAAAGTAAAAGATTTTTATACTTACTCCAGACTGGCAAAATGATGAAATTAACATACTGCAATAAGTAATGTAATATACACTATATAGAAAGCAAACACTTTAAAAAGTTGTACACGTTGAGACACAAGTAGTATAGATAAATCAAAATGAAATTACACAAAACTCTCATTACTCATAGAAAAGTGACAAAAGAAAAGACAGAAATAAAAAAGACACCAAATAAAAAACAACACACAAAATGACAGATTCAAGTTCTACTATGTCAATACTTACACTAAATATAAACGGCCTAAATAGATAAAGTAAAACACAAATTGATGGGGTTAATTAGATCTATGATCCAATTACATATTGTCTATAAGAATGTAATCTCAAATATAATGATATAAGTAGATAAAACTATACTTTTTATATTAAAAGATACATTTCTAAATAACTCATAGCTAAAGAGAAAGCAAAATACACATTGCATTGAATAAAAAATGAATATAAAACCTATCAAAAATTTTGATATGCAATACTGAGAGTAATTTATATTGCTAAGTGCATGCATTAGAAAAAAAGAAAAGTCTCAAATTAGTATTTTAAGCTCTCAACTTAACCTAGAAAAAGGAGCACAAAATAAACACAAAGCAAGGAGGAGGAAAGAAATAATAAGAGCAGAAACCAATAAAACTGAAAACAGAAAAAACAAAGACATGTTTCTTTAAAAAGTTTAAGAAAACTGACAAACCTCTAGCAAGACTGGGAATAAAAACAAAAGACGCAAATTATTAACATCAGGAAATAAATGAAATATTGTCACAGACCCTGTAGACATTAAGAAGATACTGTACTATAGAAACATTATAACCAATTCTACCATGTTGATTTAACAAATTACATTAAGTGGACAAACTTTTCAGACTACCACTACTACCTAATTACTCACAGTACTCAACTATCTGAAACACGAACTACTGCAGCTCATCCAGTTTACAATAGATCATTTGAATAGCACTATAGCTACTAAAGAAATTGAAAAGGAAAGTTTAAAAAATCCAAAGAAGAAATCTTCAGACCCAGATAATTTCACTGGAGACATACTAAGTGTTTAAAGTATTAACACCAATTCTATATAAACTCCTCCAGAAAATGCAAGCAGGAGCACTTCCCAGTTCATTTTAGGAAGCAAGCATTGTTCTGATTACAAAACCAGAAAAAAAAGTATAGAAAAGAAAACAGAAGGCTAATAGTTCCCATGAATATGGACAACAAAAATTCTTAACAAAATATTGGTAAATAGAATTTGACAGTGTATATATATATTTATACACACACACATTATATATACACATATATGATATATTCATACATATACATGTGTGTGTATGTGTATGTGTGTATATGTGTACATACATATGTATGTATACATATATGCTTCTTTTGTATATGTGTATATTACATATGTATATATGCATGTATATACCTATGTACATGTATGTATACGCATAAATCTATGCATATTACATATAAATCTGTGTATATATGCATGTATATACATGTGTACATGTATGTATACATATAAATGTATACACATATATACACTCATATGTGTATATGTGTGTATGTATATACATATGCCTATACAGATCACTCATTTGGCCAGGATGTACTCTATATATATAGTGTGTGTGTGTGTGTGTGTGTATACATGTCTGTACATATCACTCACTTGGTCAAGGTGTACTCTATATATATAGTAAATATGTGTGTGTGTGTATATATGTCTATACATATCACTCACTTGGTCAGGGTGTACTCTATATATATAGTATATATATGTGTGTGTGTGTATATATGTCTATATATATCACTCACTTGGTCAGGGTGTACTCTATACATATAGTATATATATATGTGTGTGTATATATGTCTATACATATCACTCACTTGGTCAGGGTGTACTCTATATATATAGTATATATATGTGTGTGTGTGTATATATGTCTATACATATCACTCACTTGGTCAGGGTGTACTCTATACATATAGTATATATATGTGTGTGTGTATATATATGTCTATACATATAGTATATATGTGTGTGTGTATATATGTCTATACATATCACTCACTTGGTCAGGGTGTACTCTATATATATAGTATATATATGTGTGTGTGTATATATATGTCTATACATATCACTCACTTGGTCAGGGTGTACTCTATATATATAGTATGTATGTGTGTGTGTGTATATATATGTTTATACATATCA
This sequence comes from Chlorocebus sabaeus, assembly GCF_047675955.1. NCBI lineage: Eukaryota > Metazoa > Chordata > Mammalia > Primates > Cercopithecidae > Chlorocebus > Chlorocebus sabaeus. The sequence goes on from NC_132912.1 coordinate 2,724,793, forward strand.
CTCACTTGGTCAGGGTGTACTCTCTCTATAAAGTAGATAGTGATAGGCCAGATTCCAGGGATGTAGGTCTGGCTCAATATTGAAAAATCACTATAATCTACCCTATTAACAGACTAAAAAGGAAAATGACAAGGTCATATTAATCAATGCAGAAATAGCATTTGGCAAATTTTGACAATGTTTTATGATTAAAAAACTCAAAAGGTGAAAAAAATGGAAACTTTCTCAACTCAATAACAGAGAAACTAAAGAAAATCTACTGCTTACTCCATGCTTAAAAATGAAAAACTGAATGCTTTCCCCCAAGATCTGGAACAAGACGATCATATTTCAACAGTCTTATTCTACATAGTATTAGAGGTTCTAGACAATGCAGTAAGTCAAGCCTGCCAAGTAGAGAAATAAGCAGTACATAAATTGAAAAAGAAGAAATAAAACTGTTTATATTTGGAGATGACATAAATTGTCTACATATAAAATCCCAAAGAATGTACAAAACAAAATTCCTAGAACTAAGAGGTGAGTTAAGTAAGGCTGTAAAATGCAAGATAGGCATACGAAAATCAATTAGGTTTCTATATATTAGCAATAAATATGTAAACAATAAAATTAAAAATATAATACCTTTTAAATCACTCAAAAAAGCAGCATTCTGTAAACCCAACAAAACATGTACAGGACTCACTTGCTGAAAACTGCATACGACTGGTAAGAGAAATCAAAGAAGTTTTTGACCTGACACCAAAAGCGTGACGCACAAAAGGAAATAATGTTAAATTGGACTTCACTAAGGTTAAAAACTTTGCTCTGCAAAGTCCCGCTTAATAAGATTAAAATAAAAGCTATGGAGTGAGAAAAAAATATTTGCAAACTACATATGCAACAAAGGACTAGTAACTAGAATATATAAAGAACTCTCAAAACTCAAGAATTAAAGCTGAACAGCTCCAGTAGAAAATGGAAAAACACATAAAAAGCTATTTTACCCCTGAAAGGAATATACAAATTGCAAATAAACACAGAGAAGTTGTTTGATATTATTAGCCAGTAGGAAAATATAAACAGCTTATCAAAATGTATAAAATGTTTAAAAAGCAACAACATTAAATGCTAATGAGGTTGCAGAGAAACTAGATCAATTGTATATTGCTGACGGAAATGTAAAATTTGTCAGAAAATGTCAGAAAAGCAATTTGGCAGATTCTTAAAGACTAAATGTGCAACTATCATATGACCTAGGTATTTATGCCAGAGAATTAAGAACTTTTATTTCAGACAAAAGCATGTGCATTTATAGTAGCTTTATTAATATAGTCAAAAACGGGAAATGACCCAGAAATCCTTCACCAGTTAAATTGTTAAACAAACTGTGGTGCACACATAGCATGAGATATTGCTTCTCCTTCCAAATAAGGGACATGATGAGGACATGGTACTCGAGGTAGCGCACCTCGTACAGACTCAGCGGGGGCAGCGGCGAGAACGCTCTCCCTCTGTTACGGAGAGTCTGCCGGTAACGCCTTTCCTAATCCCAATGAGATCGCAAATTCACTAAAATGAGGCACCATGTCTGTTTGGTTCCCCATTCTCTTAGTGCTTAGCACTCAGTATGTGTAGCAGTTATGATGGGTAAAGTGAGAACAACTCGTTTAAAGACGGGGGATTTATGCAGGCTGGAGCCTTTTAAATATATACATACATGTGTGTAGACATATATTTTAAGCTCAAAATTAATCACAAATTTAAATCTATATATATACATGCACACATATATATAAATATGTGTGTATGTATACATATAGATTTATTTATATTTAAATCTGTTTTTCTCAAATTTTCTCTTCCCTCCAAAAATTGACTGCCCCAGAAGCCTTCACTTAGATTAAAAAGTAGTAGGCAAGGAGAGTTATCTTTAACTTGCCACGGCCTGCAGGATAGGCCAGTAACTGACAAGGTCCAGGAAGCATCTGTCCTTCTGTCTCAGAAGGCATTCAACATTCTACCATTCAGGACCACATTCCACCACTCAGGACCACATTCCACCACTCAGGACCACGTTCCACCACTCAGGACCACATTCCACCACTCAGGACCACATTCCACCACACAGGACCCGCGTTCCACCACTCAGGACCGCGTTCCACCACTCAGGACCGCGTTCCACCACACAGGACCGCGTTCCACCACTCAGGACCGCGTTCCACCACACAAGACCCGCGTTCCACCACTCAGGACCGCGTTCCACCACTCAGGACCACGTTCCACCACACAGGACCACGTTCCACCACTCAGGACCGCGTTCCACCACACAGGACCGCGTTCCACCACTCAGGACCACGTTCCACCACACAGGACCCGCGTTCCACCACACAGGACCGCGTTCCACCACTCAGGACCGCGTTCCACCACACAGGACCGCGTTCCACCACTCAGGACCGCGTTCCACCACACAGGACCGCGTTCCACCACTCAGGACCGCGTTCCACCACACAGGACCGCGTTCCACCACTCAGGACCGCGTTCCACCACACAGGACCGCGTTCCACCACTCAGGACCGTGTTCCACCACACAGGACCACGTTCCACCACACAGGACCTCAGGACCGTGTTCCACCACACAGGACCATGTTCCACCACACAGGACCACATTCCACCACACAGGACCGCGTTCCACCACACAGGACCACATTCCACCACTCAGGACCACGTTCCACCACACAGGACCACGTTCCACCACTCAGGACCGCGTTCCACCACACAGGACCGCGTTCCACCACTCAGGACCACGTTCCACCACACAGGACCCGCGTTCCACCACACAGGACCGCGTTCCACCACTCAGGACCGCGTTCCACCACACAGGACCGCGTTCCACCACTCAGGACCGCGTTCCACCACACAGGACCGCGTTCCACCACTCAGGACCGCGTTCCACCACACAGGACCGCGTTCCACCACTCAGGACCGCGTTCCACCACACAGGACCGCGTTCCACCACTCAGGACCGTGTTCCACCACACAGGACCACGTTCCACCACACAGGACCTCAGGACCGTGTTCCACCACACAGGACCATGTTCCACCACACAGGACCACATTCCACCACACAGGACCGCGTTCCACCACACAGGACCACATTCCACCACTCAGGACCACGTTCCACCACACAGGACCACGTTCCACCACGCAGGACCACATTCCACCACACAGGACCACATTCTACCACACAGGACCACACTGCACACATTTCTGGCTCCATTTTCCACTCAAGGACATGCTAAGATACTAAAAGGGGTCACAGAAGGAGTCAGCTCTATAGGAAAATACAGAACATTTCTCTGAGCTTTATACAGAGAGCAAATTAAGTAAAATGTTATATCTGCCCATGGAACCTCCTTATAAACTATAAGAACATAAACTTGAGAATCAGTCTTAATCCATAGAAGGTCAAGGACCCTTGCATTCACATTTACATCTTCTTTTACTCATATTTTGTAAGTCCAGAGAGGAAATGTACCTGAAAAAGAGGTTGAGAAAAGCAGAATTCATCTTGGTGATATTCACCCCAATACTTCCATCTTTTGCTGTCCTTTCTCTGTCTTCACTGCCACAGATACAAAAATCTTTTCTTTCTTCAACTGAGAGGGTAAATCATGGTCAAGTCAATCATGGAAAAATTTTTACTGCAGACAGCAAGCAAAAGAGAGAGAGGAAGGAAGGAAGGAAGGAAGGAAGGAAGGAAGGAAGGAAGGAAGGAAGGAAGGAAGGAAGGAAGGAAGGAAGGAAGGAAGGAAAGAAACACAATAGCAAGAAAGGTAACATCTGGTTACCTAAATTTCAGAATTTCCATCTTCACCTCATCAATTTTCTTCCCTATAAAAATGTAGTAGGCTGCAATTGATGAACTGATCTCTCATGACACAGTTAGCTATTTGTCTTGCAGGGCAAAATAGTGCTGCTATTAAGGCATTCATGGTCACTGGTCCAGGACTCAAGAAAGAAAGCAACAGACTCTCAACAGGGCAAACTGAGCCAGCCTGTGATTTGCAGCCGGTGCAAATGAGGTGATTTTCACGGTGAGGACATAATGGGGTTTTTTTTGGGGGGGAGGGTGGAACATCTCAGCTCTTCAGATGAGTGAAAAAAGAAATCAAACCTTTCTAAAATATTTCCAACTTTGATCCACTTACACTTTAATGCATTCAGAATAACTCTGTTTGTTCAATAACGCTTGTTGACTTGCTGATGGAGGCGTTCTAAGGCCTTCAATTATATTTTCACTGCCTGTTTCTTTTACCTTTGATAGCCATATAATCATAGTCACAAATAGGAGAAAGGTCTGAACAAAATGCATATGCATGTCAAGCACTTTGCAAGGCTTAAATTATGCGTTCTTCACAGTTTAAAAACAAATAAGGAAATAAATGCATTAGCATTGCAGAGTAGAAATGCATATGAATGCAATTGAGGGTAATTCTCAAAAAGACCTAAGGGAAATTGCTGAAATTTTAATTTTAGTATCCAGAACAAGGACTGCATGGCGGTTTGAGGAAGCCTGTTATTAACTTTGTCTTTTCAATTTTTCACACATGAGAAGGAGAAGCTGTGAAGAATCTCCGCTTGCCCTCTTCAGACGTAGGGTAAGTTCCTTTTTCTTGACGATTAAGCGCTGTAATTACAGACTTTCCCCACATCTGTTCTATATATTCCTGGACTCCAGATCTCACATCACTATCAGTCTTCCCTGGTTGGTAGAGAAGAATACTTGACATTTCCTATTTTACAAAGTTGAAATGTTTAAAATGAGGTCAGATAAAATTGGGCATTAAATTAAAGAGCTCCTAGTCTCCATTTGCCTATTGCAAGCAAGTCACTTTTTCACATGGGGATTGTTAACCTGAGAGTGCTTGGAATCAGGGAGTGCATATTTCCAAGGACCTGGAAATAAGATGGGCAGGTTTGAAAAGTCCGGCGTTCTCCACCATATGTCCCCTGACATCTGGCCATCATGGCCCTGCCCCACCTCTGGCTGCACACACACTATCTCTGTCTGCTGTGGGGACCGAGCAAATGTCACAGAGGAGAGAACAGGAGATCACCTTTCCCTCACCCATGGTCTATAGACGTGGCTTCCCGGTACATACTTTAAAAAAAAAATACTTGCATTTTTTTTTTTTTTTTACACAAAAGTGCTCACAACAGCACCCAGACAACACTCCTCATGTCATGCCTATGGCCTGCTTGCTGCAGCTAGAATGAATCCTCTCCTAGAACTGAGTGGGATCACCTCTTTCCCTGTGTCATCTCTGAGAGGCTCTGTGGATTTGTGCTGTAGGAGCACTGCTACTGCGGGCTCTACAGACGTGGGGAGTGAACAAACTAGCAGCTCAATGACTCCCCTGCTCCCTGGACCCCCTGTGCAGGAACCTGAGCAGTCTGCTTGCAATAACTATGCGAGTCTCATAGCCTGCCAAACCTGCCCATCTTATTTCCAAGTCCCAGGGAAATCCCTCCCCACCTAGTTTTCTGCCACCGGAATGATTTATACTAAGAACGTCCATCATCTTCTCTGCATGGTTAAGAGACGACCTGCAGACCCTTGGTCACCCCTGTGTACTCCGAGCCGCAGCAGTGACCGTGGTTTGCTCAGGGCCACATCCTTGACCTGTGCGGGTGCAGTCTCTGCAGGAGGCCACAGCTTTGTGCCAAAAACCTACAGAGTGTGGGGGTTAAGCTGGTGGCATCACTCCCCAATGTCACACTGCAGCAAGCTTGGGGCTGGGTTGATATGTGAAACCAGGTTTCCTCTGGGTTCTGAACAATTTGGAAATCAAGAGGAGCGAGCAGGTGCAGACCAAGACGTCCCCTTCCCCATCAATACAGGCCAGGCTGGCAGTAGCTTGCTGTGAGAGCCTCAGGACCTAGCTGAGTTCCAGCTTCAGACTTTGCCTGACCTATTCACCCACCACAGGGATGGCCACCAAGGCAGGCACGTGTGGACACCACCAATGCGGCTGACAGCATGGAGGAGCTGGGGAAATCCTTCATCCTTTGAAGGCAGATCACTCCCAAGAAGATCCACAGCAGAACCGGGGTGAACAGTCCCGAGCTTTCTTCTGCATCTTCTACTAGAGACATCTCACCCCTTCTCAATGCTCAACACAAGTCAAGGCAAGGAGGAAGGGCTTGAGTGCTCAGGGTAAGCTTGTCACCTGAAGTAGCCCAGAGTCAGGAGGAGGTGTCCCAGCTACCCACTCCTGTATAAAGTAGCCATATGAAAACTGGCCCAAGACAACAGGTAATTTATTTGTTCACAATTCAGTGGCTCAGAAATTGAGGCTGGGTCAGCTGGGTGGTTCTTCTGCTTAACTTGTCTGGAGTAACTCGTGGCAATGGTTGTCCAGTGGTTCGCTACAGCTGGGTGGACACACAGAGCCTCACCGTGGTGTCTGACGGTGATGCTGGCTGTCAGCTGGATCATGTGGGTCCTGCTCCATCAGGCATCTGCAGAAAGCCAGCTCAGACGTGTTCACTCAGCAATTTCACGGCAGCAAGAGAGGAAGCCTAGAAGTTCAGAGCCTCCTAAAGCTAAGAGTCCAAAGTCTCAAACCATCAAAGCAAGTCCTGAGGCCAGCCCAGACCTGCGAAGGTGAAGAGACAGACTCCATCTGTTGGTGGGAAGAGCAGTGACATCCCATGTGGTCAGGCACACACACAGGACAGGAGGACTCTGGCCCCACCCTGTGCCTGGACCACAGAGCATTTGTGGCCAGCTCAAGGCAAATGTAAGCATGTTTGTTCCACGACACAGGAAAGACAGGAAAAGGAACCTGGAGATAAAGAAACACCCTGGAAGGACTCCTAGATGGCCATCTCCAGTGTGGGGACAGTTAACAGAGACCACCAGGACTTTGTACTAGGAGCAACACTCAACTCTCAGAGTCCCTGGAAATATAAATTGGTGTTACCTCGATGGATCAAGAAACCTGACAATCTGAATGGCTAGTTGAGAACAAGAGAACAGTGACTCTTACTGGGAAAGAAATGTTATAAAGACTCCCGTGGTCTGAGGATGAGTCACAAAAATTGAGATTTCAATTCATTTACTTTCATGCATCATTGTGTGTGTGTGTGTGTGTGAGAGAGAGTGTATGTGCTTAAACTAATTTGCTATACTTATTTCTGCCTCTTTCCTGCCATTTTATATAGTGTATGTGGGAAATAACTACATTTATAATCTAGTCTGTGAGTTTCATAATATTAAAAAAAAAGATTCTGACCGAATTCAAGGATAGATAGTTATTCCCCAGAGATCTGATACTGTGTGCACCAACTTACAAAACATTGAGGTGTCTCTCCTTGTAGACAGGCAAAAGGAGTGTTCAGTGGATAAGAGAGGACAGTACTAGTTCTGGTGTAAGCAACTGTTTTGAACTTTAACTTTGGAAAGAAGAATGGCTGAATGTTAAGCAGAAGTGGAATCTGTGTAGCATTGACCGTCGAGCACGTGAGCATGCACATTCCTTCCTACTGAAGAGACCTCTTAAGGTAGATGAGGAACATGGCCCACCTACCAGGCCACCGCAGGGAGGGCCTTTCTTCTCCCTGTAGCTTGGCAGTTACAACAGGGGCTCATAGCCTGAAGAAGCCGCTTAGACGTGTGTTCCGTTAACTCGAGTGTGAGGGGTTATAAAGGCATAGGGCTGACCTGTGACGCCTTCCGAGGGGTTGAAACCCATGGTAGTGAACGCCCGGAAGAGCGTGAAAACAGCACAGCCTTGAGCGGCAGCAAGACCCCGGCTGGCCTTGACAATACTTTCGTTTTCTGCCTAAAGTATTTGGAGTTGGTTTTGGTTATTTACCACCAAGCATAGGGCACCAAGACAAAGACACAGCAAGCAGGTCTACCTGAGCTTCACAGGTTCGATAGGGATCAGGAAAGCGTTCGTGTCAAACGTTAAGAACAAAGAAAATGGTGAATGCTTGCAACCAGTGGAAATTACTTATTTTATTGTTGTTACTCAGTTCTGAAATCAGCAGTAGGATTCAAAACTTTTGTATTAAGTATTCACATCGTGATAGCCACTTGTGCTTTATTTGCCTTTATCACTCCAGAGACATACGAGAGTAAAATAACAGAAGAAGATATGTAAATTAACCTTTGGTTAAAAATTGATCACTAAGAAGAGAAAAATTACATTTTCTATGAAGATATGTTGTCAACATTTGCATGTTTATATTTGATTATGCTTAAATTAGGTAAATATTTTGAAAATAAGACTTTTTTTTCAATAATAGTGGTAAGAATAATGAAAATCAGTTATAAGAAGTTTTCTGCTAACATGTAAATGAGAGACTATAATTGAAAATCTTGATTAAAAAGTATCACTTGCTTTTCCATAGAATTTTTGAATAGCATCGTAAAATCCTGTAGGAATTCTCAGAGGACAACCTTGTTACAAAAAGCCTGTTTCTGTTTTACCCCTTTTGCATTTTAAATGATTCATTCTTGCAAAGCATGCCTTTACTGCAGTTCATTAATTTTTAGAATCTATAGGTTTGTAGAACTCAATTTCCTTAATCATGCATGTAAAATTAATTATTCGAATTTTTTGTTTTGCTGATTTCAGCAACTCTGTGAAACTATACAACATAGCCTTCAGCGAAATGTGTGGCATCTAGCAGAAAAGGGAGAAATGATTCTTATTCTTTCTTAAAATGAATTTTCTGTTTCAATAACTTGTATTCATATCATTAGGGCAAACACATTACTTTATTTTCTTTTGTGCATATTTTCAGCAGCAAATTGGAAATAACATTTGGACCCATTCTAAAATGTGTAACTATATCATGAGTGACGTAATTGAGTTTTTGAAGAACCTAGGCCTTATAGGTATATGCATTTTAGCTGAAGATAATCTTAAGTAAATCAAGCAATTGTATTAGTCATTCTGTTCCCCATTAAACACATAATTTTACAAAATATAATATAGAAATGATCACGAAAGTACTCTAACCCCGAAAAATAAAATGTTACCTGGATTCAGGTGTAGTCCCAATTTCTCCACCCAAGTGCTAATTACATAAAATTCTGGTATGTATGACTTGGATATTTTTATTTCACTTAATACTATTTTTTTTTAAGAAACTGCTACTTTGGGTACAAATGCTATGGAGAAAAAATGTGAATGACAAGACAGGCCCAGAGGTTTTGTATGAAATCCCTGTGTAATCTCAGCAGCGTGTGGAAGAGCCTTCCAAGCATTAGATGAGGCAAAGCGCATTTCTGTGTCTTGACCCGAGTCTGTGCCGACAAATGTAAAAGCTAAAGTCTCCACAGCCCCACACGTCTGCCCTTCACAGCTCCGAAGACAGTGGGTACCCACTGCCTTCTCCTGAGACCTGCTCCTCTGTGACCTGGAGGAAAGAAGCCAAGTCCTGGGCTTGAACCAGGCTCAGTTCCCCGAACCCAAAGTGAAGAGTGCCTTTTATCTCACCTTCCAACCTGAGTAAGCTTTGTACGAATCAGTGTAAGATTTGTGTGTGCTTGTTTCTGCAACCAGAAGGCCTTGTGTGTCCTTCCCTTTTTCTCTCTCTTCTTAAGACTTTTATAAAAATGTCTTAGAGAGAAGCCTTTTTTTTAATGTGTACTCTCTTGCACTCCGTGGATCAGAGCTGGGAAAATAGAAATTCAAGAAAAACAAGGGAAGACTCCATGGGATTTTAAATTTTAATTTTGTTAATTTTTAAAACCCACTGAGAAAGTTTGTATGTTGTCTCTTCTAAATCTCATGTTGAATTGTCATCCTCAGTGCTGGAGGTGGGGCCTGGTGGGAGGCCTTCTGGTCATGAGGGCAGACACACCTGGCTTGGTGCTGTCCTCACAGCAGTGAGTTCTCATGAGATCTGGTCCTTTGAAAATGTGTGGCACCTCCCCCTCTCTCTCTCCCACTCCTGGCTCTCCCTTTGTGGGATGTCAGCTCCCGCTTTACCGTCAGTCATGATTTTACACTCTCTGCAGCATCCCCAGAAGCTGAGCAGGTGTTGCCTCCATGATTCCTTTAAAACCTGCAAAAATTAGTCAATTAAAACTTCTTTTCTTTATGAATTACCCAGTCTTAGATATTCCTTTACAGCAACACAAGAATGGCCTACCACAGCCACCACAGATGTCCTGCCTTCCCCTCACCTGAACACACAGGGGCAGGGTCTGGAGAAGATTCCAAATCCTTCCCAATCCTTGCCTGCTGCTATTTCTCTCTGTTCGCCTGGAGGAGCTCCCAGTCTGATGAGATCAGGTCTTGGTTTTCTGGGAATGTTGGAAACAAGAGGACCCTGTAACATCACTATATTTCCTTCACTGAATTGTCTAGAAAAGCAATTTCCATATTTTTGTTTTTTAAAGGAAAATGTAAGATCTGACTCGGAATTGTGTTCAGGGGATTTCTGTTAGCATCTCATTGATTCTGCACCTAATTTAAAGCTGGAGTATATGAAAAGGCTTGCCGCTCGACCTGTATCCCATCCTAAATTCTTCATGAGTTTAAATTTCTCTGAATCTTACACTTAGCCACATAGCCTAAACCAGAACAATGTGAAATACTATAGACCACACCAATGCTCCAACTGAACTCTGAAATGACAGAGTTACTGAGTCAGCTGTCCACTGAACTTGTGCATTTATCAGGACATTGAATTTTTTTCTTAAATGTTATAACTAAATGCTAAAGTTTTTCACCTAGCTGAGTGTGGTGACTTACACCTGTAATCCCAGCACTTTATAAGGCCAAGGCACAAGGATCGCTTGAGCACAGGAGTTTGATACTAGCCTGGACAACATAAGAAAACCCAGACTCTACAAACAATTTATAAATTAGTGGGGCAGGTGGAACATGCCTGTGGTACCAGCTACTCGGGAGGCTGAGGCAGCAGAGGCAATTGAGTCCAATTTAGGGCTGCAATGAGCTATGATGGCATCACTGCACTCCAGCCTGGGCAACAGAGTAAGAGTCTGTCTTCGAGAAGAAGCAGAAGCAGAAGCAGAAGCAGAAGAAGAAGAAGAAGAAGAAGAAGAAGAAGAAGAGGAGGAGGAGGAGGGGAGGAAGAGGAGGAGGAGGAAGGGGAAGGGGAAGAGGAAGAGGAAGGGGAGGAGAAGGAGAGAAAGGGGAAGGGGAATGGGAAGAAGAGGAAGAGGAAGAGGAAGAAGGAGGAGGAAGAAGAAGAAGAAGAAGAGGAGGAGGAGGAAGAAAAGAGAAAAGGAAAGCAATGATGTCGTAGACTGGAGATGACACCAAGATGGTAGACCTCAGTCCAAGTCGTCATAAAAAAGAGCTGAGGCTCCCACAGTAGAAACTTAAGAAGGCTTGAGAATTAAGGACTAGCAGTAATCACAAAATTAGAAGACAGTGAATATTTGAACAGGACACTCTATTTTGCATATATTTCCTGCCATAAAATAGAATTTCTAGTGTCCTTCATCAACTGCGATATGATGAGAACTGAGAAGAGTCTGAGATTGTACCCTACTTGAAAGATAATAAATTAGCTTGCTACAGTTTCATGAATGCTGGCAAAAAGACAGGAATGAGAGTCCTGGGTCAGAGATAAAGGAAAATTTGTTGTTCACAGCAATGGCCAGTGGCAGAGCATCAGCATTGGTTTTAATGTTAGTTCCCTGAGCCCGGTTCCCACAAAGAGAGTAGAAGGGGACCAGAGGACATTTGTACGCACATCAGATTGTCTCACTGTAGAGAAGTCCCAAGTTGAGGGACCCCCAACCTTTTACAATGAACAGTAAGCATGGCCAGCCTTTGCTCCAGATGGAGACTTTATTTGCCTGCACAGTATGTAAGCTTCGCTTTCCTCCAGAAGTGGACACTATCACCATTCTCCAAAGCTGTTTACTAAACAGTCATCCTTGAAAAGATGGTACAGATCAAACTGAAGTCAGTGCCTTTGCAAAACATGCAGAAACACAAGAGCCTCGTGGAGTACTGTCTCTCACCCTGGAGAAGGAAAATGCATAACACTGGTACGCCCATCCAAGGCACTTTTTTTTTTTTGAGACAGAGTCTCTTTCTCTCCTCAGGCTGGAGTGCAGTGGCGTGATCTTGGCTCACTGCAACCTTCGCCTCCTTGGTTCAAGCGATTCTCTGGTCTCAGCCTCCCAAGTAGCTGGGATTACAGGTGTCCACCACCATGCCAGGCTAATGTTTTGTATTTTTAGTAGAGACAGGGTTTCTCCACGTTGGCCAGGCTGGTCTCGAACTCCTGACCTCAGGTGATCCACCCCCTTCGGCCTCCCAAAGTGCTGGGATTAGAGGTGTGAGCCCAGCCCAAATGCACATTTATTAACCACTTGAAATGAGTCACCAGCACTGCTGAGCATCGAGTGCACAGTGGTGACAAGATAGACATAGTCCAGAGTCAGGAACTGTGAGGACGGTGAGAGGTAAGCTGAAGTTAATTAAATTGTGCCAATTATTACTCACTGTGTTCATAGTATTTTGTATGATGTTTTATAAGTTTAAAGAAGGAAATAATAAACTATTTCTAAAGGATTTATTGAGTCTACTAATATATTCTGTTATCCAATTCTATTTGCCTAATCATACGTGGATTTTCTCAAAAGAAAATCTTCCTACCGTATATATTTCAGGACCACCGTCTTCCGATTTTGAAGGGAGTATGCTGCTTGAGTTTATTTCATACTGTCTTCTGCCATAGACCTCTAATTCATAATTCAGAGAGATTAAAGCTGTGTCTGTTGTCACCAAGTTATTTTGGTACTTACTTGAATGCTTACTGCATAAGCCCCCTCCAATAAGTCAAGTAGACATAAAAAGACCTAGCACTCATAGAACAGTTTACAAAGTGCATCTCCTATGTCTTTGCAACAATCTTAGAGAGATGATTACATTTATTCTTCTATTATAGGTACCCGCACTCAAAACATAGAACAGTTTTGCTACCAGACCACTATTCCTGAGATCAGTTTGATCATAAAGGTTAATACATGATTTAAAATAACGCAAATCTGTCTTCTTGTTTTCCAAAAATGCCATCATACCATTATATCGATACTATTTTATTTTCTAAATTGAATACAGTTTTCTTAACTATTATGTAAAAATACTAGGGAAATATTTCAATACACATTATATATTTAAACAATTCTGATAAATTTGATTTTCTTTCATATTAACACAGGTTGAGAAACACTGACTAGTGAGGCTGCTACCCACATCTAAGAACCCAGCAGGCCAAATAAACAGGTTTTAGGTGTTATTATTCTTAACAATTTGAGTGAACAATAAACTTTTTCAATGAAAGAACAAAATACCGGATTAATGTAAAGCAGACTTCCCACGTATAGCTCTATTCATATTCTCTCTGAATTACTTTACATACTTTATACAAGTTTTGTTATATGAAAAATGTTTAATGGGCCCCATCTTACAATGGAAGGAAAAGCACTTGTCACTTAGCCAAGAAGCAATTTTGAAACATAAAAGACAGAAAGCCAAGTGCAGATGTTTTCTTCTGTTGGACGCTTCCAGTCCAAACACATGGTTAACCAGGTGCATGCTGATTTCAGGGCACTGGGCAATACTAACGCTGCCTCCTCGTCTTCCCTTCCCACTTTGAGTTTACAAATCGAATTTACACATGTGCAGCAGACGAGGTCCTGGCAGGAAAAGATAGAGCATTCGAACTGAATAGCAAAGGATAGTTAATAAAGTGAAAATTTACCAAAATTGGACAAGTTTAGAAAAACACGGATGATGCAGAAAACTGGGACTGGTAAATATCCAAGGCCATGAGGACCTGAGACCCATGAGAGGAGGGGAAGAAGGTAGCTACTGGGACCTGGAGGAGGGAGGCCTGCGGCCCGGGGGCACTGGCACAGCCACAGGCTTAGTGGGAGGGCGGTGGCCTGACTCTGCTGACCGCTGCTCTCCCATGGCCCAGCTCAAGCCAGAGGCCCATCCACAGAGATAGGCTCCCAGGGCGCAAAGCCGGTAGAGAAGGGTGGGCGGTGAGCCCAGGGGGTGCAAGGGGCCTGCATCGCACCTTGGGTCCTCTGCCTTCCTGTTAGCTGGGAGCTGGGTGGGCCAGAGGACAGGTGGATCCACCAACACATTGTCTGCAATACCAGGCAGAGGCCACTGGCCTAAGGAACTGGGCACAGAGCCAAAAACCAAGCGCGGTTCAGGAGTCTACACACAGTTCTGAGGCTGGAGAGGGGCAGGGACGTGACTTCAGGCCTGGGAACTGGGGATGCATTTTGCCTGCGGTTTGCCTCCCAAGGGCATATCATGATGTGGGGCAGAGCGGAGCTGTCCTCACAGGCTTGCACAAATCCGTGAAGAAGGCTGGTTGGAAAGAGAAGGTGAGAAGCTGCAGGGGACAGTTCTAGGGAGTGAACCAGGAAGGTCAGCCCCACCAGCTTGCCCCTTCCTATTGGGATCCCGTGTCAAGTCAAACCTGAGATCTTGGGCTCAACACACACTGGAGATAAATGGGGTGTGCGGGAAATCTCTGACGCTCTGGCCCGGCCCTGAGACTCTACTTTCTTTATCTGATGATTGTAATATTCAGTGAAAACACTGATGCCCCTGCCCGTGCCCTGAGACTCTACTTCTGCTTCTCTGATGATCGTCATATTCAGTGAGGGTGAGAACCAGGGACATGGCTCCTGGGTCGGCCTGCAGTTCTACCCTGACTCAGGGTGTGAAGGTTTGAGCAGCAGCTCTGGCCAGAGCCAGTGCACTCCACACACCAGCCACCCTTTCCCGAGCTATCACTTAGAGGTGATAACTCATCATCAAAGTTTTCCACTAATTCAGACCCTGCCTTTAAGTCCTCATCCACACAAACCCAGTACTTACAAACCTATGGGATCAGTGGGACCAGTCTGCAATCTTACTGCTGTGTTAACTCCTAATCCTCCACTGCATCCCCTTTCCATGCCGAGTCACCCTCGTGGCGAAGCGTGGACACAGGTATGCTCTTTCTTGGGAAAACTGACAAGGTAGGATCATCAAGGAGAGGCGGGGCTGCTTCCATTCTCGGGTGCTGCCTCAGAGAAGCGTGTCCGTTTGGTGTCGTCCACACAGGCTGCTGCAAGGCTGGGCAGGAAGAGTCGCAGGGACATTCCCAGCCCAGCTCCAGGTGAGATTTGCAGCCGAGAAGGCTCAGGTCCAAAAGGCGAAACAGCGTCACTGAGCCAGGAACCAAAACAAAACAAAGCAGTGGTTCTTTCCAAATTTACCAGCAGGGTAAGTTCAAATACAGATAATTTTTTTACTTCTAGGGGAGATGTTTAGGGGAATTCTTCCCCATGGAAACCATGAAAGAAAGAAAACGTCTTTCTCTAACCATACATTTCTCAATTACCTTATGTAGATGTGTGTAACTTGGTAATTGAGGGAATGTCAGTGATTCAACCAAATTATGCCAAGATCCCTGAAGGGTTGCCAGAGAACAGTGTCCAACTGAACTTGAGTAAGCCATGCCCTCAGGACAATGGGTAAAAATGCCCCCAAATGCCACCAAGAGGCTTTCGTTGAGAATCCAATGAGGTTTGACTCACCTAGTAGTTACACTTCCACGAAATGTTCCTAAGAAAACCATTCAAAAGTGTGTAAAGCAACTTCTACAAAGAAAAGTTCATCAAAAAGCTGTTTATTCATGCAGTCAGACAGAAGGAGTAAGTTCTAGGGTTTGATAGCACTGTAAGGTGACAATAGCTAATAATAACTCATTGCATATTTCAAAATAGCTAGAAGACTTAAAATGTTCAGAACACAAAGAAATGATAAATGTTTGAGGTGATGGATGTCTAGACACCCTGATTTAATCATTACACATTGAATACATTCATCAAAATGTCACCTGCACCCCATAAATATGTACAATTATTAAGTAGATCAAAAAATACTTTTTATTATATTAAAATAGGGGGATGAAATGGGGAACTGAGTAAGTCAAATAGTGAAATAGGGAATTGTACCTTAAAACAGGATGCTATTTTCAAATGGGTTAATACATGTGTGCATTTATTTATAAAAACCACATAGATCACAAAGCCAGTTTTGTTAAAAACCAATTATTTCTGGAATGTGGCAGATTGAGCGCTCACTCAATAGCCATGTAGCCACCAGCACGCCCTAGTCCTTTTGCAGAAAGATGGAGTTGGGATACTGCCAGCCAGCAAGCTGGGAACTGAAGGAACAGAGCGGGAATCTCATTGCTTCTTCCATTCCACTGCTGCCGTCAGAGGCTGCAGGTGGAGGTGGCAGAAGGTTAGGAAGGAAGCAGCCTGGGTCCCCAGGTTGCCTCCAGAGAGCAGCACTGTGGGAAATCCCAGGGCACTCTGGGAGGGAGAAGCACTGACCCAGCACAGTGTGAAGTCACTGACATTTCAAGGAGAATTTATCCCCATCACACAATCCAGTCCCTCTTTATATGGAGAGTATATAAATATATGTATAAAAATTTATTGCTAATAGTTACCTCTGGTAGAATGACAGATTTTTTTAAGGTTCTTCTCTACTTTTATGCATTTTACATTTAAAAACTAATGCACATGACATCCTATGGATATAAATGCAATATGTATATTTTTAAATGCACTTTATTGTTGAATTCAAGGCAATAGGGCCCTCGGGAATGGCCATGTGAGAGGATCTCAATAAACATGTGAAAAACACCAATGAATTGATAAATTATTCAGTTTACACATAGGGGAAATGTAGACACAGTTAAAAGACAAGTATTTTCTCAACAGCATGCTGTTTCACTTCAAAAGGAGTTTTCTAGGAATCACAAAAACGATTCCAGTTTTCTCATCCATTCTAGCTGTAACCGATTTGAGGCAGATTTTCATTTGTAGTTCAAAGATTCATAGCATCAATTTGTAATCTTATTGCCACACAAAGGCAAGAAAATTCTTGAAAATTTTTAAAACATTCAGCATTTTCACTGTGAACAGATATAAACACAAGTAATATTTTCAAATTGTATTACATATCATTGACATGAGGTGACTCTGCTAATGGATATTTTACAAAATACATATGCAACATTATACTTTAATCTAGACATGCCTAGGTAGCTTCTGTAATGAACTGTGCACATCCCTTCAACTTGAGATCTTACTTATGGTGAAAATCATAGAAACTCTTTTCCCTCAGTGTCAGTAATTAACCATGTAGAAGTTCTTTATGAATCTCTGCTGCATAGAAGAAAAATGAAGTGATTGCAAGTCTGCCTTTTACAAACTGCTAGTACTGCCTATGACAATAATGTTGATCACCTGATCACAGGTAAAAAATGTGTATCTAAGATCGTAATGAGTGAATACATACAAAAATTTAGGAGAGACAAGTAGGAAGGATACACAGTTTTTACATTAGGAACAAACGATTTTAATTTGGAATGAAGGGTAGTCTTCACTTAGCCACACGAAAACATAGAGTTGTTTTTTTCCCCCCGTTGGGAGAGTATCAATGGTGGCATTCATTAGAAAAAGAGCAATTTAGAGTCAAAGATCGAGTTTGGAGTAACTTCTGCACTGTTTACTGTTGGTGTGAAACTCAACCAGAGGTTGCACATTCCTTTGAGATGAGGTTAGAGAAGATGCCATTCTGGTGTAATCCACTGGAGAGTGGCAGAGACTGGGGAACCAGGTGTGGAAGATGTGGGAGTTCAAATTTAAAGTATGAAAACACAGTTCAGACTTAAAGACTGCAAATCCAAGACTACAAAGTGAGATTTAAGTTTTAACTTAAACTCACAATAGGCTTACCCAGAGCCACCTTACTCTGCTTTAAGAGAGGATGAGAAACAAGTTGTTGGTTAAACAAAATATCATAACAACTGTATATGATAAGAATGTGATAGTGCCATATGTACTCATAGAAATCATTTATAGTATATATTGCAAAACAGGAAACATGCATGTCCACATAGATTCAGCCCATACATACTTGTCTGAATGTAGTCTATGGTAAATCCTTATAATGCTGGTCACCTATAAGTGGGAATTGGAAGAACAGTTCAAAAGTGAAAAAGTTATCTTTTCCACTCATCTCTCTTCTTCCACCCTGAAGTAGAACTCAGTGTCTGTTGTTTCCTTCTTTGTGTTCAGGAGTTCTCATTATTTAGCTCCCACTTACAAGTGAGACCATGTGGTAATTGGTTTTCTGTTTCTGAATTAGTTTGCTAAGGATGATGGTCTCTAGCTCCATCCATGTCCCCACAAAAGCCAGGATCTCATTCTTTTTCATGGCTGCATAGTATTCCATGGTGTATATGTACCACATTTTCTTTATCCAATCTGCTATTGACGGGCATTTAGGCTGATTTCATGTATTTGCTCTTGTGAATGGTGCTGCAATGAACATTCATGTGCATGTGTCTTTATAGCAGAAAGATTTATATTTCTCTGGATATATAGCCAGTAATGGGATTGCTGGGTCGAATGGTAGTTCACCTTTTAGTTCTTTGAGGAATCGCTGTACTGTTTTCCACAGTGATTCAATTAATTTACACCCCAACCAACAGTGTATAAATGTTCCTTTTTCTCTGTAATCTCGCCGCTATCTGTTATTTTATGACTTTTTATTAGTAGCCAGTCTGATTAGTGTGAGATGGTATTTCATTGTGGTTTTGATTTGCATTTCTCTAATGATCAGTGATATTGAGCTTTTTTACTTAATATGTTTGTTGGCTGCATGAATGTCTTGTTTTGAAAAGTGTCTTTTCATGTTCTTTGCCCACTTTTTTAATAGGGTTGCTTGTTTTTCTCTTATAAATTTGTTTAAGTCCCTTATAAATGCTGAATATTAGACCTTTTTAAAAGTATATTGATTAACTTAAAAAATAAAAGGAAAACCTACAGGAAAAAAAAACAACCACTCATCTATCTTCAGTCCAAATCAATCACATCCATGAGTTTAATTCAGACCATGAGCCACCAATTCACAAATCTGAATTCTTTTCTAAATCTCGATATATTTGTTTTTTAAATGGGCAACCATTCCTCGCTTACCTGATAGTGTTACTTCTTAATCAAATATAAATAATGTGCAATATATAGAAAACACTTTAAAAAGTGTAAATAATTACGTATTTGCAAAAGATAACGGTGTCTCATCTGCAATAGCAGCAATGTTACCCTGACCTAGCCCCCGATCTAACTCCGGGAAACAGACACAGTACTTGTGGTGCTTTTTACTTCAAGGCTTTAGCGTTAGTGAATGTGGGACATAAATATGGCACAGAAATAGAAAACCTGAGAAGCTACAAAGCTTACAGTGTCTTTACCTTGGGGGGTCCTGGCATGTTGTCTTCGGTTTCTGGATTTCTTGCTGAGAAGTTAGTGGGAATCCCTGCTGAGCTCTTTCTCTTTGATTTTTATTACTGAAATTGAAACTTTTATTCACACATGCAGATATGATTTTAAAAAATTACTGAAGAAGTGAGCAGTGAATGAGCAGATTGATGGGTCCTCCCCATCCTTCTGTTCCCTGTGGTCAATTGGTCTCAGGAGCTCCTCTCTCTGTGAGGACAACCATCCAAGCAAGCTGCCCACAGGAGGCAAAGCCCTTGTGGATGACAGGGATCAATACTGTCTCACCATCTGTCACTCAGTCACAGGACTCTGTCAAGATCCTCCAGCTGGATCCTCGTTCCAACAGCTCCGTGTCTCACCCAGAGTCTTCCGTTTGGGCATGATGGAATGAGTGAAGTAATAGAGCAGATAGCAATGCGTGCTCTTTTTGGTTTTGTTTGTTTGTTTTTCTTGAGACAGGGTCTTGCTCTGTCACCCAGGCTGGAGTGCAATGGTGTAATCAGAGCTCATTGCAACCTCCACCTGCCAGGCTCAGGTGATCCTGCCACCTCAGCCTCCCTGAGTAGCTGGGAGTACAGGTATGCACTACCATGCTTGGCTAATTTTTTTGTGTGTGTTTTTTTTCTTTTTCTTTTTTTTTTTTTTTTTTTTTTTTTGAGGTGGAATCTCGCTCTGTTATGCCCAGGCTTGAGGGCAATGGCATGGTCTTGGCTCACTGCAGCTCCATCTCTTGGGTTCAAGCAATTCTCCTTCTTCAGCCTCCCGAGTAGCTGGGATGACAGGAATGCTTCACCATGCGTGGTTAATTTTTGTATTTTTAGTACAAATGGGGTTTCCCCATGTTGGCCAGGCTGGTCTCGAACTCCTGACCTCAGGTGATCCAACTGCCTTGGCCTCCCAAAGTGCTAGAATGACAGGCACGAGCCACTGCGCCTGGCCATTGTTTTGTGTGTTTTGTGTTTGTTTGTTTGTTTGTTTGTTTTGTAGAGACAAGGTCTTGCCTTGCTGAGGCCTTGGGTTCAAACAGTCTGCCTGCCTCTGCCTCCAGTGTGCTGGGATGGCAGGTGTGAGCCCTGCGCCTCACCCCAGTGCATCTCCTAAGTTCTGTACATGACGATGAGCTCTTAGTCAAAGAAAGTTTGGAAGAGGACAACACAAGAAGTAACAATACTACAAAGATTTAGACATTTTTATCAGTTCCAAGTCCCACATTTCTTAACACCTAGACCCCAAGCAGACACAACTCTGTGTGTCCAGATGCAACATGGGAAATAGAAATCGTATCAAGTTATGGAAAAAATCCCAATCTGGAATTTCGGTCAGAGGTCTGGTCACATTTCTGTCACTGAATTAGGGAGCTGAACTTCCTCTTCTGTAAACTAAGAGGTTTAGAATAACAGAATGTCTTTTCTCCCTTCTCACTTCTACTATCCTCTGTGAGACTCTGTTTTAATTTTTAATACTCTAAATTCACTTCCACCTTTCTACGCCCCATGATGTTCTATTATAATATCTTGATACTAATTCATATTTCAAAATATCCCATAAATCAGATCACTGCTTTAGAAATAATATTAAAAGTCTGTGACATCACCACAATCTCTGATGATACCAACAGATGTTTTGAACAGGGTTGGCAAGCTGATTCCCGTGGCCCAAATCTGGCTCTCTGTCTGCTTTGACACCACAAGGACAGAGCTGACTAGTGTTGAGGAAGATGTTATGGCCAGCAAAGGCTGAAATATTTAGGATCTGGCCCTTTCCAAAAATGTTTGCCAACCCCTGTTTTAAATGATCAGGGCATAGGTGTTATTTTGTCTTGTCTAGGGTTGATGCTATGAGTTTAATTTGATCTCACCTGTTTGAGAATCGGCAAACCTCATTCTGAATGCAGAGGTCTGGAGTTCAGCGATTGCCCAAAAGAGACCAGCACAGCTGAAAAGTTTGTGCTCAGAGGTCCAGCTTAGAGCTTCACGTTTCTAGCCGCGTGGGTAAAAAACGTTCCTCTCCTGCGTCTCGATTCTCTCACCTGGAAAACGCGTGTCATAGAAATACCACCTATAGGATTATTTTGAGAATCATACAGAATAATGTACACACATCTATAGCACAGCGTGAGGCACACAGTACAGGTTTTAAGTTGTTAGTTTATTTCTCATTACACACACACACACACACGCACGCACGCACACTGCACATGCCACCTATTTAAACAGAAAGTGAATAATCTCCCAATCACATAGGATGATGACATTAAGAAAGCAAATGTATACACTCTTTTTGCTGAGAGTCTCAGGAATAGGTCTGTCCTGGCTTTGTTATCAAAATACCATCCCTGAGTCAGATATGTTTCAGTACAAGAGAAATCAAGAAGCAAAACTAAAGAAAAAAAATTAGACTGAAATTAATACAAAACATACGCATAAAGAGAGACAGAAAATGTTGTTGTCTAGTATTATTTTATATTAGGCTAGAAAACAAGTTAAGAATTTAAACAAGCAAATTGGACAGGAAGTCTCATTATTTTGTAGTAACATGGCATATTCTCTACCTAATGAGCAATTGCGTTTGATTCTTCACAGCAAATGGTACAGTAATTGAAATGGAAAGATTTAGAATATAAGATAAATTCTGCATGTTGATTCTTGTAAAAGTAGTAATATTTTTCTTGTTGTATACACCGAAGATCTACATTCTAAGACAATAAGAGAGGAAAAAACACAAAGAACATTTAAAAAAACACTTTTAGGAATGCTGAAGACGTGCCTTGCTTTTGGCTTCATTGATTTTTATTCTTTAAAACAAGCTTTTTTAAAATTTTCAAATATGACATAGTCATTGTTCAGCCACACCCAAGCACAGTACCATTTGTTGTCAACCGTATCATCAATTTCGTTTTAATCTTCCCTGAGTACTGAAGTAAAACATGCTGAGCTGTAGCTTTCCTTTGCTGTGGCAGGAAAAAATGTACTAAGCACTGTTGCTCTTTTTCCTGTTGATTCTCAGACCCACCTTCCCTCGAGGGCAAACCCCTCTGCAGTCAGGATGCAGCTCTGTGTCTGGGAAGCAGCCTATGTCACAGTGTGTGCTCCATTGATTAACCATGAAAACAGTAATGGAACTGCCATTGATCCCTGAAATGGCTCCTCCGAAATCCGTTAGGACATCCGCAGGGTCACTACTCATGTTCCGTGGCGAGGATAAGCTTCAAGCTCTCTGACTGCTTGCTAACTGCCGTCTGCAATAAACTGCTTACCTTTCCATTACCACCTGAACAATTGCCTGACAGGGTGGAGTGCATGGAAAATAGATAAAGAAGCTTCCAAACTTCACAACTGCAGGAAGAATCATTTGCACGACTGGGTTTGAGAATTTTCAGTCTGGAAAATAACCGTCCTGTACGCCAGAGAGTATGAAGTGACTCCATTTGAAAGTTCCAGAGTCAAACAACAAAATATCTGGCTACTTCTTATATTACACTTAATTTCTCAAAGTACTTTC
The DNA here is from genome assembly GCF_047675955.1 of Chlorocebus sabaeus. NCBI lineage: Eukaryota > Metazoa > Chordata > Mammalia > Primates > Cercopithecidae > Chlorocebus > Chlorocebus sabaeus. The sequence goes on from NC_132912.1 coordinate 2,747,654, forward strand.
ATATTTCCATTACTTGTTTATTTCCCAGGATTGTATATAAGGATTACTCCTAAAAATGAAGAAAATCATGATGAAACCACGACTAAAAAGTATTAAATGACTATATGAGTGTTACCAAAGGCAAGACTCTAAGTCAGCTCCCAAGCCACCCACCCACTCATCTATTCATTCACCCACCCACCCACATACCCACCCATGCACCCATCCATTTTCTCATCCACCCACCCACCCACCATCCACCCATCCATCCACTCATCCATCCATCCATCCATCCATCCATCCATCCATCGACTCACCCATCCATCCATCTATCCATCCATCCACTCACCCATTCTTCATCCATCTTCTCATCCAACCACCCATCCACTCATCCATCCATCCATCTATCCATCCACTCATCCATCCATCCATTCATGCATCCATCCATCCAGCCACTCATCCATCCATCCATCCATCCATCCATCCATCCATCCATCGACTCACCCATCCATCAATCTATCCATCCATCCACTCACCCATTCTTCATCCATCTTCTCATCCAACCACCCATCCACTCATCCATCCATCCATCTATCCATCCACTCATCCATCCATCCATTCATGCATCCATCCATCCAGCCACTCATCCATCTATCCATTCATCCATCCGCCCATCTGTCCATCTAGCCACCCATCCTTCCACCTGTCCTTCCATCCATTTGTCCACCTGTCTATCCATTCAACCATCCCAGCAAGGTTCTTGCCACTGAGTCACTGAAAGATACAGTGATGTATATAATTTTTATTGTTCTATTATTTCAATCAAATTCACAGAGTCTAACAAGAGAAAAACTTACGCATGATCTATGAAAATTCAGAAAAAGTGTCTTATCTATACAAAAATGTGTATATATCACCATTTCTCTCCATCACCAGATGAGACTATTTTGTGTGAGGCTTGAGAGAAACGGTGTTTATTCCTATTGAGCACGATGCATGTTTGGAGGAACATAAATTTAAGTTTGAAGTGTTATTTTTCCCAGTAAAATGTAGAGAAGAGGACTTGCTAGACCGTGGTGGATGGTCCTACTCAATGCCAGGTGTAAACCACACTGCCTAGGAATGAACCTCACTCATCATTCCTACTTTTTTCCCAGGGGAGCTGAGATGTGAACGTTAACACCTCTCAAGAGACCTCGTAGTCTATCCAGGCCTCTCTCTCGATTCAGGCAGCAAACAAGCCTTGATTATTATGTGTTCCCTGAATGCTGCAGGAACCCCATGTTCTGAGGAGGTGGCTGTCAGTTGGGACCAGCAGAGCTGGGTTTCCAGGGGCTCAAAGGGTCCCTGGTACAGGGCCAGGACTCAGCACCACAGGCCATCACAGCAAATCACAGGAAAGAGGTACAAAATAACAGAGACATCCTAGCCCGAGATACACATGTAAAGGAAGTCACTGAAGAAAATGTCAAAAAGAGCTGAGGTGGGCAGATCACTTGAGGTCAGGAGTTCGAGACCAGCCTGACCAACACAGTGAAACCTCGTCTCTACTAAAAATACAAAAATTAGCCAAGCATGGTGGTGTGTGCCTGTAGTCCCAACTACTCAGGAGGCCAAGGCGGGAGAATCACTTGAACCTGGGAGGTGGAGGTTGCAGTGAGCCGAGATCACACCACTGCACTTCACCTTGGGCAACAGAGTGAAACTCTGTCTCAAAAAATAAATAAATAAATAAAATAAAACAGAATAAAAATAATTTTAAAATGCCAAAAACAACAATTAAAAAAAAAAAAACAGAAGAATGAAGTGTTCACAGACCAAACTTAGAAATATGTTTGCTGAAAGAATACCAGGTAAAAATAGGCCAAACTGTGCCAGTTTAACAGGCAAAACTTCTGAATGAGCAAGACAATTTTTTTTTATCCGGTGGTGTCAATAACCCTCCTCATCTAGCTCTATGGGCAATGGGAAGAAAACAAAGATAAAGAATTTTATTTCAAAATTCCTCCCATAACCATATGCTGAAAAAAATTTATTTCCCATAATACTTGAAATATATATTTGAAAAACAAAAAGGATAGAGATGAAATCTACTATGAGGGCTTTATAGGGATTATTTAATGATGTAATTTCTAGAAAACCAGGAATTACAACAATAGATTAACTATAGAAACCTAAAGGCATTTTCTTCAAAATTACTTAGAACACAATTTCCATTTTTATCAAACTTTGAGACATTTAATAATCTCACTCTTAATTTCCTAATGGCATCAGTTTTAATGATTTATATAATTTGAAGTGGTTATTTTCCATACTTCATTACTTCCTCCAAAATGATCATTGATTTGATAATTACTTGATATTTTAAGGCCTGAAGACATAATGTCCTTGAAAATGTTTTAAATGTCTTCTTCTAAGCAAAAATAAATTACAGGAACTTAGAGATGATTTATTTTTTCAACAAAGACAAAGATCATTTTATTTTATCTTAATTATGACTGTGTAGCAACATGTCTTATTGAAGAAATCAACTTAAAGCTTGTTAACAGAGCATAAAGTCAGGCATTTCTCTATAGAGTATGCAAATATTGTTGTATTTTATTAGAATGACCGAACATTACCTGCAGACAACATTTTACCAACTGATCATGTGTTTACATGAGTCAGTCTTAGGAAAAAAATTTGAGTACAACTCCATTCACAGGCATTATCTAGGAATATTTGCCAGGATAAGTTTATCCTACAGCGTTCCTCATATCTCCAATATTACTGTCATCGACATACACAAAATAACGCACAAATAACTTCACTCTGCAGAACACGCAGCTCTTCTTTCAATGCCTTCAAATTGCTACTATTACAAATCATCAAGTTATCTTCCAAATGGATAAAAACAACACAGTGAACCAAGGTTCACATGTAACCATTAGGATTTTTTTACGAAATAAAATTAGGTATAGTTTATAAGGAAATGTATTAATATGAAGCCGGGGAAAGTTCTACTCAAGTGGTTTAACTTTGTTCCACTGAAGAATCTTCAACTCCAAGACTTTGACTATGTTCCCTAAGTTACTGAAAATATGTTTATGTCAGCCTGGTGCAAACTGTAAATTAAGAAACAGGTACAAAGAGGTGTTCGGGTTTTGTTTTCTTTGAATATAAACAGAATGGAGTTCCAGCACTTTAGGTGGGATTCACATGCTCTGGGCCCATGTCTACTTCAGAAACAGGACAGGGAAACAGGGCAGGGCTCCAGCTCCCAGGACAGGTGAGGAATGAGGGAGAAAGGGCATTTGGGGGGCACTCCCCAAAATTGTGCTGAGGGAATGAGCAAAGCACAGGGATGAGAACAGCAGGTGCACTGGTTCACAGGGCATTGGGGTTGCCTGGAGGATCTGCCTCACAACTACTTGAAAGACTGAGGTGGAGACTGCTCTGGACTGGGAGCCAGGAAAATCTAAAATCTGCAAGAATCCTGGCCAGTTCTGCCACTAATGGTTTCTCCCCATAAGTGATTTCATTCAACCGCATGGTTTTAAATGTGTCGGTGAGTTCGTGGAAACTCTGAAAGATTTGAGTTTGTCTGTCCATAAAAAGAACTGATAAAAGAGCAACCTATAAAGACATAAGTTTATTTTCTGTCATCTAAAATAATTCCAGAGACAGCATGCAGGATGGGATGTGATCATCAAGGGATGTGTATTAGTCTGTTCTCATGCTGCCAATAAAGACACACCTGAGACTGAGTAATTTATACAGGAAAGAGATTTAATGGACTCACAGTTCCACATGGCTGGGGAGGCCTCACAATCATGGCAGAAGGCAAGGAGGAGCAAGTCACATCTTACATGGATGGCGGCAGGCAAGAGGGCATGTGCAAGGAAACTGCCCTTTATAAAACCATCAGATCTCGTGAGACTTATTCACTATCATGAGAACAGCACAGGAAAAACCCCTCTCCAATATTCAATTACCTCTCACCAGGTCCCTCCCACAACACGTGGGGATTATGGGAGCTACAATTCAAGATGAGATTTGGGTGGGGACACACCCAAACCATATCAGGATGCAAGATCCAAGGAGCAAGGCAATTGTCAAAGATACAGGATTTCTCCATCGAACCCTGGTATCCATCCACACATCCCTTGGGCAGACCAAGGTGCGTAGTAAGTGCTCAGTAAATTGAATGTTTGCTGAATTAACTAAATATTTAAAACTACAGAATCAGACATAGGGTTAAAGAGCTGAACCCCAGTGTCGCCCCTAACGAATCAGGTAACATGATGCATGCTACTTCATCTCTGCAGGTCAATTTATTGTTCCAGGGTTTTCTGGTGATGATGTGATGAAGACAGGCATGTAGAGTGGCCGGCAATGCTGCTGGTCTCCTGACCTCTGAGTTGGGTTCACTTCACCCTTCACCTTCGAATTCACCTTGAACCTCTATTTGCTGTTTTCCATCCTTGATCCATGAGATGAATTGCTGACTGGTCTACATTTCAACATGCATCCTGGCTGTGTTTCAGTAAATCCTAATAAATAAATATGGACACTCAATGCCAGAAATAGAACTAAGTTGAAAACAAGAAAGCAGAGTGAGCTTGAGAGCCGCTCTTCTCCCCAAGCCACCCTCACCAACACCTGTGCACTCAGTCCAAGGCCTACTCTTCACCCTCCGTCCTGGCCATTCTGACAACATCATGAATTGTAGAGTCTACCCAAGATCTGCATAGAAATTAACGGGACAGCTCGGAAAAGTGTACATTATTCTTTACTTTCTCCCATTCCTTAATGTACATATTCTCTGGAAATACATACTTTTAAGAAGCTATAGATATTCTGCTTATAACACAGATTAAAATTATTTCACAGAATAAATGAGAATGATGAAATTTGGATTACTTAATTACTCTAAATGCCAAAAATAAAAAGTTCCTTATCTTTCTGAAGAGTAAATGTATAAATTTATTCAAAATTATGTATATTCTTTTATAGTGGGATACTACGTTATAAAAATGCTTTTAAATCTTTTTTAAAAAGAGGAAATCTACAATTTTTTGATATATTTCTGATAATATAATAAAAACATCACTGCAGTAAGACAAACACAGGATTATTGGAGGATGAAAGCCTTATTAATTATGGGAACAGGAGCATTATCAAATCACTTTATTAAGGCATTTTGATTCTTTGTATGTTTAATCAAAATTAATAACATATGTATTAATAATATTTTTAGTGCTCTCACTTTCTGCTGCCTGTCACATCCTTTCTCAAGATGGCCTGCCATTCATTATAAAATCAGGGAAACACACAGGTGGGCATGTACACAGAGATGAATATACACACACAGGTGGGCATGTACACACAGGTGGGCATGTACACAGAGATGAATATACACACACAGGTGGGTATGCACACACAGGTGGGCATGTACACAGAGATGAATATACACACACAGGTGGGCATGCACACACAGGTGGGCATGTACACAGAGATGAATATACACACACAGGTGGGCATGCACACACAGGTGAGCATGTGCACGTAGGTGAATAGGTGCACACAGGTGGGCATGTACACACAGGTGGGCATGTACACAGAGATGAATATACACACACAGGTGGGTATGCACACACAGGTGGGCATGTACACAGAGATGAATATACACACACAGGTGGGCATGCACACACAGGTGAGCATGTACACACAGGTGGGCATGTACACAGAGATGAATATGCACACACAGGTGAGCATGTGCACGTAGGTGAATAGGTGCACACAGGTGGGCATGTACACACAGGTGGGCATGTACACAGAGATGAATATACACACGCAGGTGGGCATGCACACACAGGTGAGCATGTGCACGTAGGTGAATAGGTGCACACAGGTGGGCATGTACACACAGGTGGGCATGTACACAGAGATGAATATGCACACACAGGTGGGCATGCACACACAGGTGAGCATGTACACACAGGTGGGCATGTACACAGAGATGAATATCCACACACAGGTGGGCATGTACACACAGGTGGGCATGTACACAGAGATGAATATACACACACAGGTGGGCATGTACACAGAGATGAATATACACACACAGGTGAGCATGTACACACAGGTGGGCATGTACACAGAGATGAATATACACACACAGGTGAGCATGTACACACAGGTGGGCATGTACACAGAGATGAATATACACACACAGGTGGGCATGTACACAGAGATGAATATGCACACACAGGTGGGCATGTACACACAGGTGGGCATGTACACAGAGATGAATATGCACACACAGGTGGGCATCTACACACAGGTGGGCATGTACACAGAGATGAATATGCACACACAGGTGGGCATGTACACAGAGATGAATATGCACACACAGGTGGGCATGTACACAGAGATGAATATGCACACACAGGTGGCCATGTACACAGAGATGAATATGCACACACAGGTGGGCATGTACACAGAGATGAATATGCACACACAGGTGGGCATGTACACAGAGATGAATATGCACACACAGGTGGGCATGTACACAGAGATGAATATGCACACACAGGTGGGCATGTACACAGAGATGAATATGCACACACAGGTGGGCATGTACACACAGGTGGGCATGTACACAAAGATGAATATGCACACACAGGTGGGCATGTACACACAGGTGGGCATGTACACAGAGATGAATATGCACACACAGGTGAGCATGTACACACAGGTGAGCATGTACACAGAGATGAATATGCACACACAGGTGAGCATGTACACACAGGTGGGCATGTACACAGAGATGAATATGCACACACAGGTGAGCATGTACACACAGGTGAGCATGTACACAGAGATGAATATGCACACACAGGTGAGCATGTACACACAGGTGAGCATGTACACACAGGTGAGCATGTACACAGAGATGAATATGCACACACAGGTGAGCATGTACACACAGGTGAGCATGCATGCACAGGTGACCATGGATCATGTACACACCCAAAGCATACATAAGCCATATGGAGGATGTGTAAATATACAGATCTAGTTTCTGCCATATCTTCATCCTCCTTCATTTATTAGACAGTCTACATATTTATCTCTCATTATATAATGCTGTATAGGATCAATTAATGTTTGATGTGTTCCTCAATCAACAAGTTTTAACCTACTTTCCAGAAAGTATCACATCATATTTGTTGTATTTTTGTCTGGATTAATTACAATATCTTACATGTCGTATATGGTCAGTCGTGTCTGCTGACTCATTGATATGGAACTACATTTCTGAATATCCTATTTTTATCTTGAGAAATTTTAAAAACTTTTCATAACTTACTATTTTTTAAAAATTCAGTTTGCTAATAATTTTCATATTTCTAGGCTTTTTGGACACCTGAAAAATGCATCAGGGAACCTGAATTAAGGTCAAGCATGCTGTTTAAAGACTCAGAACCAGGGTAGCTGATGATGGTTACAAATCATGCCCACCTTACACATAGGCAGGTGGGTAGCAACCTTGGAAGCTCTGATTTTACAGGGAGATACATTCTCTGCTGGCTGTTTGCTACAATTCCATCCTTAGAATTCAATCTTTCCCACTTAGATTGATAGCCCTGCTAAAAGGCAAAGCAAAACAAAAGAATAATAAACAAAACCACTGTATGCAGTTAAGACATGGATTCTAACAGGAGAAACTGTTTTTTCTGATGGTTGGAGAAACGAGAAGTGTTATACCACTGACAAGAAATTAAACCATATGTGTAAATTTTCATTCACCTTTGTGTTTATGTTTTATGTTGAACTTTCCTGCTACTAGACTTTAATGGGTGTTTTCCATGATTGTTACAATGAGGTTTCGAATATTGAAAACACTAATATTCTCAGTGACATCACTGTGCCACCATGCTATCAAAATAATTAGAACGGGAGCACGACCTGGAGAGAAAAGGCCCATGGCTGAAATTCCAGGAAGCTGGGTTCCAGTAGTAACTCTCATTTACTTGCTGTAGAACGATGGGAAAGCCAAGAAAAGTAATTTTAACTTTCTTTGCTTTGCCAAGAGTTCCTCAATTAACAGGAAGTATTTTTACAAGAAACATGGCTTTGTTTGGAAAGCAAATGGCAGTTGTAAGAAAAGTGATGAGGACGAGCAACTCTAGATGTGGGGGCCGATGGGGGTGGGTGGGTGGTGTCACTCGAAAAATGACAGCTCTGGATTTTAAGTGCCAGACTAACACCATGTTCCTAAATTGGAAAGACTGTTAAGATCAAAGAAAACATTTGAGTGCAACATATTCTTTTTTAAATTCTAAATGATCTATTTTTCCCGTGTTTTAAATGATCAGCTGCTTCATTTAAATGAACTTGCTAGAAACATGTCTTCTAATAAAAACCGCATTATGCTTTTCCATAACTTCTGACTTGAGTGAGCTCAGCACTGGGCTCAGAATGATATTAATTTAAAAAGAGAAAAAAGATAGGACGTAATGAGCTGTAAAAAGACTGTAACTCTGGAAAGAATAACACTGAAAGATACTTAATATGGGGCCAATTATTTGACTGGCACTTGGATCTTGCCTTTTGTAATAACTTCAACAGAGAAAGAAATTTCCACATAGAGATTTTTCTCTACAGTATATATGGCATACATGAGAATACAGGATAACGGTTTCAAGCCAGGATATCTCCAGACACACATACAATCTGTAGAGTATATCTAGGCTAGTTACAATCTCTCTGTGTCATGTTCCTTACATCTAAAAATGGTGAGTGGAAATAATTGTATTTATATATCAGGATATTAAAACACCCTGATACATAATGGGCTGATACAGGTTAAAAGAGTATCTGGAACAAACAAATATTAACTATTATTACCCATAATAATAATATTGTTATTGCATTGGGTATCAGGAAAACACTCGTAGTATATAAGAATGCATTAAATAAATCAGGAAATGAACACATGATGATGTAATCTATATTTATAATAGCTATAAAAAGGTATTTTATTAAAAGGCATATGCAAAAGTTACTGTTTGGAGAATTCCCAAAAGATGTATCACAGAGCATGTCTCTTCTTCTAGGCAAACCAGAACACATAATAAAGAGGTGGAGAGTGATATTCTAGGGCTGTACAATGATGAATTGAAATCTGTTTCCTAAAATAACTTGAACAAGATTGTCTCATATGTTGAATTTCAGTGAAACTATGATGCATTATTATTGACAGAAAAAAAATACTGCCAATAAAAGCATGACATGGTCAGGTGGTGGCACTTAATAGCTAGACCCTGGTGGGTGTAACTAAGATGGGCTGGGGGAAGGGTAGCAGGGGCATGATCTGCAGAAAGCTCTGAGGCTGGTTAACTGAATACATTTCCAGGGGCAACATGGATGGGCAGCCCACAAAGCACACTCAATTTGTACCAAGAAAAGAAATCAAGACACCGTGAGCACAAAACTGAGAGCAGCCACTGCCATAAAGTCTGATTCCTCATTCAGTTTCCTGGCCTAACCCAGTTTTGAGACCTGGAGCCCCCTTGAGGAGGAAGAGTTGGACCCCCTCAGGAATTGCATGGATCCTAGAGAGAGTGCAGACTGCCACAAGCTCAAAAAATCAGTAACCTCCATTGCTACCACCACCCCAGATGTGGTCATTTTTCCTAGAGCTAATTCTCACGGCTCCTATTATATGATATATGGCCACTGGTTTCATGAAAATCTTTGTTTCCATTCTTATCAGATAGGAGGGGCAAACGCAATGAACCTGAACATCATATAGAACATGGAATAGCACATACATACAGTTCTGTCTCACAGGGATGCTAACACCTTTGCCTTCTTCAGTAATATAGTCCAAAGAGACCTGGGCCACTTGAACTTCCCTCAGCACATCCCATCAAACCGCCGTACAGATGACATCCAGCAAATTGGATGGATTGGATGGGATGGCCAACACCTTGGAGCCCTTGATAGGACACATGAGCTTCAGAGGGTGATAACTGAACCCTACAAAGACCCAGGAGACACCCATGTCAGTGGGGTGTTTGAAGTTTCAATGGCCCAGGGGCATGTGAGGACACTCTATCTAAATAAAGGGAAATGGTCGCATCTTGCACCTCTTGTAACCAAGATGGAAGCATGGTGTCTGGTAGGCCTCTATGGGTTCTGAAATCTCCACACCTGAGAGCACAACTCAAACATTACAGTGGTTGGGGGGGTGGTCTCCAAAGGCCATGGTCACTTTTGTGTGGAACTCAGAGCAGGAAGAGGCTCTGCATGTGCAGCTAAGGTGGAAGCAGCCCTGTCTCTTAGTCCACATGGCCCAAAGACAGCATGGCATCAGAGTGGTGGGAGAGACACCCTTTAGGGTTTATGGGAGAACTCAGTGGCTGGATCACGATGCAGATCTCTAGAGTTCTGGAGGACAGCCATGCCATCTGAATCAAGGAACTACACACCTTTTGTAAAAGAATGCATAGAATGCCACCAGTCCCTGGTAGAGAAGGATCACATAGGGACCATGGACCATGAGGCACAAGTGCCTATTCTGAGCTGGCTTCCATCCACCTACCAAGTCACAGGGGTGGGTGTGCCCTGCAGCAGGCCCTCCTAGACAGACATGGCATGCTAGGACTCAAGCTCATGGCACACTTAGGTCACACAGACAGCAGGCCACCTGCCAGGGTTGTCCGCCACTTCCTCTCTCAGCTCATCCTTGGGCTTTGAGGGGAACCCCCAACATCTGGCAAGGGAGAAACTGTGGAGAACTTGGTCCATGATTATTTGACCTCCTAATTCTCTAAACTTGAACTTCAGCATATCCCAGTTTACATCACATTATTACTTCGTTTGGGCTCTAATCTAGCCTTTTTCCCCAAAATGTTCAAATGCAAACATAATAAATGTGATG